>NC_089839.1:247505900-247825900 GCF_035609145.1 Eleutherodactylus coqui | reverse complement strand
AGGGCCCTGTTACAGGTTTAGCATGGGGGTCCAGAAGCTTCAAGTTACGCCTCTGATATGACATGATAGATAGATATTAGATAGATTTAAGATGGATATGAGATAGATAGATATGAGACAGGGGCGTAACTATAGGGGGTGGGGTTGCACCCAGGGTCAGGAGCTTTAGGGATCCGATAATGCATCTCTTCTCCATATAGGGAGCCCACTATGAATAAAGCATTATATTTGGGGGCCCTGTTTCAGATTTAGCATGGGGGTCCAGAAGCTTCAAGTTACGCCTCTGATATGACATATTGGATAGATAGATATTAGATAGATTTAAGATAGATATGAGATATTAGATAGATAGTATATTGCATAATATGATTTGTTCCCACGGATCCCTTTAGCATTGATTTCACTTGGGAACACATTTACATTAAACAGTTTACACCTACATGTTCAAAGCAGCAAAATCCCGGACCATATAATTAAGTTGTCACTTATTGTTTGGCATCAAGAGGAAGAGTTACAGCAGGTTGATTTTCATTTTCTTCTCTTATTTATGATTTGATGACCTCAGTCATGTAGGTATTAGAATTAATGAAGAAGTCTAGAACATATAACCGATTCCTCCCAATGGGATCTCGGCTGCTTTTTTTCAACTTCATCCACGTCCTCAGGACACGGATAGATATGAAAGCGGAGCTCAATCTACTCTGGAATCATCAGCGATCAAGTTTAATCCTTTATGGGCATCTTCCAATTGACCTAGTATAAAGTGGCTCTGTCTGTGACTGTGCATCATAAATAAATGAGGAGCATTCCTGCTAGTAGGGATAAATCTGGGCCGATGGTAAACCCTTTTTCTGTGCTGTCATTGTTTACATGTCACTGGGCAGTAGATCTTCATTTTATCGTGATGCCTTGTGAATAGCACAACTGAGCTAACTGCTCTCATTACCATCAATTCATAAATTGCCATTTGTAAAGCTCCGTCTGCAGCTCTCCTGTCCAGACAATGTGATTGTGCCTCTATGTGACAAGTGTGTGGAAGGGGCCCCGGGGAATACATTGCTAGGCAGTAAGTAATGGAACAAAAGGGAGCTTACAAACACCACACAATAGGTTAGGCGCCCTCCCCATCTCTCATCTTGTCATATTTCCGCTTTTCCACTTCCTCTAATTCCTTATCATCACTCCCTTTTTTTCCACAACCCCTTTTACGCAGTATTTTTAGATCTTTCTCTATATGCAGTCAATTAGGAACTTTGCAATTTTTTGAAAATGTAACAAAATGCAATAAAGGAAATGATCAGAATTCTAAATAAAGTAATATAAATGTAATACTTCATTATCAATGATAAGAAATAGATTTTTTTTCCACTAATGACCATTACTAGTATAGTGGACCTTTGTATGGCCTTTAGTAAAGGGACACTGTCACCATCCATGTTATGGGGCTTTAAGGTGAGGAAACGGGGGGAGTCCGGGGAGCTGTGAATTTAAGTTTGTCAGATGTAGCAAAGTGGTGATTGACTATGACATCTAATATGTGGTTTTCCATTGGACTGCAGTTGATTACACAGCATTTAAACATTAATGGCCCATCCATAGGATAGCCTTCGATAACAGATTGGCATGGATCTGACTCTGGGCACCCATACCAATCAGCTGTTTGAAGGGTCTGCAGCATTATGGCGAGTGCTGTAGCCTCTTCCTTCTATGCCAGATATAGCACCATACATTCTGTAGCAGAAGTACTTAGTATTGCAGATTAACTTCACCAAAATGGGATTGACCTGCAAAAGACCACGTGACCATTAAATGTGTTTTCACAGGCTGAGGAAGCGGCCTTAGGCTTGTCCGAAGGCGTTGCCAAAAGTACAATCGCCACCGATCTGACACTGAGGTTAGGTCGTCAATATTTCAAGTCCCGATTAACTCCTTTAAAGGCTTTAACACTGTCAGATTTTCTGTGGATAATAAGCGTGGATAACAATATAGCGTGTAGATTAGTGTTTGTTTAGCTCCATTTACACAGAGCAACCATTAGTATTATGTGTGACTGAATGATCGGTAGTACGATTAGATTTTTCAGGGTCGTATGGTTACATCATGTTGTCAGCAGCATATTCCTGCATGATGCGATGGGCTGCCGATAACTGATGACTTCTATGTTGCTTTTTCATCTGGTCGTTGGCCATGTTAACATGGTGCAATGATCAGTAATAAGTGTTCGGAAGTGCAATCGTTCCGCTAGTTATCGGCTCGTGTAACTGCCTTAAGCATACTGCATTATCTTATCACATTGCACAAAAAGTGTACAAATCGTTTCCTAAATTACACCTTAGGATAACCGTAACACTTTGTTAGGTCTTCCCCCTGTGTCTGACGCCAGCTTGCTGTTTCGGGCAGACACGTGTGTCACGCTGCTCCTTCTATATGAATGTACGCTTTTCTTCCACTTTCTATCAGCACTGTACTAGTTAACCCTGCTCAGTTCTCACAGTCCAGCTGCAGCTTAATCGGTAATTACCTCCCTATTTAGCTGAGCTGGGAATTCTCCTTATTTGCCTCAGTATTGATGTGTGTTTGTCTTACACAGCACATATAGGTCGCCTGTTTTAGGACTGTTTAGTCTATTTGATCCTGTATCTGTATCGGTTTATTCTGTATGTTCTTTGCCTTGTGCTTAAGTCTGTGTGCGTTTGTCCATTTCCTTCCAGTCTGTGTACTGTTCCTGTCTCTGTGGTAAGTCAGTCCTGTTCTGTGTTCAGTACATCGTCCCTGTGTCCTATCAGGAATAGTTAACCCCGAGGTGAAGATAGTGGGTCCGTTCTTATAAGGATGTCTACCCTAATTTTACACAGGAGTCTTCTCATCTTCTGAGATTCCCCATCTGAGATTGCCTTGCAGCGGTACCTCTGACCACTGGGGTCAGCTGCCAGCCACAACAGGTCTGGTCCAAAAGCCAGGCTGGTTGGTTAGCACAGTGGGTCCACTTTCGCTATCCATAATACCCTTTTCCACCTCATTACCACTTTTTTCTTGTCTTTCAGCTTCTATGCAGATTTTGGACCCTTGAACCTTGCATTGCTCTACAGATACTGCTGCAAACTCAACAAAAAACTCAAGGTGAGTGAACATTAATGGCTACTGAGTACTTTTTTTTTTTTTATTTACACCCAGTAAAAGTTTATTTTCTGAGCTGAGATCTCAGGAGCAAGCATGAGCGCCCTCTATGGACACTATATGTATATTGAGGCAAAGAATATGCACATTTATGCAAACACAATTCCTGATTCTACTCACTCTGACATAGCTCCACCAGTGGTGATAGCATCAGACGCATTCAACTGGCAAGGGGAATAGTAACACCTAGTTCTCAGGTGTTTTTTTTTTAACATACAGGAGGAATTATAGAGGAACGGCAGAGTTTTAAGAAAATCTGCTTCAGAACTGTTTTGTGAGGAATACAATTAATTCTAGAAAACAGATGTCTCATGAGAGATGATAGTTCCTCAAACTTTTTGGGGTATGTTGTAACTTAGAGGGATTGTGCCATCAGACACAACCCTTTTCATAACGCGGCGACCAGCGTAAACGGCTGCATTCAGATGATGTTGTGTGGCAATACAAGGTTAGCTCAAAGTCCACTGGGATGGAAGCTACTCTTAAGATGGTTGTCCACAGGCGAGATGTCATAGCGAGATCTGCGGTCATAAATCGCACGGGGAGCTCACATGACATGCTTTCCATAGGGTAACTATGGAAAGCGCTGCCTATTGCACACGAGCGGAGAATCATAACGATTTTCCGGTCGTGTAATTAAAATAGCGGCATGCCGCGATTTTCTGCGATTAGCCTATCATTAATATAGGCTCATTGCAGAGACCTTTAGTGCTCACCCCTCCTCCCCCGTGGCGGAGTATCGCTAGCGATATTCTGTCGCGGCCATGGACAGGCGTCTTAAGCTGCTCATACACATACAACAAATGTTGGACGAACGATCGCTCATCTGACAGCTGTTTCACCTGACTGCATCACACACCTGAACGTTCGGATCAGCCGAGTGTTCCTGTGCATAAGGAGGTAAGCCTTGGCAAGAAAGCTCTGACACCGGCTTTGACAACAATGGAATCGGGTGTTCAAACTTCAACATCCATGATCCTTCTTTTACAGGCGTCCTCTATCAGAGAAAAGTTGAGCCGCCCCCATACACATCAGAGAGTCACCCAGCCCTGGTATTACCAGCGGGTCCAGATGACTAAAGTCTAATATGTATGAGGGCCCTTACAGAGTAGCTCTCCCTTCCGGCTTTTATAGGGCGGTCGAGACCTTGCTTTATGATGTTCATATGCCCAATTAGGTCTTATGAACTGGCTCCGAACAGTCACTATAGTGCACGAATGACCGTTGTTTGAAAGCTTACACACCGAATGAATGTTCTTCAGATCCACAGTCGCTGAATGAATTTACACAAGCCAAATTATGGTTCATGCACCAGGCAGGGGTGTTCCTTTTTTTTAAATTTATTTATTTATTATTAGTGGGTATGTATGTGCTATTTGTATGTGCCACACATGGTCATTGATTGCGGAGTTCACTGGCTGACCACTAAATAGTTAGTAAAACACATAAGCACATGCAGGAGATCCTCGAGTGAATACTTGCTACGTTCTCCGACTTGTTCATTGCTGCCGTCTCTTCAATGGATCACTTGACTCATAGTCAATGGGAGGGGAAATCGTTATGAAACATCAGGAGACAATCCCTATTTGGTGGAAGGTAGACGCCGAATAAGTGCTCACCTCCTGCAAAGTTGCAGTTGAAATAGTGTTTACACCAGATGATGATGATGTCGATTCATCTTCATCATCAACGGCTATTTTTTGGAGTTAGCAGAAATGGAATGACTAGCGAGTAGTGAGCGAATTCTCATAGTACGGCTATTGCTGAAAATCGCTCTTTCCGGCTATTATATCCAAGCACATTTATATAGATGATATACTGCAGAGAAATTGTTGATACGGTATGAAGAACAGACATTTAGCTGCTTGGGATTGTTGGGCAAGGTCAGTGAAGGCGTCTTTGCTAACTCTGCATTCACAATTCAATGACCTAACATTAACTTTTGTTGTACCTGATGAGGCTTGTCTTCCTGTACAGTGGATGCTTTTTCCTATTAATGAGTCTGTCAGGCAGTATCCCAGAGATGAACTGGCATTAAGGCCGCTGTCTCGGAATTAAATGAGCCAGTGTTAGTGCTCCCCTTCCCCCATTGTATAATCTACCCCTCCTTGTTCCATTCTGATTGTGCAAGGAATCCGAGATCCGTGTGCTCGGTACAAAAGACAAGTCTGTATCTCAGCGATGAAATCTGAGCGGAATCTTTTAACGAGCTTGCTTGAGCAGCATGTAAATTGCTGACTGTGCACCCTTCCTGCCCCTTCTCCTCCCAGGTGCTTCTTTCTCCTTGACCTACCACTACTGAAGCCATTTAACAGACTCGGCTATTACTTATTTATAAACTAAACTATGTTCTTTGTAGCCATCAGTTTTATAGTAATGCATAGCTATAGTCCACACCTGTGTTGTCTGCGGTGAAGACTTCGTTTCCAGTTCACTGAGAATCATCTTCTGTAGGTAACATAGTAACATAGTATGCTAGGCTGAAAAAAGACAAATGTCCATCCAGTTCAGCCTGTTTCCACCCCTTCCTTGTCAATCCAGAGGAACGCAAACAAAAAAACCCCAGTGAGGCAGGAGCCGATTTACCTTCATTCTGGGGGAAAAATTCCTTCCCGACTCCAGAATTGCAGTCAGAATAATCCTTGGATCAACATTTGAGATCAACAACCCTTCTGACTATTTAATATCTATATCCTGTAATATCATAGAGCTCTAGAAAGGCATCTAGTCCCCTCTTAAACACCTCTATGGATTTTGCCATCACCACGTACTCAGGCGGAGAGTTCCGCGGTCTCACTACTCTTACAGTAAAGAACCCCATTCTATGTTGGTGATGAAACCTGCTTTCTTCTAGACGGTGAGGATGCCCCCATGTTACTGTCACAGTCCTGGGTATAAACAGATCATGGGAGAGATCCTTGTATTGTCCCCTCATGTATTTATACATAGTTATTTGGTCACCCCTTACCCGTCTTTTTTCCAGGGTGAATAATCCCAATTTTGAAGCCTCTCTGGGTATTCCAGTCCTCCCATTCCGTTTATTAATTTAGTTGCCCTTCTTTGAACCCCCTCCAATACCGTAACATCTTTCCTGAGCACCGGTGACCAGAACTGTACGCAGTATTCCATGTGAGGCCTGACAAGTGCCTTATATAGTGGGAGGATAATGTTCTCGTCACTCGCCCCTATACCTCTTTTAATGCACCCCAGAATTTTATTTGCCATTTAGTGTATATTGGTGACATCCGTTTCTCCTGCCCATGTACAGAACCTTACATTTAGAATTTCATTTGCCATTTTTCTACCCAAACCCCCAGCTTATCTAGGTCCATCTGCAGCCATACATTGTCCTCCGTTGTATTAATTATCTTGTCTCCAGGGACATATTTTTTGCAGATAGATAGCAGGTTTAAAAAAAAAATTTAAAAAAATTGTGGACTTGAAGGAGTCGTCCTATTGTGGTCAATCATGATTGTGATGAGGATACACCTCTGTACAATGTAGCTGGGAGTAGGGAGACTACTGCTAAGCGGGGTGTGCTATGCAATTTCCATAACTCCCAGTCACCCCTGACCACCACATACAGCCAGGCCGAGGGCGATTGTCTCAGCTCTGGAGATAACTGCAGGTCCCAGAGGTGGGAGCCACATCTCTCAGACCTTTATGGCATTTCCTGTTGATCTGCCATAAAAGCCTGATATGGGAATACCTATTTAAAGGCAATGTGTCATCAGAAAATGATTTATGATAAAAATCACACTTTTGTGTTAAAAAAAAAAATCTCTATTTTCGGTCACAAATCAGGGGAGAGTTAGGAGACCTCCATACACATAAGGTAGTCAGATGGCCCTACCAAAATTGGCGAGTTCTGTCGACTTTTCTTTTCTTTATATTTGGGTCTTTAGGAGCTAATTAGCTCAATGCAGGTAGAACCATGCAAAGCATTACAGAGCACCCATTAAAATCCAATATGTATGGCTAAAGGTTTAGGACTGGAGTGGGAACCGAGGTCTTTAAGTCCTAGTCATTCCTTTTAGATCTTACAACAGTTGGTAACCCAAAACAAACAATTTACTTAATGTCAACAGAATAACTAATATCCGCAAAGAAATGCATAATTTATGTAGTCCAAATGTTAATTGGATGCAATGAATTTTTATGGAGCTCTATGGTAAAATATTAATATGCAGCTTGCAATAGTTAAAGGGGAGTTCTGGTTCCAGCAAATAAAATGTATCCATTCTATAATGAAAAGTCTCAGTTATCTAATATTCTCTGTATCAAGTCCTCGCACTTATTTAATGGGAACCTTCACACTGTTTACTTCCATAGGATTATAATCTATCGTGGTCATGAGATGATCACACGGGTGACACGGCTCATCAACACAAGGCTCTGATAAATGTACTGTAAATGTAACGAGTCGTGCTCCATCACCTGACCGGGACAGATATTTATTGCTTGCAAATGAGCTTTGAAGGTTCCCTTTGACTGAACTGCAAGCGGAGATCTTAAAAAAACATGAGAAATTGATACATAAAGTCTCTATGAAAGTTGCATACAGGGAAAAGGATCCAGCACAAAGTAATAAAAATAAATGCTTTATTGAATACGTATCATATAAAAGCTTAAAAACATGTAGCCTACCACCGAACCAGAATGGCAGCCTGGTTAAAGATGAAAATGATTTGGTCTACGCGTTTCAGGTTACTCGCCCTTACTCATGACCCAATAACGTGATCTTCAAATATTCATTTATGTTTCGAAAGAATTTATTGAGATTTAACTAGTAAGATGGCAACTCTGCCACAAAGACCCCACGCAGGGGGAGAAGACCGTTTACAATGGAGTACAGAGATCCATCAACATTTTAACATAAAAAAAGGGAGAAAACAATAGAAAAAGTATAAATTGTATGCAGGGAATATTAAAAATAACCCTATATATTATACGAGGAAGGGATTTATCAAAGTGTCTCCTTTGTCTGAGAAGTTGAAGTCGAGTAGGTCCAGTTCAGCTTGTATATTACCGGTTATCTCCGGGCGATTTATTAATCAATTCTCCCTATTAGAGTCTCACAAAATAATGGAGGTTTGGAACGTTACCATAAGCGATCCAAGGCCCCCCATGTCCTTTCACACTGAATGATTTTATCCTGACGTATAGCAGTAAGTTTTGTTCATGCGAGATATGAGCGGCTCAAATGGGAGTGTTGGTTTTCGCCACTGTTGTGCTATCAAGATATGTGCTGCCATTGCAATGTACTGCAGAGGTTAGAAGGGGGCATCGCACATACCCGCAGGTTTGTCTCCTAGTAATAAGACAAATAGGTTGAGTCCAGGACTCTTCCCAGTAACAGAGGCTATGAGGTGAGAGGCTCTTTTCCAGTAAGTCTGTGCAATTGGACAGGTCCACCAAATATGGTGGTGTGAGCCTTCATCATCACAGCCACGGAGACATAAACTAGAGACCTCCAGGTAAATAGCATGAAGCCTTGTGGGAACAAGATAAGCTCTAGGGAGGACCTTTAAGGATGCCTCGGTCAGGGAGACTTGCCAGCTGTTTTTGCTCATAGTCTCACAACAGTGGTGCCAATGCTCTAATGTCAGTGAGGAGTGTAAGTCTGACTCCCATTGAAGCATGAAGGAAAGCTTGGAATCCTGTAACATCTCATTTGGGATATTATAGAAGTGAGATAAGGTGCCTGGATGTATGGGGCAAAATTTACATATGGCTTCTATGTGGTTCATCTCTACTTTTGTCGATGATGGCATAATAGAGCACCAAAAATAGAAGACCTGCGTTGTTCTCCACCATTCTTCTGGAGGGGGTTTATATTGGCTATTAAAGGATGATCACGAAATTAATTTACCATGCGTGAGAAAATCCTATAAAGAAGTAAGCTTATTTGTTTGCTACCACACAGTGTGCAGCATCTAAGTCAGGTGAAAAGGCCGGGTTATATGGCAGTGGGGTGAGAGGGGATGGGATATTATTGGAGGATAATTTGAACCTAACCTGTCTCCACAACAAAATAGAGAAAAATGAAAATGGCGCTGTGCTTCTAAAGTTAGGCGGAAAGGGTAGCTTAGTCCAGAGTAGGGACGGACAGTTACAAGGAGAGTATTGCATTGCCTCAATGTAGGTCCATAGTGGGGCCTGGGAGCCAGCATAGATGGGTGGAATCTGTGCCAAGCAGGCTGCTTTATCTATATATATATAAAATTGAATGTATGTCTGCGTGCGTGTGTGTCTGTCTGTTTGTCCTTTATGCGCTACTACACCATTCATCCGATCGCCATGAACCTTGGGAAGTTGTTAAGTACACTCCTGGGAAGATTATAGGCATAGTACAAATATTCTATGATAAATGGCGCGTGTGCGAGCGTCGTCGACAGTTATGCCCCCCCACGTAGATCGTTCGATTTCCATCATTGCCACCAATTCTCTCACTTCCCGATGTTGTAGAAACATGAAATTTGGCACGGGCATTGACTATGTCATAAATAGGAAAAGCTAATGGGTCCCAACTCGATTATTCAATTCTAAGTGCCAAAGAATTAGCGTCCAAATTTTATGTACGGAATGTAATTTTCTCACATAGAAACGTGAAATTTGGCACGGGCATTGAATATGTCATAAATAGGAAAAGCTAATGGGTCCCAACTCGATTATTCAATTCTATGCGCAAAAGAATTAGCGTCAAAATTTTAGGTACAGAATCTAATTCTCTCACTTCTTGATATATATAGATGAATGTATGTCTGTCTGTCTGTCTGTCCTTTATGCATTACTACACCATACATCCAATTGCCATGAGACTTTGGGAAGTCGCTGAGTACACTCCTGGGAAGATTACTGGCATAGTACAACTATCCTACGATAGGTGGGGTGCGTGCGAGCGTCGTCGACAGTTATGTCCCCCAGACAAAGATCGTTTGATTTCCATCTCAAGCACAAAAGCAAAAGGCATTACGAGCAACGGGATGAGTGTTCAACCAGAAAATGATGCATCCGCCGAACGTATCGCAAGACAATTGCTGGATATTGAGAATGCTGAGGTAACATGAAAGCTGCGCTGTGATTGGTTGTTATCTAGATATATAAAAACGAATGAATGTCTGTCTGTCTTCGCAGCAACGCGCGACGGGTAAGCTAGTAATACTTAAAAATACATGGGGCGGAGAGACACCCAAATTTCTTATGCAGATACATTATGGATTTGGATATTCTGGGGCATTTATGTGCCATGATAAACATTTAATATTTTTCTTTAAAATAGTTGGAGATCCAATGCAGGTACAGGAATGGGAAGTGTTCTGAACAGGTAGAGCAGGTTTGGTAGTAAGGTCATTTTTACAATATGGATACGTCCCAACCATGAAAGGTATGGGCATTCCAATCTGGTTAGATTTTAGTTGACGGAAAAGTGGCTCATAATTCCATTTATAAAAGGTTCCTAATGTGTTTGTAAGTTTAATTCCCAGATAAGGCCGCCTGCGCACGAGCGGAAATCCCGCCACGGGATTTCCGCCGCTGAAAGTTTGCATAGGAGTGCATTAAAATACGCACTCCTATGCAGACGGCCGCGGTTTGGCCGCACGAAATCTCGCGCGGCAAATAAACCGCGGCATGTCCTAATTTTCTGCGGGGCACGCACTCACCCGGCCGCCGGCTCCGGTCTGCGCATGCGCCGGCTGCGCGGCAGCCGGCACATGAAAGAGCCGGGGCCGCCAGGCGCGGGTGAGTACACGCTCGTCCCTGCAGGCTCTCGGGTCGGATCGTGCGGCGAGAATTCTCGCTGCCGGATCCGACCCGCTCGTCTGCAGGCGGCCTAAGAAAGATAGTGGTGCCGAGGTTTAAACTGAAAATTAAGCTCAGTCAGCTTTTGCGTATGGGGGGGAGTGTTACAGAAGAGGATTTCCAATTTTGATAAATTTTAAGGCCTGAGATCAAACTAAATTTTCCAAGGAGTGTCAAAACATTGGGAAGGGAGGTTAATGGTTTGGTTAAAGTTTGAGTAGGTCGTCCGCAAATAAACTGAGTTTATGGTCTATATTGACGACCGATTATACCCATTATATTAGGACCATCGCAGATAGCAATAGCTAGTGGCTCTATTGCTAGTGCAAACAATACTGGAGAGAGCGGGCATCCTTGACGGGTGCCTCGGAGAATTCGGATTGGGTTTGGGTGGGTTGATGGGATTTTAAAATACGCTGAGGGATTAGAGTAAAGGGCGGATATTACATCTAAAAATGGACCATCAAATCCTAGTTTGCAGAGGACTAGGCGTAGGTAAGACCATGAAAGAAAATCAAAAACCTTTTCTCTATAATGCTATAACAGACATTGGGGTTTTGGCATTGTTTGCATTCGAATATTCATTTAAAATGCAAAAAATATGCAATTTAGTCATAAAAAAAAAATAAAGACATTTTGTATATAAATCTGAAATTTAGAAAACTACATTTCTAACAGTGCCGAATCAAACCATTACTATGGTTTAAGCCATTAGGTAAAAACGTATCCAGAACACCCCTGGACTAAGAAGCTCTCTTCTCCAATTGCCACCTTGAAAGGGTCTGTTAACCCATTGTGTACCATAAAAACTCAGCCCTGTGAGATTTCCTAGAATTAAAGTGTGGTGCGATATTAGAGGGATTACGCGCCGGACTATTATTAGCCTCATGAACGCAGTCATTAATTCTGGTATTAACTTTCTGGTTGTAGAATCTACATAAGCAATGGTACAGCTTGTACACCTCATGCGATCCATAATGCAAGTTCAGCTGCAGTTGATGAATTGTTTAATGACATGGGTTTCATTATTGATGGATTTTCAAGGCAAACTGACTAGAGGAACATCTGCTCTTTCTGCACTTGTAAAAACCTCTATAATTTCACCAATTCTGTCCTTGCTTTTTCTGCGTAATCAAAGTGAGAAATAAAATAGTCGCCAAAGTCTGAGGTTTGGAGAGGAAAATTTACATCCCTGTTTCAATTCATTAAGAATGTAATCTTTCCACAAAACTGACAAATATTTATAATATTTCATATGGATGACCATGCCTGACTGAGGCCGGGCGCTCACGGGCGGTTTGTATAGTGTTTAGTTGGGCGTTTGAAACAACCTCTAAGAACGCAGTATTGAGCCTCCATTCATTTCAATAGGGTTTCTCAGACGAGCGTTTTAGCGAAGTGTTTCTAACACGCACTAATATGAACGCTGTGTGTTCTATTTTTGTGCGTTCAGTGGGTTTTGGACGCACCACATTACCCATTGCAATAATTGGCTGTCAAACTCGGTCAAGAATGCTATAAAACGCCGCTTTTAAAATCGCTTAGAATTTACAAACGCCGTGTGAGAATCGGCTAAGGGAGCATTCACACAGCTGCAGAGGCGTAACTTGGAGCTCCCGGCCCCGATGCAAAACTTGTAACAGGGCCCCCAATTATAATGCTTTACTCATAGTACTGGGTTCCCTATATGGAGAAGAGAGGCCTTATGGCCCCCCTAAGGCTCCTGGGCCGGGGTGCAACCGCATCCCCTGCCTCCTCTATAGTTACGCTCCTGCACAGCTCTAAGCCTATTTCGGCCTGTGAATATGCAGTATATCATGGACTGAAATATGCGGTTGACTTGTGTTTTTTTGCCCATTTTCAGTCTTTTTATCTATGTAAATACGTAGCATAGTTACACGTGAAAAAAAACGCACAAAATCCTATGCAAAAAAAAAAAAATGCAGGTTTCCTGCGCATTTCCTGGGTATTTCTGCACACCCGTTTTTTTTTCCACACGTGAAATTACGTGGCTGTGAATGAGCCCTGTGTAATATGCTACATATTTACGCTCGTGTGAAAGAGCCCAAAGTAGTAACAAACACGGGTCTACAATCAAACCCAGTTCTGCACCTGTTCACATTAGGAGCTGAGATCAGGTTTTATAGGATGATGATCTATCGTGGTCATGAGATGATCACTCAGGTGACACGGCTCACAGAGCACTGATCAATGTACTGTAATTGTAACGAGCCGTGCACCGTCACGTGACCGGGACAGATAAGTCATCAGTTGGAAGTTAGCTTTGAAGGTTCCCTTCGACTGAACTGCCAGCAGAGATCTTCATAACTAGGAGGAATTGATACATCAAATCTCTATGAAAGTTGTATGCAGTGATGCCAAATGTATAAATAGGACTTCATATCATTTAGCAGATGGTCCAATTGGCTTTGGGCCTTTATCTCATCAAACGTGAAATGGATCTCATTGCTTGGGGAAGGCACTGAGTGATGTGACCCAACCTCAGTGTGACAAGTATCACTACATTAGCTTTACTGAGAATTACACCTCCACCCCTTGAGCGTTTTTGATATCTGAATCCCGTCTTCCAGCTTTAACCCTACAATTCAAACAGAAATAATCCAAATAATACTCTTCACTCTTATTCAGAAGTAAAGTCTGTGATATAGAGATATTGAGAGTGTCCCCCCAACTATCCATATCAATTTGCTGTTCAGGGCCCTGGAAAAGCTGAGTGGACTCAGTATTAATTTTGCCCTTCCTCCTTTGCATCTGCCCAGGTCTACTGAGGCCAGGAAATCCTTTGTTCCAATGGCATTAAAACTAGCTAGTGACAGGGGAATGCTAATTGACTCCCTGCTGGTATGGGTCCACACCTTAGACATCCTGGTTGCAAAATTCACATCAGATGGGAATCTTTAAATAAAGGATATTTGGTTAGTGTAGGTCCTAGCCCGATATTAAATATGTTTTCAGAATCTGATGGCCCAGCTGAATAAAATGCACCCACACGCGTTTCAGTGCGGGCTTCGATAAACCCTCAAACTGTGTATTCCCGTACCTGGTTATAATTTCCAGGACATGTTTGATATCAATGAACAGATAAAATCATGACTAGAAAATGACTAGAAAATAGAAATACTGTATTCCTGATCGGAGGGCCTCCCGCCAAGATATGGGGAATTATGATTTTTCAGAGCTCGTATGAATCCAACACACTTCCCTCCAATGACCTCAGAGGGGGCGGGGAGAAGGTGTGTTCTAGGACAGTGGTCCTCGATCTTCTTTGCACCAGGGACCGGCTTTAAGCAAGACCATTTTTCCATGGCCCGGTGGGGTGGGGGTGGGACAGGGGGGGCGGAGCTTTGATATGGGGCAGGGTTATGGAGGGGGTTGGAGTTTAGTGCATACTTATCATTTAATTATGACATTTATAATGTGACTATGACTCAACTAACCATAGGTTCAGAATGAGTGGGAGCACCAGGCTTGTTTCCCTGGATCAGTGGGAACACTGGGCTTGTTTACCTGCAACAAGATGCTCCCATCTAGGGGTGATGGGAGACAGTGACACCTGAAGTGTATTCCTTATGTAGATTTTGACTGCTTTTTAGATGTGGAAATGCTGCAGAATTTGACACCATTTCCGTTGAGGAAATTCAGCGGCATTTCCGCCACGTGTAAACCTACCCCAGCGGTAACCATGACAGCCCGCAGAGCGGCCCCAGTGGTAACAGTGACAGCCCACAGTGGCCCCTAGTAGTAAGTGATATTCCACAGTGGCTTCAGCACTAATGCTATTACTACTGGGGCCGATATAGGGGGCACTATTACTAATAGTATCCCCTATATCAGCCCCAGTAGTAATAGCGTCCCCCCCGAGACCCATATACTTACCCCCTCCTCCTCGTGGGTTCTCTTGCCCGCCATGCCACTTGCAGCGCTGATCCCGGTGCACACTATGATGTTGGTGTGCTGCCGGATGCCTCCTCCCCCTGCTCTCACCGAACCAAGTAGTAGGAGACATCAGGGGAGGGGGATCCCAGCTGCACACTGATGTCATAGTGTGGCCGGGATCAGTGCCGCTAGTAGCGCTGCTGAGTGAATACCAGCAGGGGAGCCGCGGCCCCTGACGGTATTCATTACAAACGTGGTGAGCGGCTGACGGCAGCGCTGCGGACTGGCTGAAAACCCCTAATGGCCCAGTCCCGCTCCACGGACCGGTGGTTGGGGACACCTGTTCTAGGAACCCTGAATAATTTTGGGCTCCACAGATCTAAATTGTCAGATCTTTCGAGATACACACAGCATAAGGACTGTCCCGTTTTTTCCCCAGAAACATATATATATAATCTGCACTGCTAGTCTTTTTCTAGAATAAATCTACAATTTGTTAGTCAGCCTTGTCTGTTTTAAAACGAATCATAACTCCAAAGATTGTGTTCATAATTCATAAATCTGGGTTCCAGTTTACCTGTAAGAAGCTAGTGGTGGCAGCGTGTATTTGTGTGGATATTGCAGGGCGCTGAGTCATTAGAACGGAGGGTGATCTGAGTTTCCGGTCTGCTTGCAAGCAGAAGCCTGGAAAAACTGAGTACAGATCCACCTGTATTCTAACGACTCCACACTTGGGATCCTACTAGAGCGATCAATCGAGGCTCTGCCATGAAAAGCAGTCATAGCGGTGACACAAAATCCATCTGGGCTATGTGGATATTTGTAAAATACCTGGTGGAAAACAAGAACTGAGCTATGAGAACATTGTCTCATTGAGGATAAATTTTGCGTACGTGTCTTCCCTTAGTAACCATCACATATTACAAAATGTAGATCCCCCTTTATTTCTCATTTTTGGCACTTATCATTCGAATAATCGTTAGATGGATTAGACTGCACAATAATTTTTAGGTGTAAATGCATGCAGTGAATGAACGATCAGCAATAATCGCTGTTTGGCTCATTCACATAGGCCTGAAAATCATTGTTCATCTGCCGTTGCATCGTTTGGTATAAGCAGGTATCATACGATTAGCCGAATAGTAAATGATGGCAGGAGGTTTGAAGAGAGGTGCGTTATGTTTCAATGAACAATCGAAACTTCCCAATTATAGTTCGGCGTACGATCATCACCGCTGGTTGCCTACTCATTCCAGTTTATCTTGCCGTGTAAAAGGGCCTTTACTAGAGCATTTTCACAAGGCCCTTTGTATAGGCTTCTAGTTCTCTGATCCTAATCTGATAATTACAATGCCCCTCCATAAGTCAGACAAGACAGAACACCACCAGCAATTAGCATGCATTACTAATTTGTTTGTTTGAGAAGCTGTGAACAAAGAAACGAATCTTAATACTGAGAGAACAATGCGTTACTATGGAAAGAGGCGGTGCAATGCTATACCACCCAAGCTGACCTGCAATCTGGTTTCATTAAACGCAGTGGATTGCATAATGGGTGTGTAGATGTAGCATTTTCTGATGAGGTTGGCTCTGACTTTCAGAGGCCATTCAGCCACTGCCAAATGCCCATTAGAAGAAAGGATCAGGCATCTTAAAGTCATTGGGTTGTTCCCATATACAAAAGATGGTACAGTTCAATGAAATCTGCAGAACCCACCAACATTAGAGTAGCAATAACCGAATGCTAAGTGTAAAGTACAAGTCCTTAAATGATGGTAATGACAAGTGTTTGGTATTATATTTTACCATGTTATATAATAACAGACCAGATCCTGGCAATCAGTAATCAGCTGGGGGTTCTGCCTTGGGAAAGAGCAGATGGACAACTCTTTAAAGTGATTCTCTGATTTTAAACATATCACATACAATTAAAAAAAAAAAAAATAAGATTTTGATTTGGTGTCCATGTATTGTTTTTCCTAGGGATTTGTACATGGACCTCACTACTTGTTGGTGCAAACATGCAGGTTCTTCATCCCTGGTAGACCCTGGGCTTCAGTAAATCCTACTTCTATAAGGTCCACAGTGGCCGGGCAGAGTTTCTCCTGAGAATAGTTATGGAGAGTCAAACACAACTCAACAACAATGTGTATCATCTTCACCGGACAGAGTCTTTAGGCCTGATTTGGCCCTTTCAAACAATAGTCTTTTAATATCTACAACACTTGACCTCAAGGGTACAGTCACTTTGTGCAAAGTTAAGTGCAATATAAGTATTGGGAGGCGCTAAAATTTGTTAGAGGCGACACAATGCAGTGGTCCTTATGGTGACAGCTTTTAATCACTGTTTGCTTCCTCTGTACTAAGCCCTGGTATTGGTGGCCTACATTGTCCCCACTGTTTCAGAGTCTTTCATGGTCATTGCCTCAACGCCTCTTAGCCCTTCCACCATCTCAGACCCGTACTCGGTCACAATCTGACCTTCTCCTCCACTCCAGCTATCTCGAAAGGAGGATGCACATAGCAAGAGTGTATGCCCACCATATCTCTAGCAGTCAGCTAACTCTTCGGAGTAACTGTCATCCGTTGTTTAGCGGCACACTCTCTCTTGTTAGCACAACACTCTTTATCACCTGGTTCTTTGCAGAAGACTACACCCTTACATAAACTAGCCACCAGTTCACAAGCTGTGTGGTTATGCACTTGCACACTCACATAGCCTGTGCCAGTCACTGTCTGATTTTCCACCAGTATGGTGACTGCGGCTGTCACCCTCCCCCCCCCCCCCCCATACCACCCCAGCACCACATTGGCTAGGGCATGGTCTACCTAATGTCCCCTTGAGAGCCACTGTACTTAACATTACCAGAAAACAGGTTCCTATCACACAAAAAAAGCACAATAGAGGAAAGACATCGGATGAAAGCAGATATTCTTCCTCTAACAAAGCGTAAAGCACACAAGTATGACAATCAAATATCCTAATACACTGTCAACTGCCGCTGGGCATCCTCCAATCCCCTATACCTCCATGCTTTTTAAGGGGGCAATGGTAGACCTAGTTTAGTATAGTCCAGATCATTATAATCTGTCAATTCTTACCACTATATTTGAAAGATGAGTTTATTTGCATAAGTCAACCAAGAAGCCCCTTTTATAAATTGGCTGACATTTTTGTTTCAGTTATTTAGGTATGGAGGCAAATGGCACACTGGCAGAGCCGTGCAACCATACACGAATGTTATTGTCATAGACAAGAAGCAGAAGGGACAGTGCAATTTAACCCTATGGTTAAAATGATCACATAGCGTTCTGGAAAGTTTAAAGAGTATAGGCATTATAGCTGAGATCGGCCCTGTGGCCACCTCTATGGAAAAACAATGGGGTTGGATGAGGGAGATCGTTAACTGTATCTAACCATGGATACTAATCAGCTCATTGTGAACTTACTCTGATTTAACAGCTTGAAGTTATTCTTTACATTAGGAAGCATTGTTCACCCATATAACATTTAAGCCGGGATCAGCACTTTTCTTGCCTACGTTGAGAGCTCCATTACCAGGGATGTATTGGGGGAGTCAACACCTAAGCAAGTGGTACACTCTACTATTTAAAGGGACTCTGTCACTAAGCTCATGGGCTAAAAGTAGACTAGAAGTAGAGTTCTCCATTTGCTTCAGTGCTGAGTCTGGAGATGTAAGTGTTATATTAGTTGTCAACACTGGAAGCCGACGTTCAATGCATTGAGTGGCAATGCTAAGTAGTCTACCCATTCTAATTTTATAATGGGTGGACTACTTAGCAGTGTCACTGAATGCATTGAACTGCAGCTTCCAGCTCTCACACCAGGGGAACCATGAGGAAGGTAAGTATAACACTTAAATACCCAGACTCAGCGCCTCACCTACTTTTAGCCCATAGGCTTAGCTTATGGGCTAAAAGTAGGTGACAGAGTCTCTTTAAAGGGGTTTTTCAGTACCGTAATATCAATGGCCTATGCTCCGGATAGGTCATCAATATCAGATCTGTGGGGATCTGCCGCTTGGAACCCACACAATCAGCTATTTGAAGTGACACCGGCATTCATGTTAGTGCTGCATCCCCTTCAGCACTTGTCAGGAACAACACCTTACATTATATAGCAGCTGAGCTTCGTACTGCAGCTCAGTCCCAATCACATGAATGGGACTGAGCTGCTTGTAGGCCATGCGACCAAGGAACGTGATGTTACAGACGTGAGAGAAGGCCGTGTGCTCACCTGAGCACCATTGCCTATTCAATCAGCTTATTGGTGGGAATCCCGAGCGACATACCCCCACCGATCAATAATTATTGGTGACTTATCCTGAGCATAGATTATCAATGATCGTCTCAGAAAAACCCATTATTTCTACATGTCCATAGATTACTTTAGTGTAGCTCGGTGAGTTGGAACAACTCCTGAATGAGGTTTTTTCTACATTAATAACTCTAAGTTTTGTATGCACCCTATGCTTTTGTCCTTCGTGGTAAAATATCCACACTGGTAAAGAGGTCATTGGCATTTTGAAGTTTTTACAAATGTTCCATACCTCTTAATGGGCGTCGCAGGAATCCTTATACTTGCGGCAGAAACAACCCCATCCAGATGGATTGTGCATCTGATGTTTCAGCAACAATTGTGAAGATATCTTGAGATGTCTTAGACATTCAGAAGATTGTATGAATAATGTCTTAAATAAAAGGGCCTCGGGCCATTGTTTTGTTTTTTATTTGGATGTAATCCCTTTTTAGTGATCTTGTTATATTGATCCCAGCACTGCTCAGACATGCTTCCTATAGTCTGAGCCAATATTTATGAGAATGGAAGATCTAAATTCACCCATGGTGGAGTACATCATTGCAACCTGTAGAAGCTTCCATTATTGCTTCAGTGACCACACTAGATGCCAGTGATTGCCCACCCTACAAATATACTTTAAGGCATCGCTGGTTAGAGAAAAATGAAAATGATAGTCCAAGATTTAGTGAAAACCCCTGATACAACCTAGGTCTATGGGTCATTTACACGGGGGTGATTTATGGTCTTGTGCTGTCCGTATATCCAGCGGATTTCATATAGACAGCACAAAAGCTTGTAGTATGCAATTAGGCGATTCCCATGTGTTTTTTGTTTGCTTTTTTCACATAAGTCATCAGTTATTGTGCAAAAAATTGTAGCATCTAGTATTCTGGTCAGATTTACAGACCGTGCAAAGTCAACAGATCCATGAAAATCCTGTTTGCTCTAGCACTGCCACTATTAGAGTAACATTGTATCTTAATACTTCTATGAACTTTGCTTGGGATTGTCTAGGCTGGATACATTGTAACTAGAGATGAGCGAGCACCAAAATGCTCGGGTGCTCGTTACTCGGGACAAAATTTTCGCGATGCTCGAGGGTTCGTTTCGAGTAACGAACCCCATTGAAGTCAATGGGCGACCCGAGCATTTTTGTATATCGCCGATGCTCGCTAAGGTTTTCATTTGTGAAAATCTGGGCAATTCAAGAAAGTGATAGGAACGACACAGCAACGGATAGGGCAGGCGAGGGGCTACATGTTGGGCTGCATCTCAAGTTCACAGGTCCCACTATTAAGCCACAATAGCGGCAAGAGTGGGCCCCCCCCCCACTGTCAGCATAAAGATCGTTCTCCTCTGCCATAGCTGTAACAGCTGTGGCAGAGAAGAACGATGTTTGCCCATTGAATTCAATGGAGCCAGCAATACAGCAGGTTCCACTGAAAGCAATGGGCTGCCGGCGATCGCGGGATGAATTGTCGGGAAGGGCTTAAATATATAAGCCCTTCCCTGCAATTCATCCAGAAATGTGTTACAATAAAAATATATACCGGCGTATAAGGCGACGGGGCGTATAAGATGACCCCACAACTGTCACCTTATACGCCGGGAATACAGCGGAGCAAAGAATAAAAATCATTACTCACTTCTCCTGGTGTTTTGCGGCGCTGCTGCAGGCTGTCGCTCCCTCCTGGTCCCAGGCAGAGCATTGCTTTCTGGACGCAGTGGTTGAAATCCCCGCCTCCAGAAACACACGTGCCTTCAGCCAATCACAGCCATTCAATGACATCATTGTCATTGGCTGTGATTGGCTGAAGGCACGTGTGTTTCTGGAGGCGGGGATTTAAAGCCCTTCGTAGAGAAAGCAATGCTCTGCCGGGAACCAGGAGGGAGCGACAGCCTGCAGCAGCGGCGCAAAACGCCAGGAGAAGTGAGTAATGATTTTTATATATTACTAATATTACACCTAACGCTCTCCCTATAGCAGCTCCGGCATCAACAACACTTTCCCTGAACTATGTCAGAACGCATCTGTGGCGAGCCGTGGGAGGGGCAGATTTTAATACTCGGGTGACACCTAATCTCGCCAGCCACTCACTGCAGGGAGGTGGTATAGGGCTTGAACGTTGCAGGGGGAAGTTGTAATGCCTTCCCTGTCTTTCTATTGGCCAGAAAAGCGCGCAAATTTCTCAGGGAAGAAAATGAAAGTAACCCGAACACCGCGTGGTACTCGTTACGAGTAACGAGCATCTCGAACACCCTAATACTCGGACGAGTATGCTCGCTCATCTCTAATTGTAACACATTGTCAGCTGTGAGGAGTATTAACTGTAAAGCCCAAGCAAGTATGCTTCAATTCATCGATAGCAAGTAGAGATCCTGAAATTGATGAAGAATTAAAACAACATGTAATCGAAAGCTGAAGAACCTTTCATTATAGAATAATTATGTATGGAAATAGAATCTTTCTTTAACCACTACATCTGCTGGAAGTAGGATCAAGGCATCTGCTGCTCTTCCCAGGGAATGATATAGAATGAATATTGGTATTTATTATCGGGATTTTGAACTAAAACTGAAAAGTTCTCTTAAAGTGCTGTGAAGAATCCGCGTGACTCTGTGTCTTATTGTGCAGAATGTTTGCCGATGCTGTTCATTAATCAGGATGTTGCAGGTAAAGTTTCTGCTTTTGGAAGCTGCTTGGCTTGTGTGTGTTGCCCAGGAATCACCAAGGAAATAGCCGGCATGGCCACAACCCTGGAAGGAAGCTTTAGCTGATAAGAAGCTTCTGCATGTTGTGCCGTCAAGGGAACCGTTTGGGATTTCATGTTTGCACCAGCCACCTCCTCAATGACGAGAGCCCTTAGAAGAGTTTGTGCTTGGCTGTGTGCAGAAATAAAACTCCAGTTTAAGCATGCCCAATGTGTGATCGCTCATCACAACCGAGAATGCTAGTGACAGTTAAAGGGGTTCATTAGACATATAAATAGCATTTCAATGCCTAAACCCTGCAGATGAGTGTCTAATATAATCACTACTGAAATTCAATATGAACGCATGACAATATCCGATGTCCATGGACAAGGCGATGTAACAAGCCCACGTCTCCCTCAACAGTTCAGCAGTCCATATATTACAAACTTAGATCATGCCAGTCTAATACAATTCATTTCACCCCTTTATGTCATCTACTCATGAATATTGGGCATCATTTTTTTTGTAGCTTTTTAAGTGGCCTAATTAACATTTTGTTTGCTGCCACAAATCTTCAAAGTGAATTAGAATGTAGGCTAATGTTAGTCATCAGTCCTTCTGCTGGCTGTGTGCCAGATGAGGCCCATTTCAGACAGACATACATTACGATGACTATATTTTACTATCCGTAGTATGGCTATAGCCCCCGGACCTTGCATGGTTCTAGTGAGCTGAACGTAGATCAAGATATTTCTGGCATATTACTGCCATCCAAAAAAGGCCAGAGAGTCCATACAGAACCAGTGCGATCTCTTTTCTGCATTCACATGAGCGTTTTTACGCGGCTATTGAGCCGCGATAAAACATTGTCCGAAAATCGTGACCATGTGAAGCATTTCATTCTAATGCATTCATTCACATGGGTGATTTCTTTTTTTTTTTTAAATTTTTTTTGGGTGTGTGAAAAACTTGCACCACCAAAATGTGGAATCGGCAATTTTTCACTCGGCGTCAAAAGATAGGTCTTGACTAGAGATGGGCGAGCACGTTCGTTTAAGGCTGATGCTTGAGGGAGCATCGGTCTTTTCAAAGTAACTGATTACTCGTCCGAGCACCATGCGGGGGGGAGAGTGAGAGAGATCTCTCTCTCTCCCCACCACTCCTGCCGCCCCCCCGCCCCCCCCGCATGGTGTTTGGACGAGTAATCAGTTACTCGAAAAGACCGATGCTCACTCGAGCATCAGCCTTAAACGAATGTGCTTGCTCATCTCTAGTCTTGACTTATCTTTTGACGAAAAACGGTGGAATCTCTCATAGACTCGTATGGGAGCTGAAAAAAAAAGGGAGGGCGAAGGAGTTTACCTGCGTCCAGCGCTCGGAAAAGAAGACAGATGGCTTTATTTAAGCATTAGAAGTCATTATGAAGGTTTCTTCCAACTGACGGAATTCCACACGGCATCGTGATTTTCAAGCAATTCGCCTGTGTGAATGGAAGAGAAAACCCTAATTAATCTCTGGACTCAATCGCGGCTATACTTCATTGATTCGATTTTCGGCCACGATGCAGCCAGCGTAAAAACACATTGCCCGTGTGCATGAGACCTAAATGGCATTAGACCTACTGGTGTAAATGATTCGGAGTCATTATTTTTAAAAAACCTATAAAATGCCACAGATAGAACAACTGCTAATATCTTGCCCAAACACTTATGTAAAAGTTTTTTTGAGGTTGTTAGAACTGGAGATACATTTCTGAAATTTGGCATTCGCAATGTGAGCAGTTTGTATCACTTTATTGCAATAAATTTAATATTTTTAATTATTGCAAAATGTATCCGTAAATACCGCGGCGAGATGTTAAATGATGTCATAAATCATTCAGACTGACTCCGTACTAACTTGCGTTTGCAACCTATGCAGACTGGCATGTGTTTGAGATCCTCTGTGTTCTGTCAAATGTTGTGTGGGTTTCGAAGCACTGGATACCATTATGTTATCACACTGGGGAGAATCTTTTGTAATGTAGCATTTCCTTAATCTGGCCATAAATCTAAATCATGATGGGTTATTCTTCCACCTACAGTTAAGATGTCTGATTCTTACATAACATGCTTATCTGGGCTAACGTGCTCCCTGAGTATTCACAGCAAGATATCAGTGCTGTAATTATATTGTAGTCCTGTATCTTCTGTTCTCTTCACAATATACTACTGCTTTTCCCTTTTGCAGGTACTCTATTGAAAGATACTCCGCCATTCTGCAGACACTCTTATTTTACTACTCTTTCCTTTTGCAGGAACTCTATATTACTGCACTTTTCTTATGCAGGTGCTTTATTTTACTGCTCCCCTTTTCTGCATGCACTCTATTCTATTGCTCCTCCTTTCTGCAGGCACTCTATTCTATTGCTCCTCCTTTCTGCAGGCACTCTATTCTATTGCTCCTCCTTTCTGCAGGCACTCTATTCTATTGCTCCTCCTTTCTGCAGGCACTCTATTCTATTGCTCCTCCTTTCTGCAGGCACTCTATTCTATTCCTCCTCCTTTCTGCATGCACTCTATTCTATTGCTCCTCCTTTCTGCAGACACTCTATTCTATTGCTCCTCCTTTCTGCAGGCACTCTATTCTATTGCTCCTCCTTTCTGCAGGCACTCTATTCTATTGCTCCTCCTTTCTGCAGGCACTCTATTCTATTGCTCCTCCTTTCTGCAGGCACTCTATTCTATTGCTCCTCCTTTCTGCATGCACTCTATTCTATTGCTCCTCCTTTCTGCGGGCACTCTATTCTATTGCTCCTCCTTTCTGCAGGCACTATATTCTATTGCTCCTCCTTTCTGCAGGCACTCTATTCTATTACTCCTCCTTTCTGCAGGCACTCTATTCTACTTGCTCCGCAGTTTGGCAGCCACTCTACTTTAGTGCTTTTTCCTTTTGCAGGCACTCTTTATTTCTGCACTTTTCTCATGCAAGCGCTTTATTTTACTGCTCCTCTCCTCTACAGGCACTCTATTCTACTGCTCCTCCCTTTTGCAGAAACTCTATTTAACTGATATTTCCTTTTGCAGGCACTTAATTACTGCAATTTCCATATGCAGTTACTTTATATTAATTCTCCTCCCTTCTGCATGCACTCTTTTCTACTGCTCCTTCTTTATGCAGGCATGCTGATTTAGTGCTCTTTCCTTTTGCTGACAATCTTTATTACTGCACTTTCCTTATGCAGAAACTTTATTTTACTACTCCTCCTTTCTGTAGGCACTCTATTTTTTTACTGCTCTTCCCTTATGCAGGTTCTCTATTCTACTGCCCCTCTATTCTGCAGGCACTTTTTTAATTGCTCATCTCTTCTGCAGACACTCTATTCTACTACTTCTTCATTTTTGCAGGCACTCTATTCTACTGCTTCACTTCTGCAGGCACTCTATTCTACTGCTTCTTCACTTCTGCAGGCACTCTATTCTACTGCTTCTTCACTTCTGCAGGCACTCTATTCTACTGCTTCTTCACTTCTGCAGGCACTCTATTCTTCTTCCATTCTGCAACTTCTTTTACCTACTAAGAAACTGTCAGGAATGCACCAGGTTCTTCAGTGGAATTCAAATAGTGCTAACATGCATATAGTCATAGGGCACTCACCTGGTGCCGTGCAGGGAGAATCAGCTGATAATCCCCGCTGACACCGATGTCCAGGAAGGCTTTGAATAGAAATCTTTATTCCCCCATCCGTAGCTCCACGGAGAGCAGCAAAAATCAGCAACAAAACACTTTTTATAGTGCTTGAGATAATATTCGTAACAGAAAGAAAAATAGCTATCTTTGCGCTCGTTGGGAAATGGATTTATTTAGAAATAAAGAGCGACGCATTTCGTCGAAATATTGTCACCTATTTCAAGCTTGAATAAGGTGACAATATTTCGCCGAAATGCGTCGCTCTTTATTTCTAAATAAATCCTTTTCCCAACGAGCGCAAAGATAGCTATTTTTCTTTCTGTTACGAATACTTTTACCTACCGTATATACCGTTGTATAAGACGACTTTTGAACCCTGAAAAATCTGCTCTGAAGTCGGGGGTCGTCTTATACACCTGTAATACAAAAAAAAGAAAGTGTCAAAAAAAAAAAAATCATTACTCACCTCCCCCGGCTTTCTGCGGCGCTGCTGCAGGCTGTCGCTCCCTCCTGGTCCCCGGCAGAGCATTGCTTTCTGGACGCAGGGCTTGAAATCCCCGCCTCCACAAAGCTAATACTGTGATTAGCTAACACACGCCGTCAGCCAATCACAGCCATTCAATGACATCATTGAATGGCTGTGATTGGCTGAAGGCACATGTGTTTTCTGGAGGCAGGGATTTCAAGCCCTGCGTCCAGAAAGCAATGCTCTGCCGGGGACCAGGAGGGAACGACATCCTGCAGCAGCGCCGCAGAACGTCAGAAGAAGTGAGTAATGATTTTTTTTTTTTTGCTCCGCTGTATTCCCGGCGTATAAGGTGACAGTTGGGGGGTCGTCTTATACGCCGGTATATACGGTACTGCTTCTTTTCTTTTGTAGGGATTCTATTCTATTGCTTCTTCCATTCTGCAGCTACTTTTTTTTCTGCTGCTTCTTTTCTTTTGCAGGCACTCTGTTCAGTTCATTCGATTCTTCTGCAGGCACTTCATTCTGCTCTTTCTTTTAATCTACAGGCACTCTATTCTGATCCTTCTTTTCTTCTACAGGCACTCTCTTCTGATCCTTCTTTTCTTCTACAGGCACTCTCTTCTGATCCTTCTTTTCTTCTACAGGCACTCTCTTCTGATCCTTCTTTTCTTCTACAGGCACTCTCTTCTGATCCTTCTTTTCTTCTACAGGCACTCTCTTCTGATCCTTCTTTTCTTCTACAGGCACTCTTTTCTGATCCTTCTTTTCTTCTACAGGCACTCTTTTCTGATCCTTCTTTTCTTCTACAGGCACTCTCTTCTGATCCTTCTTTTTTTCTACAGGCACTCTCTTCTGATCCTTCTTTTCTTCTACAGGCACTCTTTTCTGATCCTTCTTTTCTTCTACAGGCACTCTTTTCTGATCCTTCTTTTCTTCTACAGGCACTCTCTTCTGATCCTTCTTTTTTTCTACAGGCACTCTTTTCTGATCCTTCTTTTCTTCTACAGGCACTCTCTTCTGATCCTTCTTTTTTTCTACAGGCACTCTCTTCTGATCCTTCTTTTCTTCTACAGGCACTCTCTTCTGATCCTTCTTTTCTTCTACAGGCACTCTCTTCTGATCCTTCTTTTCTTCTACAGGCACTCTCTTCTGATCCTTCCCTTGCAGACCTATGGGAATAAATATGTAAAGATTGGTGTGGGAAAAGTAAAATACTTGCCCATAGCTATTTGTAGTGCTGCATTGTTTTTTAAAGGTCCTGTGAGAAACGAGAGACGTAATCTAGTTGGCAGCTTTTACACGTTTCCTTTCCACAAAACATATTTTTCTTCTTCCAACCTTGTCCACTCTTCTGCTCTGCTGCAGCCTCTTGTTCTGTTGCTCCCCCCTCCCCCCCAAACCAATTTCTCAAGAGCCACATGTACTTTCTGATCCCATGCTGTGTGGTTCTCCATTTGGGTCTTGGGTTTCAACCATAGACCATTTATATTATTAGAGACAAGTCGTTACCACCAAACCATGCAGACTGGTATGGTATTGGATGGTCTAATACCAGCGACAAATTGTGAGTAGCAAATGTTCGCAGACTCAAGAATTCCAGCTTTTCTACATTTAATATGTCTCTTCCATTTTTTTAAATTAAATGTCGTTCCCGACCATCATTCAAAGCCACATGTGGCTCCCATGGTGGAAAATGCTGGAGACCTTTGTCCTAAGGTCTGAAGCGGCTTTCATTCTTTATAAGCAAAGCCAAGTAATAATACAGTTCACAGTCCATGTTTTTTTTCCCTTTCATCTGCGTTCTGTCCAAGTTTGTAATTGGACAGAACTCAGACCCAATAAAATCAGTGGGGTAAATGCAAATGAGCACCTTGTTTTTTTCACAGACCAATGGTCCGTGTAAAAAGAGAAAAAAAATTGCAGCATGTCCTATTTTGGTCCAATTTACGGACAAGAGTAGGACATGTGATGTCCACTGCATTGGCCGCTCGGCACACACATGTATGTCCATGTGCTGTTCAATGCTAGTTGCACCCAAGAGTCTTGAGGGCAACTTGCACTTGGCTGTCTGGATGGGGTCTAAGGGATTATATTCATGGGCATGTCTCATTTTGATACATAAAAAACTTCCTGAAATTAGGCTTAAAGAAGAAAAATGCGAATAAGCCTTAAATTCTTTCAAGACGTAAACAGCTATAAAAATATAAGGACTTTGGATGAACGGTCACATGGAATAAATGAACAGACATGCTTATGGTAAAGTGGAGCTCTTCATACTTCTGGAAATACAAAATATGGCTTTTTACTTGGCAATTAGCTAGAATTGTCACTCAAGACTTGCCAAGAGTATTAGATGGAATGGTCACCTTATAAATAGATAACAGAACGCTGGGCGGATAGATGGAAAATCCATGTATGAAAAAACAGAAGCGAGTGACCCTTCTCTCTCAGGAAGTGGAGGAGGAACTGACACAACGTGAAGATTGAGAAACAAGCCATTTCTCATGGTGTCGTACAACTGCTGCTCTCTTCCTGTACATTTTTCATAAGTAAAGCTCTAGAAGATACATGGGCTTCCTGTGATTTAACATTTACATATATTTATTTAAGTGCACCTTGGATTGAACAGGATGGACAGATAATTTGAATTATTTGATTCTCATATATGCCCTGTCCAACTTTACTCCACTTTATAGTTTGCATATAATCTACGTAAATCTGTAACTCTGTAACCAGATTGCATTACAGGCTGTATTTTGCTCCAGAGCTGTATTCGTAGTTCTGCTGGTTGTCGCTGGAAACAAACTGCAGGCTTTTTGTTAGACAGATCTCCATTTAGCTTTTACACTGTACTTGGAAAGTTAGTTTTCATACATCACATTAGCTGTTAATGCTTGGTGTAAAGGCAACACTTTCCAGAATTCAGATCATCAGAGTAAACTCTAGACATTAAGGGCTTCTTCACACAAACGTGTATGTGCATGTTTATGCATAAAATATACGCCCGCAAAACACAGAGAATAGAACTCATTGATTTCAACGGGTTCGCTTGTGGAAAAAAGTAGGGCTTGTGGAAAAAAGTAGGACCTGCTCTATCTTTCTGCGTTTTTCTCAGCAAAGCCCCCCATAGAAGTCTATGGGAGGTGCGCAAATACACAAGGGGATGGAAAAACGTGGAAAAAAAACACATCCGGACCTCATTAGGCCAATCATCTGTTAGTCCATGGAAAGGGTGTGTTGCGCACCTGTGGACTGGCTCTGCGTGCACAAGAAGTACAGTACTATGTGTAGACATGCGTGCAAATGTACCTCATCCAGACTTGTTTATGTGCAAATATGCTGCGCCAAGTGTTTCTGCGCATATTCTTGTGTGAAAAAGCCCTAAGCCAGCAAGAAGTTCACGGAAATTTCAGCTCAGAGGCCTGTAGATATATGAATGCAGTTTTAGACTCTAAACAAGCTGTGAGGCCTCCTTCACACAGGCATATGCACAATTGCGCATGCCTCAGTGCAATGTATCGGAGCGCAAAATCACGTGAACGAAGAATAGCTGTAACCAAGTCATGGCTATTCTTCGTGAGTTTACATGACTGGCTACGCATCTTGCAGTGCACTACAACGTAGCCCCGAAATCCCTTGGCCACCAGAACAATGAAAGGCATCCTTGCAGGGAAGAAGAGTCCCTGCAGAGATAAAAGCAGTCCCCGCGGGGATGAAGGGAATCCCCGCTGTGGAGGACTTCCTACGTAGACCGGCTTGCATTGTTTCCGGCGTTGTGCCGTAAAAAGATAGGAAAAGTCTATCTTCTGATGAAGAGAGAAATCTCCGTGTCAAAAAATCTTTTGACATGTAATTTTTTTTAGGCACGACAAAAATAAATAAATATATCGTTATTTGTATAGCGCCAACTTATTCTGCAGCGCTTTCAGGTAATTTATTTATTACCCCAACCAAGCTGGTGGGGGTGATAAATAAATTACCCCCACCAGTAAATTTATTTATTACCCCCACCAGTATTTTACCGACCTCGGAAGGCTGGAGTCAACCTTGCTACCTGAACCAAGCAGGGATTGGACTCTCAACCTTCAGGTCATGAGCGAGAGCTTGGGACTGTATTTCTGCTGCCTTAACACTCTGCACCACACGGGGCGCATCATTATGTATAAAAATGGCCACCAACAGTCTGACGAGCGATAATTCGCTCAGCAGTCATTTAATTTTATCTCGCCTGAAAAATAATTGCCGGTTGATCAAAAGTCGTCTAGTGTAAAGTCAGTTGTTCATCCTTGAACGACTTGCAAACAAACTTGCATGGTGATCCCCCCCCCCTCTACGTACGATATATCCGCAAGCAACTAATGGATAATAAGTGCCCTGTGTAAAAGCGAACAAAGGATTGTTGTTCGTAGACTTCAGCCACTTTTCTGAGCGACTATGTGAATGATAGCAGCTCGGTATAAAGATACCCTAGGCCAACTGATGTCATCAAAAATCAATAAAAACAGTACATATACTTACACCAGAGGGGATAGAGCCCAATCTGTACAAAGTCAGCGAATATACATTTTGACCGCGATGCACGTAAATAGGTTTACAGCTTGCTCAGCACAGTGTGACTGCTGGCATGATAAGAATGGATTATATCTGGATTCTCCACCCTCATGAGCTGGAGGCACCTGGATGGGGAGGATTTCATTTTTGCTGTGTCCAGTGCCTTATCAGGTGCACAACATTACTTAAAATAGAGATCCGCAGACTGTACGATGTATGGTCATCAGCGGAAATTATGTGTCATGATAGATCAATTGGCAATTTGTGTAAGCGCATTCTGATTTTTTAAAATTTTTTTTATTTATTTCAATTTTTTAAAAAGTATTATGGGAAATCTATTTAGATTTCCAGTCCAAGTAAAATGTGCGCTGAAGTGAAGTGTGCCAAATTTCTTAAGAGGTTGCCCTGCCAGATCATGGACTAGAATTGGAAATCTAGGCTAGTTAGGAGGTAAACTATAGTAATTCATTAAGCAAATTCATTAGTTTGTCCCTAATTTGCCAGTTCAATTTGATACAAATGATTCAATGTACAATTGATTAGCTGAATTATGACGGATCCTAATAGTGTACGGTCAGCTTTGGGGTGAATACAGAGCTCCAGATTTGCCCTAAGTCAGCTGAACTATCTAAAGTTTTAATTTAATGCCATTTATATAAATACCCTGTAACAAAATATTTTACTGGGATGGGAAGAATTACTGCATGGGAAATGTAATTATCGTACTTTTCGCTCTATAAGATGCCCAATGTGGGGGGAAAAAGTCAGTGCGTCTTAAAGAGCAAAGATGCTGAAATTCAAGCTAACCGGCGCCATTGCAGGATCACACATCCCATCAGGTCCGCTCTATAGCAGGAGAGGTGAGCAGTTCTCTGTCCTCTGCACTGCTGCCCGTACGTACCACTGATTGGTGGTGAGCGCCGGCGGGAACTGTTGCTGCTCCCCCGCCTCCACCAATCAGCTTACTCCCTTCCTCCTGTCGTAGCATGGCCGCCGCCGCAGTTACAGAGTTCTGCTGCTCCTGCTGTGGAAGAAAAAGAGTTAGGCTGGGTTCACACGGGACAGATCTGAAGCGGAATTTCCATGCAGATTGTCTTCACGGAAATTCCGCATACGGCTCCTAAACCCGGGATTAGCCAGCAAAGTTTTTCCACACACTGCGGCCAATCCATATGGAAATGGCCATGCAGTGCGGAAATTAAAGACGCAGCATGTCAATCCTTTTTTTCTTTCCCGCAGCGGCCTCTCTCCTATCTACGGGGAGAGATGGTCGCAGCGGAAATGCAGCTGGCGAAGCGCTCCAAAACCCGCAACTGCGGTTTTCCAGCGGAATTCTTGCGGATTTTCAGTACTGCCAATCCACGAGAATTCGGCTGGAAATCCGTCCCGTGTGAACCCAGCCTTATAGTGGCCTTCTGGCACCCAATGCTATCCCCTGCACTGTCCATGGGTGAGTTCAAAATATTCTTTTTCTATTTTCCTCCTCGAAAACCTCGGTGTGTCTTATCATCCAGTGCATCTTATAGAGCGAGAAATACGGCACTTCTTGCATTCCTGATTGACCATTGGCAGCAGAGATTTATTTTGAACTGGGACAATATACTTTCGGACTGGAAGAACCATTTACATTGTCCCAGTTCAGTGCGCAAGTGCTGCACTTGAAGTCGTCTCCAAGTGTTGATCAGCAGAAAAACATTCCTCATCTTAGTGAAGTTTTATTTACTAACACTGCATGCTTGTAAATATGGGATCTGCTCAGTTTTAGCTTCTTAGTTGACTTTTTTTCAGTCTTTCAGTTTGTCAAGAAAGAAGATTGTCCACTACACAAGCTATGATCAGAGGAAACGCGCCAATGCTGCTTTCGTGATCGGAGCGTATGCGGTAAGTGTTTATAGATGAACCCCAGAACCCTGTCCATCACAGAGGGGGGCTGTCACCTACCCCTTATATGTGTGTGAGGACCGGCAAGTTCCTGACCTGCTGGGGTTACTTTTGTGAGCCAATCTTCCCTTTGTCTGAGGGATTCTCATTCTGCCTTGTTAATATTTTACAACAGGACAGAAATAAATAGAGCAGGTCTCATATGTCGGGGTCCAGTTCAGTCTTTGTGAACTTGACATAGACATCAAGCTGTGTGCAACAAACCAAGCAGTGCAGAAATGTGACAGATTTAAAAGGACTTCATTTTCAGACTGACTGGTATTAAAGGACTACTTCTGGTGCTGGGAGATAATTCCATTTACTCATAGTCTATATTGAGATGCAAAGTTAAATGTACTGAGAGAAAATAGTTATTGGCAAAGCTGTGATTCTACTTGTGGTATTACTTAGAATGTACCTGCAAGTCCCATTATACCCTGTTTCCCTGAAAATAAGACATAGCATGATTTTTCAGAATTTTTTTAGGATGCAAAATGGTTTTTCAGGCTTTTTGAGGATGCTTGAAATATAAGCCCTACTCCAAAATTAAGCCCTGCTAACAGTTAATTAAAAAAGTCAATTTAAATAGTGTCCAGGCAGCTATACATGTAAAAAAGTTAAACCTTTTTGAACAAAAATTAATATAAGACACTGTCTTATTTCGCGGTAGAAATATTTTAATCTTACATTTATACAGAGTGAAGACCAATTATTAATTTCAATTTGCAGAATTGTGCCTTGATTTCCAGCTCTGCTGATTGGAGACTTTAGTGAATGTAGAGCCTCTACAACAATCTAGATTGGGTGCATCTGGTAGACACTCTGTGCAGCTGACTTCGCTCTAGTTATAAAGTTAGGGTAGGTTCAGGGCAGGAGACCCAACTCTATAGTGATTGTGGGCATAATGTAAATGTGAAGTGAAAGAGGTCTGGGAGAACTAGGGTGCAATCTGTAGATGGATGATGACTCAAAGAAGAATTAAAGCCAATGTATAGTTTTTCTTTCTGTTAATATGTACTGTATTCAGAATCAGCCTGTGTAACACGTTTCGAGGTATGCAGACCTCTTCATCAGTCAGCTGGATTACACATATCTCAGCATATGAAAAATGTTCCTTCGGGCGTGATATGCATAAGTATCATGACTACTAGAGGCTAGCGGTTAGGCAAGGATGGCCAAGGGCAGACTGTTTCTGATGAGGAGGTCTGCATTTCTTGAAACACATTACACCTACTGCTTCTGAATAAAGTATATTTTAACCCTTTCCAATCCACTGTCTAACGTGTAAAGACATTCTGATTGAAGTCTGTACAGCTCCGATGTCGGAAGACGTCCGGCAGGGTATTATTACTGTATTACTGGCCGCTCTGTTGTCGGGGGCCTCTCCAGTATGTCCCATACTGCAGTACTGTCTCTAGCTAGTAGGTGGCGCCATTGTATAATGGCAGAGCGAGAAAACCCGCTAGGAAACCCAGAATCCAAAATTGGATTGCAAAGGGTTAAAAGAAAGAAAACCTATTGCTTAGCGTCACCTGCAGAGCCCTAGTTCATCCAGACCTCTTTTACTTCATCTTACAGTGCTAATCTTACCTCTGGTTGACCAGCGAACTAGGCCATCAGTAAAGCCCCATTTACACGCAACAATTATCACTCAAAATTCGTTCAAGCGCTGGCTTTTGAGGGATCATTGTGTGTAAACGCTTCCATCTTTCACTCCTTGGCTGAATGATGATTTTTAGGTGAGCATATAATCTATCATTCAGCCAGAGAGCGATAGCAGGGACCGCACGCTGTGTTCTCCAACGGAGCAGCTGATTACATTGTGTCCAGCGCACAGCCCATGTGAAGACAATGCAGCTGAGTACAAAGTCCAGACCACATACTTGGATTTGCAAACAGCTGCTGGAGGCTCATTTACACGCAAATGAAGCGAATAAAGCGCTAATGGGCATTAGTGCCCATTAATACTTTATGCAAAATGATCGCTAGAACTGGCAATCTTCCAATCATTTGAAAGATTGTCTGTGCGTGTAAATGAGCCTTAACTTTTCACTGCTGATTTTCTTGGTCACATCACAATTATACACTTCCTCAGCTTTAGCGTTGCTCCGCCCGACTTGTGCATTGTGAGCCACACATATCTTGCTCAAATATGAACCCCATGCTTTTGAATGGGTTCATATACATGAGTGATTTTTCGCCGGATGGCGGAACGGAAAAAGATTACGGCATCTCTTATCATTGGGCGGTCCCTTGGAACGCCTCCCCCATTGTTTTCAATTGGTCTGGAAAAAAAACAGTACACAGTGTGCAAGGTGCACGCAAGTGAGATGACATGCCATGTGAGGTTTCCCATTGAAAGCAATGGGAAACACTTGCTGATCCTTTCAGCCACTCAAGAGGATCTCTACTTCCCCCAAGTGATGCAAGGCGTTTCACAGCCGATATGTCGCTCGCCCATGTGAAATTAGTCTGAATGTGCTAACTCAGTGTTCCCCAACTCCAACTCCTCAGGGACCACCAACAGGTCAGGTTTTCAGGATTTCCTCAGTGTTGTACAGGTGATGTAATTATTGTTGGTGCCTCAGACATTGCCACAGGTGTTCTTACCATAGGATATCCTGAAAACATGACCTGTTGGTGGTCCCTGAGGACTGGAGTTGGGGACCCCTGTGCTAACTGATCCATGTTGCCACTGACCTACTCTGCAGGGCAGTTATTCCAGCAGCAACTGCATATTGATAGTATTAATTACACTATAATATCTCTATAGAATTACTCTGTCACCTCATTGACTTGGCAATTGATGATGGAGGCTCCCAGGTTAGTACTGTGGTCTTCCAGCACTAGATTCTTGGGCTCTAATAGGATTATAGAACCACCTGCAGGGCATTCTTATGTTCTCTTTAAACTCGCATAACTTTTTGCTTCTAACCAAGTGGTTTACTACACTCTAAAAAGTATATGGCTCAGACGCGCTTCATGGCTTATAGTCCTGGTGGGGGATTTAGTCAAGGTTAAATATAACTAAGTTGCTGTGGACTTCGTTATATTTGCCTTCTGTAAAACAGAAAGTGGAGAGATTACTAAAGAGAAACTACTAACACATGTGAACAAAGTTGTAGTCGGCGTCCTGTAAAGTGTGCCCAGATGTGTTCTCAGATTGTGAGCCCCATGATCAGGCAGAACATACAGCGCTGTACACCATAGGTCAATGTTAGAGATGAGCGAGTATACTCGCTAAGGCACATTACTCGAGCGAGTAGTGCCTTAGCCGAGTAACTCCCCGCTCGTCTCTAAAGATTCGGGGGCCAGCGCGGGTGACAGGTGAGTTGCGGCAGGTGGGAGAGAGGGACAGAGAGATCTCCCCTCCCCGCTCTCCCCCGCCGCTCCCCGCCCCCCGAATCTTTAGAGGCGAGCGGGGAGATACTCGGCTAAGGCACTACTCGCTCGAGTAATGGGCCTTAGCGAGTATATTCGCTCATCTCTAGTCAATGTCTAATCATTGCTATCTTTAACATTCCCATACTCGCAGAATAGTACATCAACTCCTGTACCCTACAGTATCTCCTGCAGAGCGTTCTTCCCTTTGACCTCCGTGCCGCGACGTTCACCTTTCCCAGTGATATAAGTAGAGTGGATTACCTAGTATGCGTGAGGATGAAACAATCCCATGAATGCATTCTCTCCAACCTCTTAATCTCACTCTACAACCGCACACTTGATGCCATCGTGGCTTGGTGATCAGTGTGTTTCCCCACTAGGCACAACATGCAGTCCCAGAGTATTATACCTTTATTATGTTATCTATTGATGTGTTTTTATACACTATTTAGTTGTTCTCATTATTAGTATACCACTTGGATACCTTGTTTTTATTTTTGCTTTTGTGTTTTGTTTCATCTGGATTAGATTTTAGAGAGGTTTACAGGGGATTTAGAGATTTTCCTCATTATGTAATAAAGGACTGTTGTTCAAAAAACATGATGACCTGTTCACTTATTTGCTGGCTGGTCGGCTCTGACATTTAGTTCAGTGCATTATGCTAGAGGGTCAGTCATGATGTTAGAAAGTCCACAAAATACTAGGAGTCACTCCTTTTGTATTCTTAATTTTGGCCAATACTAATGTTATTTCTTGTATTTTTCTTGAATCTAGGTTATCTATTTAAAGAAGTCTCCAGAAGAAGTCTATAGAGCGCTATTAAGTGGTTCCAGCCCCCAGTATCTCCCTTTCAGGTAAGAAGTTTATAGGATTTTCATATATTGGTTTCCAGTCATTGAACACACTGAAGACAATGACATGAACACCTTTTTGATATAGGTGGTAAGCGATGTTTGGTGAGTTGTAATAGATAGGATCACATTTGCCTTTACTACCTGAAACTTGCCCCAGATGCAGTATAGAGGGACTTTCCATTGTAAAATAACTTAAAGATGTAGCAAACGCTAACTGGACAGGGGTTGGGCAAAAATATGGAAACGCCATACGAAATGCATGCCTTAAGTTACGTGGGATTTTAAATCATATTTCAGTAAGACATATAGAGACCGATTTTAAGTGGAGGTGATATGATACAGATGTTGCTGGGCAGAAGTGAACATCTGCCCGAGCAATAAGGTACCATCTGTCAGGGGTTTGAGCCACTCAGCCGGCTCCAAAAACCAACCAGAGCAGGGCAAGAGGTGAAGTAAACACAAATTTACTGGGTAAACTCTCAGCCAAGCAGGGGGTCAAAAGGGCAGCTCAGTGCTAATGATTAAAATCCAATGCATTTTGTATGGTGTTTCCATATTTTTGTCCACCCCCTGTATGTGGTATGATAACTTAACGTCAATGTACTACAATACTGTAAATCCAGTTATCATGATTTGTCAGTCATGTTAACAATTGCTACATCTGTGCACCACCAAGTAACACTCATTGGTACATCTTCTGTTGGGCCTTATTTGGTGACCAAAGTTGAACCTTTTGCACTAGCGGTACCGCAGTTTTTCTTTGCGCTGTAGGGTTATTAATGTCTATAGCTTTTTTTTAATTGCGACTAAAACCATAGAGCACAAATATAGATGTGTTAAAGAGTTCTACAAACTTTTTTCATTTGTCATGGAGTTGAAAGGGAATATATTTTTTCCTGCAATGATGTAACTTGAACCCCCTGAGCCTTGATGCAAAATCAGAAAGTGGGCCCCCAACCGTCACGCATCTTTAAAAGTCCTGGTCCCTTCAGGTAGGGGTGAGGAAACTTTTGGGTCCTAGTAAGGCTGGATGCACACGACCAGGTCGGATTCTGCATGTGCGTGCCCGCAGTGGAATCCGACCCTGTGCGCAGCCGGTATCCGCGCATACCTGCCTCTTCTTTATCTTCCCTGTACTGCGGATGGTCCGTATGGCGAGCCGATGGACATGCGCAGTACAATTTTTTTTTTTCCCAAACCTGCTTTTCCCGCATCGTTGCCTAGCGTTGACACGGAATCCGCGCTCTTTCCGCATTGTCATTGCTGCGATTTTTTTTTTTTTCCTCCGCAAGTGGAAAATCACAGAAGAAGCTTTTTCAATGACATATTATGGGCGGTATTTGCTGCGGAATCCGGAGGCGGACGCCCACTATGGATTCTGCAGTGCAAATATGCCCTGTGCAGGCGGCCTAATGCTCAACTAAAAAAAACTAAAATGACATCAAGGGAATCTTCCCTCTTCTCTTTTAGCAAGTTTCTCAAAGCCAAATTTGTATTGGGGGATGACTTATCCCCATCACATATCTCCCTCTGTTATCACACTACCCTGTGATACTAAAGTCACCTCATTCAAGTAACATATTACTTACTAGCCTTGATCGAATATATCAGTAATGTGAAATAAGGCTGTCCTTGGACAGGAAATAAATCCAGCATCCTGCATGTGGCATAAAAACTTCAAGGTCTATTGAAAAGCTCAGATACAATCATCTGACAGAGAACATGGCTTACGCTTGTCAGACCCCTACAGGTCCTTAGTCATAGCAGATGGATCTTATCAGAGTTGATTACATCAACAGTAGGTGAATAGAGTACAGATAATGTAAAACCTGTACTATCTCTACCCTCTTACTGCTTATGTAAGTACTTGCTGTAGTGGAGCTTAACATAGAGACTATACAGGGGTGGACAAAAATATGGAAACACCGTTTGAAATGCGTGCCTTAAGTTACATGGGATTCTAAACCCTATTTTAATAAGACATGAAGACAGTGATTTTAAGTGGAAGTTATATGACACAGATGCTGCCAGGGAGAAGGGAACATCTGCTCAAGCAACAAGGTTCCATTGGTCAGGGGTTGGAGCTGCTCAGCTGATGTTACCAGCTGGCTCCCAAAACCACCCAGAGTAGGGCAAGAGGTGAAGTAATTACAAATTTGTTGGGAAAGCTCTCAAAAGGGCAGCTCAGTGTTTGATTCCCATTCATTTCGTATGGTCTTTCCATATTTTTGAGGAGCTCTCCCCCCCCCCACTCCCCTCTGCAACCCCCCCGGCACCCCCCGAATCTTTTCACCCGAGTAGTCAGGTACTCGAAAATAGCGATGCTGGATTGCGAAATCGCCCTTAACGAGTACGTTCGCTCATCTCTAGACCTGATTCATCCATCCTATATGTACACAGGGACTCTGCCAATTACCAACAAGTACCTTATTTGCAGACTCTTCTGGCTGCACACCTTGTCCCAGCCTGTTTACCTGTCATTGCGGAGTCTTTCTGGCTTTCGGCTTGTGTTACTCTATATCTTGCACTGAAGCCTCTCTGATCTATGTTGCGCAGTGGAATGTTATAGTTTCCTGGTAGCTATTGTTCCTGTGTTTACAGAGTGGGATATAATGAATAATCTATATTGGTTGGGTATTTGTCACAACACACCTACGCTGCATGCTGCATTGTATTCTATACTGTGATTACGCATACACAGCAGTATTGCGATGTCTCTTAGGTGCTTTTAGACAGAATGATTATCGATCAAAAACCGTTCAAACGCGTAAAGTGAACTATCTAATTGTTGGATCTCAATGCAGGCCAACAATTATATCAGGGGAGGAGAGAGATCCCCACCGCCCCCTGCTCCCCGTCGCCCCCCGAGCATGCTCGGACAAGAATGCAGTTACTCGACAAGAGCGAGGCTCGCTCGAGTAACCGGCTTATCCGAGCGTGCTCGCTCATCTCTAGTAATTTTCCATTTTAGGGAAACAGAATAATGACAGCCATATTGTCGTCTAGTTTTTACAGAACTTTGTGGCTAAATGTATTTTTTAAAAACTTTACAAAAACTCCAGCACTAAGAATAGACTTGATTCATTGCCACCACATAGGCACATTGTGATATTTAACATACATAACCTCTCTCTATCTTGCAGAGATGCTTCTTTTGGAAACTGCACTTATAACCTTACCATCCTGGACTGTTTGCAGGGCATCCGCAAGGTAAATACAGTTGCCTATCAACTTCATTCATTTATTATTACATATCTTTCAGGTAACCAGACGGAAAATATTTGCCACTGTAGCTAATTGTACATAACGATGCTGTGTAACAGTGATTGTGGCACCCGTCTGATTGCCTAGCAGGCCTCCTTCTGATTTCTCATCTGTTGTGGCTTTCCGTTCCATCTCCCATGACCTTGCAGGCTACTACTTGCCATGACCATATTGTTGTATTTGTACACGGATGCTGATTTAAATCATTTCGGAATACGTTACAAATGGAAACTCTGTTTAATCATCACCGCTAAAACAGTATTGTAGTTTTAGGTGAATATTGCCACCCAGTGGATATGAGTGTTACTACAGCACCTTCAGAAAGTACAAACTTTTAAATTATGTAACACCTCAAAGTAGAGTGTTTTTTTTAAAACTTTGTTATTTACATTAAAGCACAGTTATTTCCAGAACGCTGTACATATGAGAACAGGGGTTCACATACATTACAGAAGATGGAACAAGTACAATAAACATGAACTGAGTTACAAACAGGGAGAGAGGGCTCAGCCTTCCAGTGCCTCCAATCTACAAGGAAGGGGGAAGGAGACAGTAGATAACGGTAGTAGGTACTCATGTTGTGGCGGCAGCAGGGTCACTGTAGGTTTTAGGCTTTTCTGAAGAGATGGGTTTTTAGGTTCCTCTTGAAGCTTTTCAAGGTGGTAGAGAGTCTGTGTCGAGGTAGCAAGTTCCAGAGTATGGGCGACACATGGGAGAGGTGGATTGGTCAGGCAGAAAACTTGAGGATGGATTGGAGGGGCACAAGAGTGTTGGATGGGAGGCCAGAGAGAAGGATGTTGAAGTAGTCTAGATGGGACATGGGACCAAGTGTTAGCATTTTTGTTGACTCTGAGTTGAGAAAGATTGTATCTGGGAGACGCTTTGGAGTTTGAGGCAGCCGGAGGTGTTGGGGGCTTGATGTATAGTTTGAAGAACAGGACAGAATCAAATGTTTTACCAAGATAGTGGACTTTTGGGGATTGGAGAGGTTGTAAAGCCATAGGTCGTGATGGATAGGTCTAGTGGGGGTGTTAGTGAGATAAAGGAAGGATGAGATAAAGGAAGGATGATAAGTTCTATTTTCTTCATGTAGAGTTTTAAAAAGCTGGGAGAGAAGGAGGAGAATCTAGCTCATAGACACCCTGGGATTCTGGATAGTAAAGCCATAGCTTCTGGGCCAGAGAGGTGGATTTTGGTGCCCTCTGCATAAAGGTGGTACTGGAAGCCATGGGATTCTATAAACTGTCCTAGGCTAAAGGTGTAGATGGGGAAGAGTAGGGGTCTTAGGGAACACCAGGGAAAGGGCAAGATGGGGAACACTAAATGTTCGGTCAGTGAGGTATGAGGAGATGCAGGAGAAGGTCAAGTTTATGACGACAAGAGAGGCGGGGGGGAGGAATGGTCAACTATGTTAAAGCCAGATAACAGGTCCACAAGGAGGAGTATGGAGTAATATTTAGAGTCATCCGCTACCCATAAAAATAGACTAGGCCTGGCCCTGCGTGATACACAGTGAAATAGAGCATGCTGCAATCTTTTTCATGCACGTATCTACATTCAATGTTTACATGCTAATGTGAATGGATCAAGAAAAATCCATGTATATCATTGACTCCATTCACCGCATATTACACGGCCATGCATCATGTGCGTAATGCGCGATGAAAACACGGTCGTGTGAATGAGCCATAAAGAAATTGGCCCACGGCTAGCTGTTTGGCTGCAGGAAGCAGACAGCTCTGTACATTGTGCAGTGACCCAGGTTGGTACTGCAGGCTTTGGGCTCCCGCACAGTCGTATTTGCGCAGGCAACTTTTGTGCACACAATACTCAGCAAATAGAACCCATTAATTTCAATGGGTTCATTCTCACAGTTCTGTGACCAGCTCTCTTTTTGTGTGCATTTGCGCATCAAAGGTCCTCATAGGAGTCTATGGGGGGGTGAGCAAATGCCTACATATGCTAGTAACCTTATTATTTTTTTATTATGAAAATTATATATTGTGTAAGCAAAAGTGGAAAGAGCTATGTAAGAATCTAATGTCTTAAGTAAAACACATATAGTGAGGCAGAATTTCTCCTACGAGTGCCCGTCAGAACTTAGAGGTCCTGGACCCAAATTAAGAGAACCCCACCTCACCTACCATGTACATTTAATAATACAGGGGTTTCCTCAAGAATCAGGGCTCGGGTGAAACAACTGCCTCTGCCAATTGTAAAACCTTTAATTTCCGTTCAGGAAACCAGTAACCAGCTTATTTTAATAAGTCCAGTAGGGAGTTCTGTTGGTGGGTCATTCATACAGTATCATCCAGCGGCACTTGTAGTGGGCAGTGGGTGCCAACTAGGGATACCAAGGAGCAAAGTGCTCCAATATTGTTACAGTGAAGAATGGTGACCAGGCACATTGCTAGATGTATTCCAACTTGGATCTGCTGAACGGTTGGTAAGAAATTAAATGTACTTCAGTAAGAAACAATGAAGTGTTATCAATATATGATGGGATCTGGATGGAGTCCTCCATATAAAGTCAGAATGTAGCTGTCTGATAATGCTGTTTGTGTTTGTCTCCTTGTAGGCTCTGCATCTTGGGTTTTTCAACTTTGAAAACTTTGATGTGGATGAATATGAACATTACGAGGTGGGTTTCTTGCATTATTATTGCTCAGGGCTAATTCACGCAAGGGAATTTGCGCAGCTAACTTACATGTGCAACCCCCCCACCCCACCCCAACCTGCGATTATTAGAACCAATGGTTTAGCTTCACAAAAAAAAAATTTAAAAAATCGCACCTGAAATGATAGGACATCGGCGGCTGAAATTGAGCAACTCAAATTCCCTGCTGCGTGAGAATATAGGTCTTGATCTATCTGTGGTGTGTAAAACGCAGGAGTATCCATAAACGCCTATGGGAGCTTGGAAAAAAGGAAGGGGGAGAGAGTTTAGCTACACCGCTAAACCCAGAAGCACTGTGCCCCTGCAGGGGGATGAAGGGCAGCCCAGCTGTGGGGAAACCTTTTTATCCCCGGGGGAATCCCTTTATCCCAGCTGTCCTAGGTGGTGATGATTGGGGCTTCCCTTCACTGAAGAGAGAGAGATGAAGGAAAGCCCCTGGGGACTCCCCTTCATTTCTCCGGGGGTCCCTTCATTGTTGGGACTCCCTTCATCTCAGAGGGGCTGGAGGGATTCCCCAGTTGTAGGGGCCGGAGGGATTCATTAGCAGCTAGGGAATCCCTCCAGCCTCTCTGCTGGGGAATCCCTTCATCTCCCCTGCAGGTGAACCCCTCCAGCCTCGTTGAGATAAAGGGAGTCCCTGGTGATGATGAGAATGGTGTCTCTTTTCATGTTTTATCACTTTTGTGGGGAGTTTTAATTTTTTTCTTCTTTAGGATATATTCACACTGTTGACATATAGCAGATATTGTGTGGATCTTCCTCAAAATCTGCATGTATAACCCAGGTTTCACACGGGCGTAAATGTATATACACACACATCAGCGCAATGGGCGTTGTATTTCTGCGCTCGTGTGTACGTATTTTACTGTATGCAGAGCATGCTTGCGCTACAAGTGCCGTAAAATACACACACGCATGCAACAACCTAATGCCCATCGTGCCAATGTGTGCGAAGATACGCTTACGCCCGTGTGAAGCTGGCCTTAGGGTGGCTTCACATGGGCGTATGCACAAAAAGCGCACACAATAGCGCAAATTTTTGCGCGGTGAAGGTCACACTATCTCATGTGTTTTTAGTACATTTTTGCTGTACTTTTTGTTCTGCCGGGAACAGTTCACATCGATGCAGCAAACACCCACGACGTGGTTTAAAAGGTTGTGCAACCTAAATAGTCTCCGGTGTTTACGACTTCCCAGTAAAATTGTGCCGTTCATTGCACAATTACGTTGGGATCGGGTGCGCATTTGCGCGCCCTTATAGAATCCTATGGTGCCTTAGGTGGGCAGATACGCACCAAAATACAACATGTAGTGTTTTTTTTTGTTTTTTTTAATTAAATGCAAGCGTGCAAGTGAGAATGAACTCTTTGAAAGCAATGGGCTTTATTCTCTGCGCAAAGCGCGTGCATACACGCCCGTGTGAAGCCGCCATTACATGTAGATTTTGACACAGAATTTGCTACAGATGGTTTACACCCCCTCAATTGAAGATGTGAAATTCATAGTATGCAGTACAAATTTCAATATCAATTCTGCCTCAGATTCCAAGAGGATTTCTTTCCACCCCATATGGATTCGATTAGCCCTCATTCATATTGGCAAAATTCACGTTGGAAAAATGTGACTCGGATTTATTATATCATCTGTGGCAGAAATATAAGGCTGCCATGTTTTTTTGTATTTATTACAAATGTTGATAAAGTAGTGAAGGCAGCAGATCAAGGTGCAAAACAATGAAGTTTTCTTCATTGTTTTGCACCTTGATCTGCTGCCTTCACTACTTTATCAACATTTGTAATAAGGAACGGTTTGGTTTGGATCCCAAGCCCAGTGGGCGTGCAGGACACCTGTTCAACCTTATGGTATTTATATTGTGCTGCTGACAACCTTTTGTTTTTGGATGTTCTTTTATTTGAAATGCCACGGACCCGCGATAAAGCCACGCTAAATTGATGTGGAGTGGATTTTGAAAGCCACACACATAAAAACCCATGTGAATGGGGATCTAAAATCTCATCCACATGACTTGCATTGGAGCATTTACATTACGTGTCAATAGACGCCCACCTTTAACTTCACCTACTTTTTAGGACCCTCATTATGTGCCGCTGGGGGATCTGTTTTTGGGATAAAAAAAAAAATAACTGCAAAAGAACTTTCGGATACTTCTACATGGGCCGATAGTTGAGTAACCACTCAAAATAGTGATTATAGCGACTGTTTGCCCAACAGGGTAAGTGAGTGAGAGTTGAGGTCGCCTAATACCAAGTGTCTGTCAGTTTGTGTAAACAGGCAGTGCTTCATCTATGAACTGCCTCTTCACTCTGAATGGAGGAGGACGGCTGGAAGAGATCTCTGGTGTGCTCCACCTCCACTCAACAAGAATTGCCCGAAAGTGCAGGAGCAATAACTGTTGGGACAAGAGTCATTCTGCGTAAAAGTACCATTAGGGAAAAAATGGGAAAGACAGAAAAGTGAAACCTCAAGTGTAAACTGAGACTTATTGGATAGATTAGGAGAACAAAACACATGAAAATGTTCATATCCTGATTAGAGATGAGCGAGCATACTCGCTAAGGCAAACTACTCGAGCGAGTAGTGCCTTAGCCGAGTATCTCCCCACTCGTCTCTAAAGATTCAGGTGCCGGCGGGGGAGAGTGGTGAGTTGTGGGAGTGAGCAGGGGGGAATGGGGGGGGAGAGTGAGAGAGAGATTCCTTCCTGCTCTCCCCCTCTGCTCCCCGCCCCTCGCCGGCACCCGAATCTTTTGAGACGAGCGGGCAGGTACTGGCATAAGGCACTACTCACTCGAGTAGTGTGCCTTAGCGAGTATGCTCGCTCATATCTAATCCTGATGCTTTTTGTAGGACTTTGTAGGGAGGGAGACAGAGCTGCAAGCACTTTGAACACTAGTTGGTGCACTCTGACTCTTCTTGTCTTCACAGAGAGTAGAAAATGGGGATTTCAACTGGATTGTCCCTGGAAAATTTCTGGCATTCAGTGGCCCTCACCCAAAAAGCAAAATTGAAAACGGTAAGTCTAGCAAATATTCCTAAAAAACATTGCGTCCCCTACACACCGGGTACTCAGTGTTCAAACATGTGAAATGTGGGCTTTTCAGTTGTACGTAGCTAAAGCGTATTCATATCACACCGAAGTAGTGTGATGCACCTGACTAATGTTTGTGTTTCTATTCCTCCTCATTTTCAAGATGTCTTTCTAGCAGTGAAGGAAAACACCAATTTTTGGACATTCACAGGCTAAAAACACATCATGGCCCAGTCCTACCTAAAAGCTGAGGTTTTTGTTAGGCTACGTAAACGCACAGATTTTTAAAGTTGAGCCTGAGCATCCCAGATGCAACAATTCAGGTGCTGAACACGGCACATTGACATGTGCTATTATCGGCCAAGAATTGGTCTAAAAATAGGACACGCTGCGACTTTTTTGTCTTTTTTTTTTTAACTCAAGACTATTCATCTAAAGCGCATGTAAACATCTCTCTTGGTGAATGGGCGCTTTTTCTGTTGTGTGCAAGTATCTTATTTGTGTAACCTTTAGGGGGTCTTCACGCTGGCAATAAAATCGCGCACATTTCGTGTGATACGAGAGTGAGTGAAAATGCAGAATTATGAAACTAATGATTTTCAGTGATTTTTCCTTCACATTTGCAATGTTTACACTCATGTGGTGTTGCGACAAAAAAAAAATCACGCCATATCTTTCAGCGATGTGCGTTTTTTTCTGGCCCATGTTTTTTCTTGCCCATGATTACCCATGTTTCCCTATCGAGCCTCCTTTTTATCACATCGCCGAGCACAAACTTGAAATTTTTGTGCAATGCATTTTTAACATTAGAAAGACTTTTGCGTTAAAAAATCACGACAAACTCACGTGAAAAAAAACCACGTGATAAAATCGTAAGTGTTGGTGAAGTTCTTGCTATAAAAAGCAGCGCTGATGCTCAAAAATTGCGAGAAAAAAAGTCACGATTTCACTGTGACTTTCTTGTGGCGATACCGCGATCGCCAGTGTGAATCCCCACGTAGAATTGGCCTCAAAATGATAACTCATTTGTAGCAAACTTACCTGAGCGAACCCATGGGCGTTAGGCCTGTTTTCATTCACTGACAGCAATAATATATATTATGAATGCAAGGAGTTGAAAGTTCCTCTACTTAATACTTAAAGGGGTTTCCCCGTGAAAACAAGTTATCCCTTACCCTAGGATAAGCTGATTAGTGGAGGCATGACTGCTGGGACCCCCAGCGATCCGTAGAGCAGACGCCCCAAATTTCCTTGAATGAAAAGCGCACAGTGCTACTCTAATCATTCGGGGATAGCTAAGTTCAAGCATCCAGCTAACAATGGCTGTCCCACTGAATTGAATGGAGTGGTGGTGCTCATGTTTGATTGCTTCTTCATTCATTCAGGGACATTGGGATCCACGTTCTCAGGATCACTGGGGATTCCAGTGGTTGGATCCCCACCAATCAGCTAGGTAGAAGCGGTAACATTTGTTTTGTGATGCAATCTCTGTAATGCTTTCACCATGTGGCATTCTAAGTAGTGCTTTTTTTGTATTTTACCTTTTGCTGCAGAGAATGGATATTTGGACTCCCTTGACATAACGGGTTTTCACGCTGCCCCCCCCCCCTCACCTGTCCTCTGCTTCTCTCCTCCCCTCAGAGCGGTTTGCAAGGGGAGTGGGCGGGATGGGGCGGAGCTAAGCCCCCGCCTGCTCCCCGCCTCTTGTCCATAGCCAGCAATGTGAGTGGGCGGGATGGAGCAGAGCTTAGCTCCGCCCCTCCCATTGCAAACGCAGGAGTGGAGGAGAGGCAGAGAGCAGGTGATTAGGAGGGAAGGGGGAAACTGCTTAGATGGAAGCGTATATTGGCTGGCCGTGAAAACTCCGGCCTATATACGCTCGTGGGAATAAGCCCTAAAGACGCAGAAAATTCTGCACTAAAATCAGCATATATAGATGCAGCAGATTAAACTGCGTCTTTAGCTGCATCTTGCGGAATAATACCGCGCTGTGTGAAAGCACCTTAATGAAGTTTGTGCTAGAGTATAACAAAGTAGTTGCAAGTAGTCAGGCAGGCCATGGTCGGAATATCTGAATGGGATGGTCAACCAGGATGGGGTTAAAATGTTAGATTTACCATAATGACGAAGAATGGAGTTGCCATCTTTCTAAGACTAGATTCAAAATAGCGCTATGAGTTTCCTTTGTTCAGGTCTGTCCTAGGAGCCAAAAAAGGCAAAACCCGGAAAGGCCATTCACATATGAGAACTGACTGCTCATTCGGCTAACATTTCTCTGCTCCATTGTAAAATTCCACACTTGACTTAGGATGTTTATTTCCAATAAGAGAAGGAAATAAGCTTTAACTCCAGCGGGAACAGAAGATTTGAAATGAGATGTTAACCCTTTACAATTTAGTATCGGACCTCGTCCAACATTCAGGTTTCCCTACCTAGCTTTGATGTCTGGATGAGGTCTGATACATGTTTCTAACACTAGGCAGGACAGCTCTCCGATGTTGGAGGCTGTCCTGCATATGTATATTACACTATGCAGGACAGTGCAGCTGCTCATTTTTCCCTCACATGGGCTAAATTGGCTTCTGCCTCATTGTTTTTTGTTCCTTTTGTGCCTTTTTCTGGAACAACAAGGGGAGGTGGAAACGGGCTGAATTAGATGGACATTGTCACCTTTTGGCCTAACATACAATGTTATTGTGTTACTATGCACAGCGCTGTCCTGCATAGTGTATTATACATATGCAGAACAGCCTCCAACATCAGAGCTGCGCTGTCCTGCATACTCTATTCATTTCTAATTGATAGAGAGAGGGATATGAGAGAGAGAGAGGGATATGAGAGAGAGAGAGGGATATGAGAGAGAGAGAGGGATATGAGAGAGAGAGAGGGATATGAGAGAGAGAGAGGGATATGAGAGAGAGAGAGGGATATGAGAGAGAGAGAGGGATATGAGAGAGAGAGAGGGAGAGAGGGATAAGAGAGAGAGAGAGGGATAAGAGAGAGAGAGAGGGATAAGAGAGAGAGAGAGGGATAAGAGAGAGAGAGAGAGGGATAAGAGAGAGAGAGAGGGATAAGAGAGAGAGAGAGGGATAAGAGAGAGAGAGAGGGATAAGAGAGAGAGAGAGAGGGATAAGAGAGAGAGAGAGAGGGATAAGAGAGAGAGAGGGATAAGAGAGAGAGAGGGATAAGAGAGAGAGGGATAAGAGAGAGAGGGATATGAGAGAGAGGGGGATATGAGAGAGAGGGGGATATGAGAGAGAGGGGGATATGAGAGAGAGAGAGAGGGGGATATGAGAGAGAGAGAGGGGGATATGAGAGAGAGAGAGGGATATGAGAGAGAGAGAGAGAGAGGGGGGATATGAGAGAGAGAGAGGGGATATGAGAGAGAGGGGGGATATGAGAGAGGGGGATATGAGAGAGAGAGGGGGGGATATGAGAGAGAGAGGGGGGATATGAGAGAGAGAGGGGGGGATATGAGAGAGAGAGGGGGGGATATGAGAGAGAGAGGGGGGGATATGAGAGAGAGAGGGGGGATATGAGAGAGGGGGGATATGAGAGGGGGGGATATGAGAGAGAGAGGGGGGATATGAGAGAGAGAGGGGGGATATGAGAGAGAGAGGGGGGATATGAGAGAGAGAGAGAGGGGGATATGAGAGAGAGAGGGAGAGGGATATGAGAGAGGGAGAGGGATATGAGAGAGGGAGAGGGATATGAGAGAGGGAGAGGGATATGAGAGGGGGAGAGGGATATGAGAGAGGGAGAGGGATATGAGAGAGGGAGAGGGATGTGAGAGGGAGAGGGATGTGAGAGGGAGAGGGATGTGAGAGGGAGAGGGAGAGGGATATGTGAGGGAGAGGGAGAGGGATATGTGAGAGAGAGGGAGAGGGATATGTGAGAGAGAGGGAGAGGGATGTGAGAGAGAGGGAGAGGGATATGTGAGAGAGAGGGAGAGGGATATGTGAGAGAGAGGGATATGAGATATATATATATGAGATAGAGAGATAGATAGATATGAATAGTCTTATTATATCTATCGATCATTAGAGAAATTAGAAATAATAGTCTAACTATATGAGTGTATGATATATAAATATACATATATTTACAGGATGATCTTCCCGATGTGAAACACTCATAACTCACGTTTAATTTTCAAAGCTTCTAATTCCCGTAGTTCTCATTTTGCAGGTTACCCCCTCCATGCACCAGAAGCTTACTTCCCATATTTCAGGAAACACAACATCACCGCCATCATCCGGCTCAACAAGAAGATCTACGATGCTAAGCGGTTCACAGATGCTGGGTTTGATCACTACGACCTGTTCTTTGTGGATGGGAGCACCCCTAGCGATGGGATAGTACGGAGATTCCTCAACCTCGCCGAGAACACAGAAGGGGCTGTTGCTGTTCACTGCAAAGGTAGGGTAACATCTGCTGATTGAAGAATGTTTCTTTGTACCCATTTATGTGGATTCTGCAAATGCTACTAAACATTCTATCTAATTTGGCAGTGCAGCCTTTCATCTGTTATACTGGACCCGTCGTATAGGGACAGTGTTTGCTTTACAGGTTCTGGATAAGCATGAGATAGCCATTAGGTGAACGAGTGATGGTGACGAGATTTGTCCAGCCTTTGTCTGAACGCTTCCATTGAAGAACTTGTTGGGTTGTGCCAGTTCAGGACTAGCCAACCTGGTTCTCTTCACTCTACTAACTGTCACGCAGCTAGCTGCCTGCTCCCCCTGCTCTTCCATTCTACCCTCCGCCCCCGCCTCTACCCCAGTGAGTGCCTGCTCAGTGATATATACGCTGCAGCCCGGAATTCCGTCAGCCGGGCAGAGTTTAGCCATGCAAAACTCTGCCCCTCACTCCCCCTCGCTTTGCTAGCTGATTGCGGCAATCTCAGTTTGCTGCCAGCAAAGGGAGGTGGGAGGGAGTTTAGCAGCACGAGCCGCTCCTATAGTCCCTCCCCTTGCCGGCAGCACCCATAGGCTTCTATGGGAGCGGCCGGCTGATGGCAGCCCAAAGGTAGGCAAGACCTATCTTTTCCGGCCACGCGTAAAAGCAGATGGCATATGTGCTTTCTTTTCTGGCTGGTCGATTTTACAAGCCAGACAATCGCCCCTCTGAACGGATGCATTGGAAGCCAAGGCTTGAGATGGTCACGATTTTTGGCCAACGCAAAATAGCCACAATAAAATGATTGTGTGAATAAGACCTGAAGAAGAACAAGTAGTCCTGGAAGTGATGATATGGCCCCACAGACCCCCAATCTCAGCATCAAGTCCATCTGGGATTACATGAAGAGACCGAAACATTTGAGCAGGCTGACATCCACAGAAAATCTGTGGTTAGTTCTCCAAGATATTTGAAACAGCCTCCCTGCTGAGTGCCTTAAAAAACTGTGTGCAAGTGTACCAAGAAGAATCCGTATATAGTTATTAGTTAAAACCGAAAAACCCTCTCAGATACTGCTCTACCACCTTTGTCCAGCAGGTGGTGCCGTTTACCCTTGTTACATTAATGTAATCTTTTGCTAGTATCCGCTGCCCCAAGAGGCCGTTCTTGTAAATATTTCTATTTATAAAGTAATTAATGAGCACTTAACACGCTGCTTGGCTCGGAGTCCTATAATTATAACTATTGGAGAGTAAATGTGTACGGCTTTCTAGAACCCGCGGATCGCAGGCGCTGCGCTGTTATCTAGAATTCTCTAGCTGCCTAACAATAGATTTCTGGTCTCCAGTAATTAAAACAAAGTAGGTTTTCTACAGCTGCCAATGCCAAACTCGTTACGTATTGTATTATATAGTTATTGGGTTGAATGGGCGTATTTAGGTGGGTCAGTAGCTGCGTACATACGCTTGTGTGAGTAAAGCCTATGGGCTCTTTTACATGGGCACTGCGATTTGAAGCCACTCGCATCGAGCTTGAAAAGCGCACAAACGAGAGGCAGCTGCGACCACGTCCGAAAAGGGGAGGAACACAAACCACTGATAAACTCCTTCCACCTTCCCTTTACTAACGCCTCTCAAAGGACTCTATGGGAACGGCCGGCGTATTCCCGCAAAAAATAAGACAGGTCCTATACTTTCCAGCCGGCCGGAATGCGCACCGTATGCGCTATCTTTTCTGGCCGCCAAATTTTATGTGCCGGGAAATCGCCCATCTGAACAGATGCTTTGGAATCCAACGCTTCAGATGGTTGCCATTTTTGGACAGCGTTGTATTGTGGCAATATCACTGTGATGAAAAGATCTTGTGAAACTAGACTTGGAGGGATTCTACTCCTTGGAGTGTCTCTCTGCTATGATCAGCTGCAACCTTTAGGGTATAATCACATGCAGAGCTTCAGTTTTGCTGCACTGCACCCAAAGTAACACACGCCAAAGTTACCCTCGCAAAAAAATTTGCAAAAATAGCGTAATCAAGCCTAGAGCTTAATTAGCGGTGATATTGTCCGATCACACGATCGGAAGCTGCGTGTTATCCAACTCCTGCGGAGCTCGCATCAAGATAAGTCCGCTCCTGTCTTTTCACTCAGCAAGAAATTTCAGTTGCGGGATTTCAGTCGCTCCTGTCCTATTATTTTAGGTGCAATTCACACAATCATATATCAGCCGTGTTTTCACGCCAGCCGATATACAGCGTCTCTCTCTGCAGGGGGAGGAGGCTGGAAGAGTCGGGAGCAGTGCACTGAGCTTCCGCCCCCTCTCTGCCTCCTCTCCGCCCCTCTGCATTATTTGCAATGAGAGGAGGCAGGGCGGGGCTAAGTTACAGGAATTAGCTCCGCCCCCATCTCGCCTCTCCTCATTGAAAGAGAGGGCGTGAGCTCAGAGCACTGCTCCCGGCTCTTCCAGCCTCCTCCCCCTGCAGAGAGAGATGCCGTATATCGGCTGGGCGTGAAAACCCAGCCGATATACGATCGTCAGAATGCACCCTAAGGTTGCGGCCATCTTTTTTTTTTTTTATTACGATTTCTCTCTTGCCGCTTTCAAAAAATCATAACTTTATTTTTCTATCAACATAGATGTCTGATGGCTTCTTGTTTTTTGCAGGACGAGTTGTATTCTTCATTGGTACTATTTAATTTACCATATAATGTACTGAAAGACGTTTTTGTGGAGTGAAATGGGAAAAAAAAATTTCGCCAACTTTGCGAGGGTACTGTTTTTACGATGCACATACTGTGTTGAAAATGACATCATTTTATTCTGTGTCAGTACTATGATACCAAATTTATTTAGTCTTTGCTGCACTACTTTTAAAATATGGAATATCGCTAGGAAAAAAAATAAAAAAAAATATATATATATATAAAAATAAATGAAGCCGCCATGGCTTTTTTTATCTTGTTATCAACATAGTTGTTTGAGTGTTTGGTTTTTGTGAGACGACATCCTGTAGTTTCTATTGGTACCATTTCGGAATACATGTGTCTTTCTTTTTGATAGTTTTTTTTCATTTCTTTTTTTTTTTTCTGGGAAACTGTGTGATCAAAAAAGTGCAATTCTGGCATTGTGTATTTTTTTCAGATGACGTTCACCATGAAGGATAAATAATACATTACTTTGATAGATCAGACTTTTACAGACGCGGTGAAACTAAATATGCTTTTTGGTTTCTTTGTTTGGATTTTTCTTTATAAACATTTTTTAAACTTCTAGTACCTTTTTTTTTTTTTTCTAATAACCATACAATTTTTTTTTGTCAACTTATTTAGAATTTTTTGAAATTCTTTTTCCCCATACGGGACTTAAACTTGTGATCATTTGATCGCTCATACAGTTTAATGTAATACCATAGTATTACAGCATACCTCATTTTGACAGGCAATCTATCAGAAAGCCCTGGGCTGTCATGCCAATTAAATGGTACCTCGCAATCTCATCAGAGGGGTGGTGGTGGTGGGGTTATGGGCCATTTAAATGCCTCTATCAGAATTAACAGCGGCATTTAAAGGGTTAACAGCTGGCATCCGCTTTATATAATCCACAACTCTGGAGGGCATGCATGTACGCCCAAAAGCATGAACAGGTTAAAAGCACAAGTGCTCACTGAAATCAGTGGGCAGTGCAGGTAAGGCACGGACATGCTAGGTCCTCCCGAGGGACTACTTTAATAGGGCATTGGATTTCTACCTGTGAGACATCACGTTAGAGGCTGATGCCCACATGAGTTGTTCTTGTGGTTTGTATCCAGTCTGTCTTTATTCCTCCCCTGCTCATTGTGTGTCTTCTTCCATTCTCCCCCAGCTGGTCTAGGCAGGACAGGCACCCTGATAGCTTGTTACATCATGAAGCACTACAGGTTCACACATGCTGAAGCAATAGCATGGATTAGAATATGCCGACCTGGCTCCATCATCGGGCCCCAGCAGCACTTCCTGGAAGAGTAAGTTTCTTGCCTTTGACCCGTTACAACTGCAGATTCAATTACAGGAAATCTCATTCATGACAGCGTGCTTAAATGATCGTTAGCTTTGTAAACCACTTGTGTTTATATGCCTGTTGGCAAGTGTGCTGGAGAGGACATGTTGACAGAGCAGGACGTGGAGGAGAGGGCTGAGTCATCGTGCTCATTGAAGTCTATGAAAGCTGAGGGGGAGGAGGGAGAGACAGTCACACACAGAACACAGTTACTTATTTACTGCTGTTTATTCACATCTCCACTGCTCAGTACTGCTGTGCACTGTGCTACATGACATGTCTCCCTGTGTGAGCTACAGACAGAGAGTAGAACTTACAGTTCTCTGCACGCTCTAAAGAACAATGTACAAACAGCGTAGCAGCCAGACGCCTCCAACCAGTCCTGAAAGAACTGAGAATTAGTTGTATACCCTACAATGGGGAAGATGTAGGGTTCAAGTCATATAATGGCTACAAATACTGTAGTTCCTAATGCACACATGCGGCAGTTTATTCTGACAAGTCATTGGAAAAGCGAAGTGTGCTTTAAAGGGGTTGTCTCGCGGCAGCAAGTGGGGTTATACACTTCTGTATGGCCATATTAATGCACTTTGTAATATACATCGTGCATTAAATATGAGCCATACAGAAGTTATTCACTTACGTTCCCTGCGCTGGCGTCCCCGTCTCCATGGCTCCGTCTAATTTCAGCGTCTAATCTCCCGATTAGACGCGCTTGCGCAGAAGGGTCTTCTCCCATCTGTTCGGTCCGGCACGAGCGGCATTATGGCTCCGCCCCCTTCTACGCATCATCGCGTAGCTCCGCCTCCATCACGTGTGCCGATTCCAGCCAATCAGGAGGCTGGAATCTGCACGTGTGACGGGGGCGGAGCTACGCATTAATATGGCCATACAGAAGTACTTAACCCCACTTGCTTTCGCGAGACAACCCCTTTAAGATAACGCAATTAAGAAATTCCAGAAGTGACGTAGTTTGGCAAATTAGACACCTGATACAGGTTAGAACGCTAATGACTTGCCAGTGCCTGTGATCACTATTGGAAGCCATAAGGCATTGCAGTACAGAATTACTGCAGTGCATTAGCATAATGATCGTAGATTTTATGGTTCAAGCCCCCTACAGAGACATAAACTTTTTTTTTTCAAATAGTCCAAAAAAAACCATGAAAAAATTCTTGTGCACTTTCCCCTATTTGTTTATATATCTATATCTATATATATATTTATATAGATATATATATAGATATTTATATAGATATATATAAAAAAAGTAGTAACATCCCACATATTTGGTTTCATTGTATGTGTAACAACCTGTACAATAAATTGAACATACTATTAGTTACATATAAGTTTTACAATACATTAAATGTACACAAAAATGGCACCAATAAAAGCTACAGTTCGCCACACAAAAAACAAGCCCTCATACGGCCAACTAAAAAACGTTATGACTTTTGAAAAGTGCAGATCAGAATCCCCCAAAAATTGCTGTATCCTCTGAGCCAATATAGGCCGTGTCCTTAAGGGGTTAAGTAGCATTTTCTCCAGTGCAAATAGAACAATTTCAGTGTTTTACATCTATGTAAACACACTTAATTGAAAGGATTAGAATAATCTCTTGCTTGTCCTTGTTTCCAGGAGGCAGGCTTGGCTGTGGTTGCAGGGAGATCTCCACCGGAGTAAACAGAAGCAGATCCAACTGGAAGATGGGACCGTCAACCGGATCTTATCGGAATTTGAGGATCTGTCTGTGAGCACCCGGCTCAGCCGTCATCACAGTATGGAGAGAGCAGGCGAGGTTAGTATGTTCTGGGATCATGGAAGTGTCTACATGTTCCATCTAAGTCAGCGTTAGGGCTCACACCCACTTGCGTTTTTATTTCTTGCGCTGCGAGAGCGAATGAAAACACTCGCCTCGCATCCACAAAAAAAAACCTGCTCCAATATCGCTAGTGCTTTCAATTGGGCCAGAGGCAGCGGCGCTAGCCCCATTTAAAACATGGAAAATATCGCAGACTTCTGTGGCAGAAGTCCAGGATGCTATCCTATTGCTTTCAATGGGCTCGGCACTGCTGATTCATTGATGAACAGCTAAGCGCTGGCTGTAATTGGCTGAGCGCTCAGCCAATCAGCACAGCCCTTTCAGGAGGCGGGGATTTTTAAATCCCCGCCTGCTGGAAGTGCTGGACAGCAGTACAGGGGAGCCAGCCGGAGGACGAGTCTGAGCGGCAGAGAGGTGAGTAAAGTCTTTTTGTTTGTTTTTTTTAACCAGCTAGGGAGGATTTTCAGGGAAGGGCTTATATTTCAAACCCTTCCCTGAAAATCATGCTGTGGGGGCTGCCTAAAAACCACTGCTTTCAATGGGACCAGCAGCAGCTCCAACCCCATTGAAAGCAATGAGATAGCACCCTAGACTTTTTCCACAGCTGTCACAGCTGTGGCAGAGGATTCCTTCGCCCCCGCGGGGATTAAGGAAACGCCTGCCACAGCTGTGGCAGAAGTTTGCGATATTCTCTCTATGTTCCCAATGGGGCTAGCGCTGCTGCCGCTGGCCCCATTGAAAACACTGAGCGATATCGCAGATTTCTTCTCTGCAATGTGAAGCTCTGCTTAAACATCGCAGATGAGTATGAAACCATTGAAAATCATTGGTTTCATAATCATTGCTGTCGCATCGCAGGGAAAAAAATCGCAAATGGTGTCCACCTTTAGACATGTACATATATTCTGTGCACTTACTGCATCCCATTTATGATTGTGGCTCGTTTGCCTCAAGTCAATGTCAGATCAAGGTTGATAGAGGACTGTGGGGAAAAAATTGTAGGGTTGGCCTCCATCCAGTACAAATATCATATGAAACAGCTAACTTCAAGGGGTTTTCCTACTAACAAAACCCCCGGAACCACATTTACTATACATATTAATACTAATTATTGCATAATCTTGTATATTATCTTGCAAATCTCCTTATTTTTGTCCATCTTAAGTATTCCCATGGTCTCTCTTTACTTCTCTCTTGGTTCTCCCATGTGAAAGAGGGTGGTGTTTGTGACTGCTCTGACATCATAAAGCTCCCACAATCCACCACTGCAACCTCTTTCCACGGCTGCCATAAATCCGTTCACAGTGCCCATGCAGTCCGTTCCTCCCATATAAGAAATTCGCACACAGCTCTGCTACATGGTACATCCATTATGATCCCTACACATCACACACAGCTCTACATCCATCCTGAGCCCACACATTACACACACAGCTCTACTAAATGCATGCTGACCCCACACATTACACACACAGCTCCACTACATCCATCCTGACCCCACACATCACACACACAGGTCTACTACATGCATCCTGATTCACACACATTACATACCCAGCTCTACTACATTCATCCTGATTCCTACACATGACACACACAGCTGTACTACATCCATCCTGACCCCACACATTACACACATACCTCTACTACATGCATCCTGATTCACATACATCACACAAACAGCACATTAAACACACAGTTCTGCTAAACGCACCCTATTCACACATATTACACACAGCACATTACACACACAGCTCTACCATATCCATCCTGATTCATACACATGACACACACAGCTATACTACATACATCCTTACCCCACACATTACACACACAGCTCTACTACATCCATCCTGACCCCACACATTCCACACACAGCTGTACTACATATGTGCTGACCCGACACATTACACACAAAGCCCTACTACATGCATGCTGGCCCCACACCTCACATGCACAGCTCTACTACATCCACCCTGACCTCACACATTACGCACACAGCTCTACTACATCCATCCTGATTCCCACACATGACACACACAGCTGTACTACATCCATCCAGACCCCACACATTACACACACAGCACATTACACACACAACTCTACTACATCCATCCTGATTCCCACAAATGACACACACAGCTGTACTACATCCATCCAGACCCCACACATTACAAACACAGCTCTACTACATCCATCCTGATTCCCACATATTACACACACCGCTCTACTGTGCATCCTGATTCACACACACACAGCTGTGGTACATCCATGCTGATTTCCAGACATCACCAGCTCAGCAGACACTGGGATACAGTAATCAGCCCCTGATCATGTGATCCCTGATTCCACCCATACAGGTGATCACATGACAGTGACATCATCACAGGTCCTGGTGGCTGCTGTCGGCTTATCCAGTAAACAGTACTTTCTACCAAACTGCACAATGTCTCCTCCCACAGCAGTGATGTCACAGCAGGTCCTTCAGCCCACTGGATCTCTGTGGTGGTGGTAGGTCAGTGTGTTCTGTCAGGACCGCTATGTTGTGTGACATAACAGCTTAGTTGTATTCTCATTTTGTTATTTTTGTCCTCCCCTTCCAAGAGCCCTAACTGTGTTGTTGTTCTGTCGTTCAGGCTCTGTGTTTTATATATGTTGTAGGACCTGTGATGTCACCAGGGCTGGAGCATGAGAAGCACCCACACACATACTGTACATACCTACTCACGGTCAAGTGGTTGTTAGTAGTTTGATATGGGCACATTCACAAATGTGGATTTTGGTGCAAATCTGCAGCATAGGTTTCACTGCAGATTTCACACTTTCCATTGCAGAGTGCTGTGGTTCTGCATCAAAGTCTATACCAAATAGTGCAAAATTTGCTGTGGACTTGATGACTATTTTGGTGCAGATTTTGCTGTAATTAAATACTCCCTTTATCCATCCATCCATCCATCCATATATATATAAGTTTACGCACCCAAGACCCGACGGCTGTCCTGGTGATCACAAGTTTTTTACACCAGCTGCACACTCTTCTGTGAGCCCCACTGATTTCAATGGTTCCCACAGAAGTATATGGACGCGGACACACATACTCTGTAAGTGAAAACAATCAGGATTCCAACATACAAAGCCGAGAGCTGAGCATGCGCCAAACTGCAGGAGTGCGCTGTTGAGACAGGAAAAAAGCGTCCCAGTGCACATACTCGACCTTTGAACATGACTGCAGCAGGACGAAAACTTGATGAGCGTTCTACTTACTGCTTTTGACACATGGGGCGAAGGTAATTTTATAGTTCAAGAATGGCGCAGTGTTTTTAAAAGGCGTACATTACAAAGTTGTTTAGTCTGTACATTGCAGTTTTATTAAGGACTTTTATGCTAATGGGAAGATGCCTTTAAGCTTGCATGAATATTATATAATTGTCATCTGATCTTAATGATGCTCACCGGACTCGGGGCAGCTCCTGTGTACTCTGGTGTCTGCTGTTAGGGGAAGCAAGGGTCATCATGTTAGATTTTGGTATACTGAAACCTGGGCTGCATAGAAAATACACAGCATTTACAATAGCAGTAATGTGCATCAGATTGGCAATTTCCCATCCACAGGTTGCAGAAGAAAAATCCCCACTATGTCAGTGTCAAAATTGACCGGACTTTAAATCCATGTTAGTTTTAGCAGTGGATTTGGTGCAGATCCAAAATTTGGATTTTTTTCATGCAAAATAGGCAGATAATCCACAGCAAAATCCACAGCTGTAGCCACAAATATTTCCATCCATGGAAGCGCTGTCGATTTTTCGCACAGAAAAGCTGCAGCAATCCGACTCGTGAACATACTATAACTCTTAAAATTGGTGGAGGCACACTTCAGGGCGACTTTAGTCACGTGTAGCTGATTTTTCACAGCAGAAAATCTGCTGTGGATTTCGGTGCAGATCCACATCAGAATCTCCACTAAAATCTGTGTCAAAATTCGCAGGAAGCGCGCAGATTTTGAAGTGCATTTTGATGCAAATTCCCACTTCTCATTTGAAAATGTGAAATCTGTGCAGAAAATCTGCTGCATGAATTGACATGCTGAGGATTTCTAATCCCCACCCCATATTTACTCTGCTGCGGATATCACGTGCATTTTCTTCCGCACTCTGTCGGCAAGATTAGTTAATATTTCATCCACCAGACTTGTAGTAGAAATGCTTTTGATGGCACAACATCGGCGGCTCCATAGTCTCCTGTGGGAGTCTATGGAGCCGGCCAGTAAATGGAGGGGGAGTGAGTTTAACCTTCCCGCGGGGATGAAAGGAGTCCCCATGTGTAAACTCGTGGAGAATAGCTGCGACTTGGTCGCGTCTATTCTTCATTCACGCGCTTTAGCACTCCGATAGCCATGTTTTTGTTTTTTGTTTTTTTTTAGCACGGCTATTGGAGCGCTAAAATGATCAGGTGAAAGAGCCCTAAGGCCCCCTTCACACGGGCGTAATATAGTGAAAATTTGTGCGCACAGTAAACTGAGAATAAGGGCTATTTCAGACAACCGTATATCGGCTCGGTTTTCACACTGAGCCGATATATGGTGTCCTTGCCTGCAGGGGGGGGGGGGGGAGGATGGAAAAGCCAGGAGCAAGAACTGAGCTCCCGCCCCCTCTCCGCCCCTCTCCACTATTTGCAATAGGAGGGGGCGAGATGGGGGCAGAGCTAAGTACTGGCACTTAGCTCCACCCCCACCCCTCCCATTGCAAATAGTGGCAAGGGGCGGGAGCTCAGTTCCTGCTCCTGGCTCTTCCATCCTCCCCCCCCCTCCCTGCAGACAAGGACACCGTATATAGGCTCGGCGTGAAAACCGAGCCAATATATGGTCGTCTAAATAAGCCCTAAAGCCCATTAATCTTAATGGGTTTGTTCACATGCATGTATTTTTCTTGCACATTTGTGCATCCAAAGTCCCCATAGAGGTCAATGGGGGTGCGATAATGCGTGTGTTCTGTCGATATACATGGACTCTGCACATTGATATACATTTGCATGTCCTATTCCTCGTCCATGAAACAAACAGGAATAGGACATGCTATGAACTTTTTCATGTGGACCATGGGTCTGCATAAAAAAATGGCCACATGTATAGCCTCATCGACTATAACGGGGCTGCGTGCTGTCCGTGGATTAACATGGACATTATAAGATCTAAGTCATGCTGCTGGGAGTGTCTTGAAAGGGATAGGGGCAAGTAGGTTGTGGAGGTACAGGTCATTTGACCCTATACTCTGCCTATAAAGCAGCCCTGCCACAAACAGTTGAAATTGGGTGCTGAAGGAACACTATAGAGTTACAGTTTATGTCTGTAGGACATAAAGAAGGCAATAATAACACATGTGATGCATTTGTTCACACTAGCGTGTTATCTATAGGTTTTAGTTTAAAAGTCCAGGAGTTCTGCTTAACTTTCCATCTGCCTTTAATGAATGCATTTTGGATTAATGCATGAGAGTCTTTAATAATTTCCCAGTTTCAAACTGGAGCGAACGACCTTGAACTCAGCAAGAGATCTGTGACTGATAATGAATGTACAATGAAGTTCTGGTACTGCAGTGCTACACAGAGCGCATAAAAGGGTTTCTGAGATTCTTTTTTTTTTACAAAAATAGCTTCCCTGTGCCCCAAAACAGCGCGGGGTCTTCTTGCTGACGTAATGTTTACAGGCTGCAGGTAGCCTGCGCCGTCCCGTTAACCTGCTGCCACCACCAATAGCAGAGGTCAGGGATGATCACTTTACAAGGCTGCTTCATACAAAACCCACACATCTGTGATCTATATGTACACCGCTGGGAACAGATGGGTTAGTAAGCCTGTCAAGCAGATTGTTACCCGAAACATATACTAAATTACACCTGCCGGCCAGTTCTTATCTTTTTTTGCCAGACCTTGTCTTCGTCTGCACCTTTGCTAAAAAAAATATCTGTACTAGGATTATTTATCATTAACACATACACTTAAAATATTTTTTTTTCCAAAAAGAGATACAAAATTAATTCACTGCAGTTTTAAATCATAAGAAAGCCTCATGTGCCCCACAACAAAAAGAAACAAAACCTTTTTGGGGTGGGCAAAGAAACAAAAAATTCTTTGAGGCCTTAGTCAGACGGGCGTTTTTCCGCGCGATTTGCGCATGCGCATGCGTCCGGCAATTTTTTAAAACCATTGCTTTGCAATGGTATCAGACACATGAGCGCTTTTTATGCGCTCGTCCGATAAATTATAGAACAGAAATCGCAGATCGCACCTATCTGCGATCTGCGATTCCTGTTCTCTTCTCTATATGCGCTCAATGGGGCCGGCGGCAGCAGCGCCGACCCCATTGAGAACATATAGAAGACAAATCATTCTTCTCTGCCACAGCTGTAACAGCTGTGGCAGAAAAGAACGATGTTTGCCCATTGAATTCAATGGAGCGGCAATACAGCCGCTCCATTGAAAGCAATGGGCTGCCGGCGTGCGCGGGGTGAATTGTCAGGAAGGGGTTAAATATATAAGCCCTTCCCTGCAATTCATCCTAAAATGTGTTAAAATAAAAAAAAATTGTATACTCACCTTTCCGCTGCAGCCGGAGTCCAGCCGCGGCCGCTGTCAGTTCTCCTGAACTGCTTCTCGGCACTATTCAGCTGGCGGGGCTTTAAAATCCCCGCCTGCTGAATGATCTGCCTCTGATTGGTCACAGCCCTGACCAATCAGAGGCTGAAAACACTCACACACCCATTCATGAATTGCCGTCTCCATTGAATGCAATGCGCTGGACAGCTCCGGCCCGTTTCTAATGAAACGCGGCTAGGAGCAGATTTTCGGGCGTTTTGCGGGCGACTTGCGCGCACCGGTCACACGATTTGCGGATGCGCATCCGTCATGCGATCCGCAAATCGCGCGAAAAAACGCCTGTCTGACTAGGGCATGAGAATGTAACACTCCAAAAGGTGAATGAATGGATGACTCTTGTCTAATCAAGTCAATGGGGTCACACACAGAAAAAAACAAACCGCACATGGACGCCGTCCAGTTGCTGTCAGTGTTTCACAGCTTCTTTGCTAAGAGATGCAAAAAATTAATTTGAGCCCGTTTCAGTTAAGTTTGGTGGGTTTTTTTTGAGGACGTTAAAAATGGATGGTACACAAAAGTAAAAAGATGGACATACGGACCACGTATGGACGTCATATAGAACTGCATAGGAATTCTAAAAAGTCTATTTTTTGGCGCATGCAACACGGACACGTTTTTAAAAGGCTCAGGTAAATTTGTCCTAAATGGAGAACTAAAAGTCCGGTTTCACACAGCGTATTTGCATGATGGTCGCTGCATTTTGCGCACGCTTGTGTGTTACTGTAATTTTTTCACAGGCATGTTGAGTGTATTCGCCTGTACATAAACACACGCAAGCGTGCGTCAATTGATTTCAACGGGCAATGAAATTAAATAAATTTTGTATGTGCCATGTTTGTGCGCCGTACGCATAAAAATTGAACATGCTGCATATTTTTTTGCGTGAATCAAAATGTCTACGCAAAATACACTTGCGTAAACGAACCTATTGAAGTCCAATGGCTCTATTCATTGCCTATTGCGTGCACAAATTTTTCATGTGCGCTGCGCAAATGCGTTTTGTGTGAATAGGTCCTACATGAGTACAGCTATGATTTGCGATAGGTTTGACCTCCGTATTTTGGTGATACACACATGCGCTCCACGTGAAGCTATAAGCCTTGTAAGAAGAGCTTCAGCATCTGCAGCCGCATGGAAGTTGCTGCGTGACTGAGTTATTTCAGTGTGTTGGGTGTGCCGGTGGTCCGCACATCTATGTAAGTGTAGTGCGGGGGCACAGAGTGCCTTATGTAAAAGCTCTGCTTGTCTCATACTAATTACTCCAATTTTATCCTGATAAGAAGCATTTTCTTTAACAGAGGGAACATAATAGAGCCATTATTCCTTTTAATGACAGAGCCGCGCTGACTGATCTTCTGACGTCCGTCTTGCACATTTACATTTCTTCGGCCCTCTTGGTGATCTTTCCTCATGATTTCAGCTGGTTTTATCCTTATCACAACTTAAATAACCTCTAGTGGAAGTAGTCGTCATATCTACTCTTCTTGATATCTCCTCCTCGTCGGATCCGGCTCATCTTCTGATTACTCTTGAGATATAGATTTTTTATAATTTGCTAAAACAAGGTCAAACTTTTCTTCTACACTTTTACTGCAGGTAATATAAGTATTCGTAGACTTTTATACTTCCATCTTGCTACATAAGGGTCATTGTGGGTCATTGTAGCTCATTCCTAAACATGAGTCTACTTGTGTTACAGGCTGCTTCAAGATGTGCTAAAAAGACATTATTTTGTGGTAGCCAAACAGGATCTTCAAGGGCGACTGTTGATTGAGATTGCTTTTATTTAGAAATGAGCAAACCTACTCGTTTAGGGCTATTTCGCAATTGAGCATCGCTTTTTTTCGAGTAACTGCCTACTCGGGCGAAAAGATGCTGCTTCGTACACACGACCATAAAAAATGTAGTATTCAGACACTCGTGTACATGTATGCACATGTTTTATGAAAATCATGAGTTACAAATGCTTATTTCTGTATACGAGTGTTCCCTCAGCACAAGGCTGTGCCATAAGTGCTCTGCTTTAAAACTACAGGTCCAACCAATTCAACTTTTTATAACACCAATTCCAAAACAAAAGTTGGACACTGTGTAAAATGCATTCTTTATCATTTTTTATTTACATTATTTTACAATGTGGAAATCTCCTATACCCATGTGTTACTCATAATAGAACATCTGTCAGAAGGTAAAAGTAAGACATTTTTGCATTTCATTAAAACAAAATCATTTTAGAAATGAATGGCGGCAACACATCTCAAAAAAGTTTAGACAGGGTTAACAAAAAGCTGGAAAAGTTCATGGTACTAATGAAAAACAGCGGGAGGGTCAATTTCCTACTAAGTCACGTGACTATGTATAAAAAGAGCATGTTAGAGAGGCAGGGTCTCTCAGAAACAGAGATGGTCAGGGGTTCACTACTCTGTGAAAAACTATGTCTAAAAATTGTAGAACAATTTCAGAAAAATAGTCCTCAACATTAAATTGTGAAGACTGTGAATATCTCACCATCTACAGTAAATATCATCAAAAGATCCAGAGAATTTGGAGAAATTCAAGAGACAAAGCTGATTGTCAATATTGGATGCTGGAGATCTGCAGGTCCTCAGGCGTCACTGCATTAAAAACAGGCATGATTCTGTAATGCAAATCACTGCATGGGCTCAGGAATACTTCCAGAAATCATTGTCTGTGAACACAGTTCATCGTCTAATCCAAAAGTGCAAGCTTAAGCTGCATTGTGTAAAGACGAAGCCATGTAACAACACAATACAGAAACACCAACATTTTCTCAGAACCAAAGCTTATATAAAATGGACTGAGGCAAAATGAAAAACTTTTCTGTGTCAGATGAATAAAAATCTAAAATTCTTTTTGAAAACCACAAACCCTGTGTGCTGCGGGCTCCAGAGGAAAGGGACCATCCAGCTTGTTATCAGTGCACAGTTCAGAAGTCTGCATCTCTGATGGTGTGGGGTTACATTAGTGCCTATGGCATGGACGGCTTACACATCTTGGAAGGCACTATCAATGCTGAGTAGTATATATAGAGGTCTTAGAACAACATATTCTCCCATCCAGACAACGCCTCTTTCAGGGAAGCTTTTGCATATTTCAGTAAGACAGTGCTAAACCACTCACTGCATTCATGACAGAAGAAGAGTCGAGTGATGAACCGGACGCCTGCAGTCCAGATCTTTCCGCAATAGAAAATGCTTGGCACCTTATGAAATGAAAAATCCAGCAAAGACCTCCCAGGACTGTTGAGCAGCTAGAATCCACATCAGACAAGAGTGGGACAACATTCCTCTCTCAAAACTCCAGTAACTGCTCTCCTCACTTCCCAGACATTTACAGACTGCTGTAAAAAGACAAGGGGATGCTACTAGAGATGAGCGAGCCCCCAAATGCTCGGGTCCACGTTATTCGAGTTGAGCTTTTCGTAAAATTCCAGAGCTCTACTCGAGTAACGAACCCCATTTTTGTAACGAGCATTTTTGTATGTGGAATGCAGGGTCCCAAGCTTTTTTTTTTTTTTCTTTCTTGGTTCGTGTCTCTCTCTCTCTCTCCCTCTCCCTCATCCTCCCTCCCTTCCAGAACAAAACTTTTCGAATGGCGCGGGGAGGAGCCAAAAACTGGGGCGGGGTTAAACACGATTTGATGCTCGTTCGAGTAACGAGCACCATCGAGAACGCTAATACTCAAATGAGCATCAAGCTCGCCAGAGTACATTTGCTCAACTCTAAATGCTACACATTGGTAAATATGGTTCTGGCCCAACTTTTGTGAGCTGTGTTGCTGCCATCAGTTACTAAATGAGTTAATATTTGAAAGTGAAATGGAAAAATGTCTCCCTTTCACCTTCTGATATGTGTTCTATGTGCTATTGTGAATAACATATAGTTATATGAGATTTCCAAATCATTGCATTCTTTTTATCTTTACATTTCTTTACATTTTGCAGTGTCCCAACCTTTTTGGTATTGGAGTTGTAAGGTGCATGTCCTGTTCACACTATGTCATGGCTTCCATTCTTACGCAGGCATGACAGCCATGATAGATTTATCTTTGAACAGTTCAGTTCTCAGTGAATCCTGACTAGAGATGAGCGAACCTACTCGGCCACGCCCCTTTTTCGCCCGAGCACCTCGATTTTCGAGTACTTCTGTACTCGGGCGAAAAGATTCGGGGGGCGCTGTGGGTGAGTGGGGGGTTGCAGCGGGGAGTGGGGGGAGAGGGAGAGAGAGAGGGCTCCCCCTGTTCCCCGCTGCTACCCCCCCACTCCGCCATGCCTCCCCCGGCGCCCCCCGACTCTTTTCACCCGAGTACGGAAGTAATCGCAGTGCTCGATCGAGTAATTACTCGAAACGAGTATATTCGCTCACCTCCAATCCTGACCGATGCCATTGACTCTACATATACTTGGATTATTTTGCTTTCCCCAATCTTTGTGTTGTACCCATCCGCTCTCTATTTCTACTTTCCGTGTTGTTTTTCAGTGTTTTACCTCCCTTAACCTCACGACTTTCATCTTTTATTGACCCATCCCTTAATCTCTGTATATTACTTTCTCACTCTTGCACTCCTCCTGTTTTTTTTCATAAAACTCCCGCAGATATAAGAATATTGGCGAACTGGAAACTATTTTGTCATTTTCAAGTGACCACCTCCCCGCCATTACTGCGCACTGGTTTCTCGCTTTTATTTCCTCATTAGCGCCCCTTCTGTACACTATCTGCTATACTATTGATTTGATAATTCTCTTTTCCAATATCCTTTAATTAGCTTACGTTTTCCCTGCAGATTGATTCCGAGGATGAATTTGAACAAAAAAATGGATTAACACAGGGAGACAAATTACGTGCCTTAAAGAGCAGAAGACAGCCAAGGTCGGCGACCACGGGAGCTCTACGGTAAGTGAGCTTGTATCACTCTATTATGTAGTAATGGTTTTTGTATTAGATCTTCTCCGCTGCATGTTCCACTCATCTCAACCTCTTCATTATTATCTAGTTTCTTTGTTCCACCCAACTGTGTTTCCGTCTCTTCTCTATATTTTTAGCTTGTGTAATCAAGATGTTAAAAGTGTGATTGCTCCCACTACTATATGTGCTTGAGGGTCACAATCCTAATATCTGAAGAAATGTATCTTTGATTGCAGACTAGAGGAAATGAAACCGCACACGAGATCTACGTCACAGCCTTTTAGGTGATTGTCTTAGACCTTTAATTATTATTTTTTATTCTGCTGTATTACCTTTGGTTGTCTAAGGAGCTTTATCAACTTGGCCAGTCTCAGTTTTGATCATTAGTGACCACCTTACCATATGTAGCAACTTTAAAGCTGCCTATAACCAAAGACTGCAACCCAACCAGCTGCAAGGCGAACCTTATTTGCTTTGTAGTTCTCCATTTATTTCCATAGACAGAAGGATAGGTATTACCTGCTGGACCCCTTGCAGCACCCTAGAAATTCAACATGGCCAGTATACAACACCTAGTAGTGTCTGACCGCAGAGACAGATATCAGTTCATTTGCAAATCCCAAAGGGGTTTGTATGTAACGTTCAGAGCGGCTTTCCAATGAGTTAGGAGCAATTTTTTAACTGTTTTTATAAGGGTATCTGATTCCTTAAGTTGAAGGGGTCTCTTAAGGTTTAACCCCTTAAGGACCAAGCGCGGTAAATATACAGCGCTTGGTCCTCAGCTTTAACCCCCGCCGACAGCAAAAATACAGCGCGGGACTAAAGCTTCTGCTCCTGCAATCAGGAAGGAGCAGGTTGGGTTCTCAGCTGTTAGTCACAGCTGAGGACCTGGAGGAGAAGGGGGGAAGCAGTTTTTGACTGCTTTTGCCTTTTCCTTTCCTGGGTACATAGTGCTTAATGAGCACTATGTAATAAAGAGTGAAGTGGAAGTATTCCTTCCACTATGCAATGCAGTAATTATGTGACCAGCGGGCTGGGTGCCTCCTGTTAGAGCAGAACTGCAGGGTCCTAGCAGACCCTGATAAGCTCATTCACAATAAAAATTGTGAATGACCCCCAGAGGTCTTATATGACAGCATGGGGGTAATAGATGTCCAAAAAAATATTTACAAAAATAAGTAAAAAAATAAATAAATTGCAGAATAAAAAAAAACCAACCAAATCGGTCGTCGTATGCACCCTGTAATCCAAAACTATACATATGATTTATCAAAAACAAACTGTGCAACCCATTCCCATACTTTATTTTAAAGTAAATATACTCAATAAAACTAGAAAACAGAAAAAAGTCAATGAAAAAAAAGATATATTAAAAAAATAGCCCTATATGTCACGGAAAAATAAACACAGCAAAAATAATTTTGATAGCTGAAGGAGAAAAAAAAATAGGACAAAAAAACCACAAGTGGGTATAAACCCTAAAAAGTGTCTGGTCCTTTAGGACCAAAACACTGGTCCTTAAGGGGTTAACAGCCTACTGCATAGTAAACAATGATTTTGTTACCCTCTTATGGTTACCATTTCATAAGAAACTATCTTGTGGTCTTTCTTAGAATAATCGCCTCTAACAGCACGCAGGGCACAATGTCCCCATTGAAGTCTTCTAGGATCTCTGCATCCACATCAGCAGTTGCCAGAAGAGTTGGGCAGAGTTCAGCATCCTCACCTAGCAAAGTCAAAAGGTGAGTTCCAGAAAGTATTAGTTACTGACAAAATTATCTGATTGTAATCCCCAAAACCCCAGAGAAGAAATCAGTGGTTAAAGTATCTAATATCTGTTTCCCTGACTCTGAAACCATTCCTATAATTACCATTTGTGACATAAGGCTTTGTTCACATCGGTGTTATTCGAGGCGCTGTGCAGACTTCTGCAGGTGCTGTCAGAACAGGGAGAATTGTTCCTTAATGGGGTCTGTCAGCCGCTGCTGGGATCTCTCATATGACAGCTCTGGCAGTATGACATGAGTTCCATATATAACCTCGAAACATATGTAAACATGGCCTTAGCTGAAATGTTACAATATATGAAATGCATTGTTATTGTGGGACATAGTTGTCTTGATTAAGAGATGGATGGATGGATGGATCTCTGCACTTGAGTTATTACAAAGTTGTAGGTGTGATAGGGGTAGGAATAATATCAGGCCTAATTAGCAGAGGAGTATTACATCTCCATACAACCTGGGACTTGTACAGAACCATAATATGGCACCCATAGAAGTCTATGTCCAACTGTATACATGTGCATGAGGCCTCTGTCTAAGGGCCCTTTTACAAGGGGCGATTGTCAGGAGCTTGCGGCTGGGCTCACACGAACAGGTTGGCTTTCCAGAAGACCTGCGATCCTTTGCGGAAAATAATTGCGAATGATCGCGGATGTACGTGTATGCACAGTGTATTGTCTGCGTGGAAGAAAGATCTCTCCTCTCCAGCCAGCATTCTGGCTTTCCTATCCATTCTCCTATCAAGTTTAGAGAGTTTCCGCCGCTCATACGCAACGTTGATTGCATATGGGGCTGTAGATCGCTCGCATCCATAGAGGCCATCCACTCGCAATCCGCGTTAAAATAGAGCATGCTGCGATTTGTTTTCCACTCGCAATTCGCACCCGCGAGTGTGAAGGAAAATTATAAAAAGCATGTCTTGCAATGCCCGTGTTTTACCGCGGATCTTCCGCGCGGACGGCGATCACAGAATCCGCAATTCAGATTCGTTCATGTGAGCCCGGCCTAAGTGTCTGACAGTTATCCCAATGATCATTGCTCCTATGCTTTCACACAGGGAGCGGTGATCGCGCCCGCTCGCCTGCCTCTGCTTGCTTACACAGGAGGGTCGTTGTTTGACTTTTATGCCTACAGAAAATGAACGCCGAGCGATACGCAATGATTATTCGCGATTTGTTTTTTAGTCGCTGGCAACATTTACACGGAACGATTATCGTTTGTGTTCCCAGCAGGAATCTGAACGATATAGTCATTCCATGTAAATGAGCCCTTAGGAAGGAGAAGTACGAGACAGAGTTACAGCTAGAGTTACGACTGGCGTTGAAGAAGTTAACACCTTTTGTCACTTTCGGATTCTGCCTTTAGAATGTCTGCGTGGGATAATGTACTCTCATTACATGTGACAGTACTATTATGGCATTGTACTAATGACTCTCAGCGGTATGATCTGCCACATAACTGCATTAAAGATATATGCGGAATATCAAGCTTGCCATCACGCATTAGCAGAAGCAGAATTTTGACACCTGAGTCTTCAGAGCAGACCAGTAATTATACGAACTAAACACTGCAGAGTAAAACGAATCCTATTAAAAGTTTTATTCGCTTAGGCCAGATTCACACGACCATATCTGCACATGTAATATTGTGTGCACAATACCCGCCGAGTAGAGCCCATTGATTTCAATGGCTTTGTTCACAAGCGCTTATTTTGTGTGTGCAGTTTTGTCACTACCCCAAAAATAAAAATACACAGAATGTTCTATATTTCTGTTTATTTGTGCAGGAAAATAAAAGATATGGAACTAATTATACTAATTGGCCATCTCAATGGCTGGGACTGGGGTTGCATGCTTTTTTGTGCTTGACAATGCGGGCAATTTGTGTGTACAAAAAGTATAGAGGAAGGCAAAAAAAAAACAAATGGGGAAAATTCGCTTCTATCTCATTGTTTTGGGTTTTTTTTGGCTTCCTCTGGATCAACAGTGGGGAAGGGGGTAATAGGCTGAACTGGATGGACATATGTCGTTTTTTGGCCTTACATACTATGTTACAGTAAATCAGAAAGATGGAGCAATACCTCTACAGCGCCACCTATTGGAGGTCAGCATTCCTGAAAATTAATGTCCAGCCCTTTATACAGGTCTTTAGAACAATGATTGGGAATTAAAAACCAAAACAGAATCCATACACAGACCGCTGTTTCTGTGTTTCTTGGCTAGTGAGAGGCCTAAGACATGAGTGGGGAGGGGTTAGGTATCATCACTCCTTAAGGAGAGCACCTAGAAGGTGGGTGAGGAGACTTAAAGGGCCATGCATGCTCCTCTGGGTAGTATGCAAATAAGGGAGGTGGAACAATACCTCTACAGCGCCACCTATTGGATGGCAGCATTCCTTCAATGCCCAATCATTGCTCTAAAGACCTGTAAAAAGGGTTGGACATTGATTTGCAGGAATGCTGCCATCCAATAGGTGGCGCTGTAGAGATTTTGTTCCATCTTCCTTATTTGCATATATTTCCCAGAGGAGCATGCATTGCCTTAGAAGTCTCCTTACTCACCTTCTAGGTGCTCTCCTTAAGGAATAATGATACCCCTCCCGACTTATCTTACACTAAAGCGCATGCAAAAATACAACACCCAATGCACAAAGGTGCACATAAATGCGCATACGCCCATGTAAATTTAGCCTTAGAATTGGAAAAAAAAACAGACTGCCATTGTTGGCATTGCCTTTAATTACAGCCGAGTCGTATCACATTCTGCAATAGTTTGCTGCATACAAATGTCAGCTAATAAATAAATGCAGTAGTTCAATGCAGTAAAGAATTAAAGTATACACATCATCTATTATATAAGTGATACATCCGTACGTCAGGGCTTTGTAGAGATCCGGCAGTGAACAGAGCCGTGGGGTCTTTGGATGAGAAGAACTTGAGCCTGTGCCATGTCTGGAGAACGAATGCTTCCTGCAGCCAGAACTTCTCTCCGGCTCCCTGCTTCTGGAAATTCCCATTATACTCCTGAAATTCATCAGAGTATTTTCATACCGGAGGGAAATTTTATTACAACATCTTTAATTCTGGTTTATAGAAAATCTCATCCCACTGAGGACCAGTCATAAAAAAACCCCAATCAGTTGTGCACTTTTACACCCCCGCTATGAGTAGAATATTTCCTGCTGACACAACAGATTCAGTGCAGATGGGCATTTAGGAGAAATCAGGTTATTTTGACAACGGACCTCCTCGGAGTTGATAGAATTGTCCGTTTTGCAATAAACTGCGTAAATATGTGTGCGGTATACGCAGTGGAAACAGAGAAGCGCTTGCGCTTTTTTAACAGTTGTGCATGCTGGTGATACACTTTCTATATGTGATGCCTAAATATTTGTGTCATGTTTGCATTGTATTTGCTTTATTAATCGCTCCAGCATGAGCTATAAGAGCATGTCTTCAGTTCATGTCATTGTCCTGCATGTTCATTAGTGCACCAGGGTCTGTGATCCCCTCATGTTTTCTCCTCTCAGTTATTCTGTAAGTTCACGGTTTGCTGGCTCGCTTGGGAATCTGAACTCTGCTCTGGAAGACATAGACAGCTCCCGCAGTTCCTCTCCCTCCCGCCCCAGCTACACCCCGGCTCACCCTTCCAGCTTGTACCCCTCCAGTCCTCATGGGCGAAGCCAAGGCGAGCTCAACAACAACCGTAACTGGAATGTGTCTACTGCGGGCAATGAGTCCTACGGATCCTCTCGAGCCTCCTACACAGGTCTCACTTCCACTGCACGTTATCTGAGCCGCTCTATTCCTGTAAGTGTCCTCATATTGCACCCTGCCTACCATCAGGCAATCAGCAGCCTGCTAACATATGATGATGGTATACATTTCTGCCTATGCTTAACGCTCTCCCTGCTTCGGGCTTCTTCTAAGCTAACCTAGCCATGCTGCATTGCTTACCTAATGACATGTATTGTGCATCTATACTCATGTGGAAATGCAGAGATAGGAGAAGATATGAACCAATCAAAGCAGGAAAGGCAACCGATTGGTTATTTTCGCACTGAACATTAAAGAATAAAATCTTTAAACTTTTACATTGCTAAGATAAACTTTAGTCGTTGGCATACTTTGCCAAACAATGTGCTGTATGCTTCGATTTATAGAATAGCCGTACAATGTGATTTATAAGAAAGCATTATTTAATGGATCAAGTCTTATTTCTATGAGGTCACATGACATGGAGATATCAGACAGGCTTCCTCCAGACTAACACAACCAAACAAAGGAGGCTGTAGAGAAAAAACGGAGCTATCGCCTCATGGGACCTCAAGGAAGAAAGATTTAGTGAAGTAGGAAACTGACTCATCAAATAGTTGACACACAGTTACTTTTCAGAGTTCTGTAACAATAATGTGTTCAGGAGATAAAGTTGGCAAAGGAAAGCCACTTTATACATGGAAAGTGAAATGTAGATTTTCCATTGAAAGCTTAAGGGGTTGTCCGACTTCAATTTTTCTTTTACAATCATGTTTCCCATGCTGAAAAGTAAACTGGTGCATACTCGCCTTTCCCCACTCCCTCCGTGTCCATCGCCAGCTTCCCCGGGTCTCCTGGCTGATTTATAGTTTACTGGCTGCAGCAGCCTGTGGCGTCCCGTAAACAGGCTGCTGCAGCTGATGACAGAGCTTAGCGATTGATACGAGTTCTGGCATGGACTGCAGCAGTGTGTGATGTCCCGTAAATGAGGCCGGAGCGGCAGCAGGGACAGGGGAGTGTGGGCCAGTTTATTTTTTAGCTTGGGGAAGAAGAAACATTTAAGTGGGAGAAAGTAAGGTAAATTAGAGTCCAAATTCAATAATGAAACCACCTGATGTTGGTGTGAAAGTCTTTGTAGTACTAAAGGCCAAGCTAAAAATGAGCATTTACTTCTAGCATCCGCTTTTCATATTCATCCTATCATGCACCCTCCTGTTTAATATTTGGGGTAACAAACAATGCACTTATGTAGAAGAGAAATCCTTATCTTTAGCAGGATTCCGTAAATTTTGGATTAGACATGATCTACCTTTCTAATAGTCTTAGGCCTGATTCACATGGGCGTATATGCCCACCATATAACATGCATATTTTGTATCTGCATGAGGGGTCTTTCACACGAGTGTATACGCTTTTGCACTCTTTCGGCCGTGCCGTAAATTTGCATGAATGGACGATTTTTTGCGTTCTAGTCCTGTGCTTAATTAGCGTTTTCTCGTCCATTCACCTGACCGGGAGCGACGTTTTTAGTGAAAAAATACGTTGCACCTCGGAAACTCCTCACTCAGCAAAAATCCTCGGAATGACTTCCAATGCCTATACAGAGGCACCTGTAAGCTTTTCGCAGAGTTGCACATTGCTAAACTGCCTCCCCCTCACTTTTTTTCCCCCCACCTCCCATAGGAGTTTATGGGAGCTGCCACTAAATCAGTCAAAAGATACAACCAGAACTATCTTTTTGCCCACCTTATAATTGCCGGTGCGCATTTCGGTTGTGTACATTCCGATTTTTTTTTTTTGCACATGCTTCTGTAGGGCTTTTGTTGTTACCCATGGACTCTTTCTCACCTCGTTTAGGCTTGCTTGTTGCAATCTGAGCAGAACAACTATTCCTAGGGAAAGAAGCAACAGTCATGATTTTTTTTTCCTTTCATAGATAGTTTGTTTAACCTTGGATTAATGTACACTCAGGTCTTTAGCAATGCTTTTGTAGCATTTTCTAGCTTTACTTGTCTCTATGACACATCTTTGAAGGTCTTCTGAAAGTTGTTTGCATCCAGACATGGTACACACCAACCAGTGTTTATTAAGAAGAACACATTTGTCAATAATCAGTCCTTGTGTGCCCTTATTTAATGGACAGAACCCACACTTCCAATCTCATTTCCTTAAACAAAACACCTTTTTCCAGTTTACTGTCGAAGAAGTCGCTCACACAGAAGTGGATGTTCACTCAATGTGCTTAGTAAAAGACGTGAACAGTACAACTATTGGTGTGTTATTAGTTTAGATTAGATAATTTTAGACAAATACAATCTAAATATTATGACCTAGATAATGATCAAACTACATTTTATTAGTAATCCATGTACACATTAGTGTAATTCCAAAGGTTTCAAGTACTTTTTCTTTCACCTGTGAGTTCCCCTGGCCCACAGTCCATGAGATCAACTCTGGGCCTACAAGGCTTGGTCCTGGATCTAGTGTTGTTCAACACTTTTAAAAAAAAATGTTCTAGGTAAGAGAATTGAGGGGAAACTGATCAAATTTCCAAATCACCCAAAACTAGAAGGGATAGCTAACGCTAGAGAAGAGAGAGGATTTAAAAAGATCTAGCCGAGCTTGAACAGTGGGCGGTGACTAACAGAATGTATTTAATAGGGAAGAATGTAAAGAAAAAGCGCATACAGAATGGGAGGAATTGGGCTAAGCAGCAGCACATGTGAAATAGATAGGTATACTAATAGATCATAGACTGAACATGAGTCAACAGTGTGGTGCAGCAGAAAAAAGGCAAATGCAATTCTGGGATGTATTAAGAAAAGCATAGAGTCTAGATCACGTGAGGTGATTACCCCCCTCTACTCTTCCTTAGTCAGACCTCATCAGGAATACTGTGTCCAGTTCTGGGCATCCCACTTTAAAAAAGACATAGATAAACTCAAGTTCAGAGAAGAGTTACCAAGATGGTGAGCGGTCTGCAAATCATATCCTATGAAGAATGGTTAAAGGATCTCGGAATGTTTAGCTTGCTGGAGACCTAATAGCTGTCTACAAATATCTGAAGGGCTGTCACAGTGCAGAGGGATCAGCCCAATTCTCATTTGTACAAGGAAAGACTAGAAGCAATGGGATAAAAATGAAAGAGAGGAGACACAGATTAGATACTAGACAGTGAGGGTGATCAATGAGTGGAACAGGTTGCCACGGAAGGTGATGAGTTCTCCTTTAATGGAAGTGTTCAAACAAAGGCTGGACAAATATATGTCTGGGATGATTTAGTGATCCTGCACTGAGCAGGGGTTGGACCAGATGACCCTGGGGGTCCCTTCCAACTCGATCATTCTATGGTTCATTATAATAGTGTGCATATTACAAAGTTAGAAAATACGTAGTGCTTAGCAATAAGTATATACATTCTCAGGGAACCCCTTGAACACTCTGGGAAGCCTCTTTCATTTAAATGCATGTATTGTAGGATGACAATCATTTTTGCAGTAGGGCTTAATAAAAATGTTGCAAATTGTGGCCACAGCCACCATCTTGCCTTAATTGTTATTGGCTGGTGCTGTGCTCTGGCCCTATTGCAGTGCTGCCCAAAGGAGGTGCATGCACACCTACACTCTTAAAGGGCCAGCACACATCCTGCAAATCTGTCCCCCTCTAATCCCTGACCACCTCTGCCTATATCATGCACCTTTCCCTAAGAAAATTGCCTAAGCTTTTGGTCTTTTGGATACAGCTACAGGTACTTGTTGTTTGAGTTGTATGACTTCGTGATTCTTATTCTGGCTATACCCTGACTGCTCTGCATTCTCCACTCTTGAACTCTGCTGAGCCTAGTCTGTGTGCCCTGACCTCAGGATTGTCCCACATGTTGAAGTATAAATTGCCTGCCCTGATTCCAGACTCGGCCTCTGTTCATATGCTGAGGTGCCGCACCTTGGCCTATTGTAGCGTCAGCTGCCACATAACCAGTGTGCAGCAAGGCAGATCTACAGGCACTTGCTGACAAAAAGTTTTGCACAGTTTGTCTTCTGCAGCTTCTACATACCACTGTATATAGACACTGCAGTGTAAGTCTCAATAGCAGATCTATCTGTGATGCCAGACTGATGGCTTGGTTTATCCATGCTCTCTTCTCCCCTGCATGCAAGAGCCCAGAGCGGAATCCGTCCCCTGACCACAGCTGGCGTCTGCGCGTACCTGTCACTTTTTTTCATAGTCTTTACTGCAGCAAACCACCGTCGGACAGGAACAGTACAGATTTTTTAAAAAATGTTTATTTTTCCCGCGCCGTCTCTAGGCTGTGACGCAGAATTCACGACCTTTCCGCAAGGTTAATAGAACATGCTGCGATTTTTCCCTCCGCTCACAGAAATCGCAATTCGATTCCACGAGTGTGCAGGAAGAAGCAATGCTCAATAGCATGTGGCGAATGGCATTTTCTGCAGATCCACGGCGCGGACACCGACTGCGGATTTTGCAATGCAAATCCGTTCATGTGCAGGCGGCCTAAAGGACTGAAAAACAAGCTGTCAGTATCACTGGCTGCTTTCCTACAGAGACTTAGACTGCAGTTTCTATATACAGTGACATGTAGAATCTGCAGAAGACAAACAGCGCAGAATTTTTAAGGAAACCCCACAGCAAAAATGATTGACAGCCCAAAATACATTCATTTAAGTGAAAACAAAATTGTCTCCAAAGGTGTCCAAAGCCTTTAAGTGTGATTGTTCTCAGTAAGAGAAACCAAGTAACCTTGTAGATATGATAGCTTTTAATAGCTAACAAAAATACATGATGTTAATGGGAACTTTCGAACCTTGCAGGGTTCTTCCTCAGGCATAATGGACCAGATCTAAAGACGCATTTATATAAAAGCATATATACACATGATCCTTTAAGCATAATGACAGCACATAAAATATGGCAGCCTGCATTGGATTAACACACTTATTCCATAGTTAGTCAGTAGAGATGAGTGAGCATACTCGCTAAGGACAATTACTCGATCGAGCATTGTCCTTAGCGGGTATCTCCCCGCTCGGAAGAAAAGGTTCGGCTGCTGGCGCGGGTGACAGGTGAGTTGCGGCCATGAGCAGGGGAGAGCGGGGGGGGGGGGGAAGAGAGGGAGAGAGAGATCTCCCCTCCGTTCCTCCCGCTCTCCCCCGCCGCCCGCCGCCGGCAGACGAATCTTTGCTCCCGAGCGGGCAGGTACTCGCTAAGGGCAATGCTCGATCGAGTAATTGCCCTTAGCGAGTATGCTCGCTCATCTCCATTAGTCAGCACTAAGGAGATACCTCTAGAAATGTCCAATTTTGTCAGTGTAAATATTTTAGGGACTTTTTACACAGGCGATATATTCCGCATCGCAAGTCGCAATAAATGCCGCACCAAAGTCCACACGGCTCCCTGCGGATTTTAATGCGGAAAAAAAATAGTTTAAATCTGCCTGCAATTCTGCATCAAAATGAGTTAGCCCTGCGGATTTTGGTGCGGAATTCCGTTGCGTCTCGTCGCGTCCCGTCGGAATGAGTTTCCCACATGTAAAAACTCTCATACTAGACCAAAAGTATCCAAGTAGTCTGCCATTGTTTTCTCTGCTTCCCTCCAAATCCCCCCCCCTCCCCCTCTGTTCACTTCTGTATTGATTGTGGTTCTGCTAGATAATGACTCTACCTCTCTTTTCTTCCAGTCCCTTCAGTCTGAATCTGTTCAGTTCTAGAGGTGCCCACGCAGCTATTAACCCTTTCTCCGAAATGAATCCTTTGCCGTGGAAAAATGGAAGTGACACAAAAAAAAGGAATCCATTGTCCAGATAGCATTTGAAGCTTGATGAAAGCCAATGAAAGCATGACATGTACCCACTACTGACGTATGTCGCTCTGCTACTGACTGTTGGGTTTTTTTTTTGTGCTTTCATCTCTGATTAATTTTTATTTTATGAACTGGATTTTTATATTGAATATATTTTTTGTAGAATTCAGTACTGATTTGTATATATTTGGTTTGAAAATGCGAATGTACTAATAAGAGAATGTTTAGGTGTATGTACATTTATAGGAAATTCTGATAATCTGGCAGTCATAGGACCATATAGCTAGAATGCTGGATTATCAGAATGGCCAGTCCATTCATCTGCCGTGGGAATGCCAGACCTCAACTGCGTAGTGTGAAGACAAGTGCCGGAAAATACTTACACGGGTTCTTTCTGCTTTTGTCTTCAGACTCCTGTGCTTGGAGTCTATACTTCCTTGGGAGATGTAGTAAAGAAGGACTCCTCAGTATAGGAAAGAACTCCGCTTTCCCACAGACTCTGCTTTACGGGACTTTTTAGGGATTTTTACTGGGGAGGAACTAGCCTGCAGTCTGCACCGCAACATGCAGTAGATTCCACACCAACATCCACAGGGCCGCCAGTGGATTTTGATGCAGAATTAAGAAAGGGTTAAAGGAACCCTTCAGTTTCAAGACAAAATTCTGTCCCAAGACCAGAGGATTGTATATTGCAGTTCTTCTCTGCCGTCCCTCCAGTCCACCGTTTCTAGGGTCCTATTTTGGCCAACACAATGTTCAGACTACCTAATTCCCCACAGTGCATTGGTAGTGTTAGACTACTAGTGCACTATACCTACTCTCTCATTGGCCAGAGCTGCTCATGTCATCGGCACTGGCCAATCAAAGAACAGTGTGCATCGGGTAGTTAGAAAATTGCTGTAGATGGTCAAGAAAAGGTCTCGAAACTGTTCCCCGGGACTTTTCAGCCAGATCCTTTTCATAGAACCATTACACAGGCACATTCACTATTCCAACCACAATATCCGGTCCTCTTGCAGTTCAGCGTAACAAAATTTAGGGCTTCTTTGCACTAGTGATAAAAATCGCATGATTTTCGCTCAATGCGAGAGTGAGTGAAAACGCAGAATTACGAAACCAATGATTTTCAATGGCTTCCTTCACATTTGCAATGTTTTCACTTTTGTGAATAGCCATAATAAAATAGCGGCATGTCCCATTTTTCTGTGTTTTTTTTTTTTTTTTTTAATCTCCCATGTTTCCCTATGGAGCCTCCTTTTTATCGCATCACGTTTTTGTGAAATGCGATGCGTTTTTAACATTAGAAAGTCCTGTTGACTTTTGCGCTAAAAAAAAATCATGGCAAAGAAAAAGTGCAAGAAAAAAATGCAAGTGGCAGCCATGTTTTTGTGAGAAAAAACAACGCTGGCGCTCAAAAATCGCGGGTAAAAAGTTGCAATTTTGCCACGATTTTCTTGCGGCGATATTGCAATCGCCAGTGTAAAGGAGCCCGTAGATCACAAGATTATTTATGTCTGGATCACCTAAACCAGAGGTCCCCAACTCCAGTCCACAGGGACCACCAACAGGTCATGTTTTCAGTGTATCCTATAGTAAAAACACCTGTGGCAATGTCTGAGGCACCGACAATAATTGCATCACCTGTGCAATACTGAGGAAATCCAGAAAACATGACCTGTTGGGGGCCCTGAGGACTGGAGTTGGGAAACACTGACCTAAACCAAGGAAGGTCTGGGCATATGGCTGTCATAGTAGGCGCTATTGTGGCGGTGTGAATGTCCACTACTGAAATGCTAGAAAGTAACAATCCGGCATTGGGGCTATTTTTCATTGCGTTTGCGTATGAATATATCTATATATATTGTATATTTATATATATTGTATGTTTATATAGTATATATTTATACTCACACACATATATGTTTATATACACATTATATAGATGATGCTTATCTAGTGAAATATCTGATTAAATATATTTTCAATTTTAGGAATTCTTTGTAACCAAAAAAAAAACAAAACTCAAATGATATATTTTTCTGTCTAGAATGATATTTTTATAATGTTTGCTGTGGATTTTTCGTTACCTGCACTGTTGGTGCGGATACATTTTCTATAAATGCAATATTAGGATAACCTGATAATTATGGCTGTTTTTATAAGGGTTTTGGAAAAAGGAAATGAATGGCCGTAGGAGAGGCGGGAGGATTAGAATAACCTCTTTTTAATAGCATTTTTTAATATATTTAGTAAACCTAAATGAGCATCCTGGGACATGTAGTTCGGCTGTAGGGTAGAATATCTGTTTCTGTTTTTTTTTTTTACTAGGCAACTGCATTGCTTGCTAAGGTTCTGTATAACAAAGGCAAAACACAGTATCCATTTTTCAAATGAGCCGTAATTCATAGCAAGCAGTTCGATGAAAGCTAAATTATTGTAGGTTACTGCACACTTGCTCCGTTCAGATCATGTTATTAAGTATACAGCTTATTTAAGATGCAATTTATTGCACGGTGGGTATGGGACTTTTGAGTTTTGATCATTTGCTGTCACATTTCATATGTTTTTTTTATCTGTATCATTCAATAATGGGCAAAATATAAATGTATTGGGTTGTATAAGATTAGAAAAGCTACATTCTAGCAGAAATACCCTGAAAATAAGCCCTAGCTTGACTTTTCTGGATTTTTGAGGATGCAGCATGGTAGTGCCTCACTTCTCCATGGGCTGGGTCTGTTATGGGGCTGTAGTGCAATGCCAAACTCAGTCTGAGAATAAAGTAGGGGCTGTTTTGGAAGAAAGCAGATTTTTTTTCTGATCTCATACAACCCCTTTAATGCACATCTATTCAAAATGTGTTTTTATGCCCTACTACAGTGGTCGACAACCTGCCTGTCTTAACAACAGGACGGCCGTAAACGCCACGTTTTGCTGACCGCTGTCTATTTTGTAAAAGTATTTCTGTTTTACGCATTGTTTCTTGCAGATAAGTGGAAGTGCGCTGTATGTAAGATTTCTTTCTTTTAAGAGGGTAGGGTTCATTTCTGAAAACTAATCTAAATGGGAAGTAGCGTGTCAACCACTGAAAACAATCTGACCACTGCTATTTTGCTACCTGCTGTAAAAAGGGATGACTGCTAGAATCTGATTAGTTGCCAGTTGCAAAATCTCTACTTTGCTCTAGTTTTCCCAAAAAAGCTTCACTGTAATGAATCTGTTTCATCCTCCTTAAAGGTGGATTCACAGGTGGTATAGTTTAACCCTTTGCAATCCAGTTTTGGTTTCAGGGTTTCCTAGGGGGTTTTCTTTTTCTGTCATCTTACAATGGCACCATATGCTGGCTAGAGCCAGTGCTGCAGTATGTGACATGCCGGAGAGGCCCCTTACAACAGAGCAGCCAGTAATATACAGTAAGAATACCCTGCTGGACATCTTCTGACATCGGAGCTCTACAGGCTTCAATCACAATGTTGGAAGATGTCAGTCAGTGGATTGGAAAGGGTTAACCCCACAGACAAATGCACCACAAAACCCACATATCTAAAATACAGATTTTGATGCAGGTATAGATGCAGATTTAAAATACGCCACATGTGGATCCATCATGTTTCAGTTGGATTTTTCTTTTTATTGACTTTGTTTTTATGTATACAGTTTTGATTGTTCTATATACTGTACGTTCCATTTACCTGATAACTTTATTGACTCTGACTCCATTCACATGCGAGTTCATACCCCTTCATTCACGTAATAGAATGTTCTCTTTAATAAACCCACTTCTATTACTGTTTGCTGCACACATACATTTTATATACTGTACATTGATTTGGTTCAAAGCTAACTATTGTCTTGTATGGCAAGTGTAAGGGATGCAATTCAGAAGATGGAAGAATGTCTCTACAGTGCCATATATGACAAGGTAGCTTTCCTTGCAGTAATGCTACCTTCTAATAGGTGGGGCTGTAGAGGTATTTTTCCATCTTCCTATTTGCATACATTTCCTAGAGGAGCATGCATGTCTTCAAAAGTCTCCTCTCACCTACTTAGGAGCACCATCTAGGGAGGAACTTTACCACACTCCATCCAAATGTAAAGGGACTTCCTACTTTGTTGAAGATCTTGGTCAAGTTGAAGAAAAATCCCACTGATTCCCACCCCCGGTATTCACACTACCGCCACATTGCATGCACTGTCACTAGTTGGCACAGTTCACCTCTATACATTGCAGTGGAGTTGTAAATGGAGTTGCTTAGAATTTAAACCATTTCGAAAGAAATCTTCATAAAGTTAAAGACTTCCTTAAAGGGGTGATCTCATGAGGAAAATCCCTATTTAAATAGTCTAGGACATTTGCACATCATAGAGGGTAAACCCCTGCTTGGTATTCCCAACATGGGCTGGAATGGTGAGCTGTCATATAATGCAGTGGTATGTTTTTAGGCTCAACGCAACTTTCACCTCGATAATAGCTGAAGGTTAGAGAAGCTGCACCCAGATTCCATTTAAAAAGGGGGTTACCTTTGTGATATATAACCCATTTAAGGTAACCAACTTTATTATCTGATGTGTCCGTTTTATTATATGACACCATGTTATTTTATACAGCAGAAGTGTTTGGTGGATACCCTTGGGCTAGAACTACATTGTAACTTCGCCCCGACAGAGGTGGTGCGACCAAAGATTGCTGTGTAGCCCTGCGACCTCGCACTCTCATTGAGATCAATGGAGATATGGTGTGACTTGCAAGTTGTCACAACCGCAAAAGATCCATCATGGTTGGATTTTTTTTTGCAGTCTGCGGGAACTCCATTGACCTCAAAGGGAGTGTGGGGTTGTAGGGCTACACTACGACTTTTGGTTGCGGGGAGTTCCCAGTGACAGTCTCATTTATTCTTGGGGACTCATGCCAGTTAACCCTTTGACAGTACATGGCTTCATTTATAAATTGGGCCCCAAAACTGACGCCACCAATTGTTTGGGAATGTGAAGGGGGAACAATAAAAAAATAGAAATCCGGCAGAATCAGTGGAGCGATGGCTATAAATGAATAGAAAGCTGCAACAGTCATTTCTCCGAATGACTTTGATATGATTGTCAATCTTAGAACTTCTCAGCAACATTATATATGGTATCCATATGAAAATCATGGAAGACATTGTACAGTTATTTACTTAATAGCCTGAGAGTGCCAGGACATGTTGTGGCAGAGCTGCGGTAATCTAACTTGGATTCTCCCTTGCTTCATCTCTACTTGCTGTGGTTTCAGGTTGCAAGTAAATGTGAAGCATGGTAGATAGCAGTAATCCACGTGCATTTATTGTGGCTCGGCCACTATATGTACGGGCACTTTAATGCAGATGCCTGACTATTCACTTGGAATATTTATCCGTTAATTTAGCCAAATTTGGTTTTCACAGTATTTGCACTAAATGGTGGGTTATTTTAAAGCAATATTACACTGCAATGGAAACTGTTATTTTCAAAGCTGTAAAATGAGTTCTTGGTTTCATCTCTTGGTTCAGATATAATCATGTGAAGCGAACCATATCATCAATGTGTCACAGCAGTAAATGTACCTTAAAGCCTAACTAAACTCCTTTGAAATGTTGGATGTGACTGCAGTTAACCCCAATATCCTACTTCCCCCTCTTAGCACTCCCAGGGGTCCAGGAACCCATGATGTGGTTTCCTCCTTACACTTAAGAGCTGTTTTAGCCCTTGTACCTACCTATGACATATAGAGAAAACGATAGGTACTAGTTTTTTAGTCAAGTACAAAAAACATAGATAGATCAGTGGTCATCTATCCATCTATCTATCATGGGCAGCTGAAGCAACTCTCCAGCCTGAGAACCAGGCCAGGCAACAATTCATGACTAAGCCCCAGGACCTCCCTGGCATTCGGGGAAGAAGGCATTGAAGTTTGCTGCAGACAAATGTCTAAATTTTGAATGGGACTAGGCTTTACAAAATTAATACTGGACCAACTCTAAGCAATAAACATTTTGTTAGTCTGCTATGATATTGGGTTTATGTTTTCATTCTACAGTAGATTATAGCTAAAGGTTTGCATCTCCGACCAAGTGTCATAGTCAACAATAGCTTGGCCATTGACCTTTCTCTTCACAATTCCCTCCAATATTGATGTGCAGGAAGCAGTTTAGATCTTACAAAGTGTTAATAGACTTCAAATACAGCTATTTAATTCAGCTCTGCACGAACAACAAAGCCAGTCATTATGTGGATTAGTCGAAGGATCTTGTACATTGGTGAAATGTGAATATGGTAATCACAGCCACAATAATCTTGTTTCCCTGGGAGACTTTGGAAGCACTCAAGAAGTGCTTGGACTAAGAAAGTGGTGAAAAGAAAAGGTTTATGAAGAAACTGGGACAGTTTGTGTAGATTAAAGTAATAAATGTATTTCTACCTCCCCTTCGAATGAAAAAATAAAAAACTTTTTATCGATTTTAACTATTTTATTTAATAAAGAGAAACTGTATTACTTAAGTGTGTCCATGTGTGTTCATACAGAAGCAGCTTGAGAAAAGGAATACAGTATTAATCCAGTCTAGTGCTTCACGTGATGATGGATCCGTCATATGACAACACCACCGATGCCAGATGAAGCCCATTCATTATAATGGGTTTGGTTAGGTTTCCATCATGGTGTCCATCATTTTACTGTAAAAAATAGTGCTGCATGCTGCACTATGTTTTTTGGCATTTATGATGAAAAATCCTGGACTGAAACATTGAAATTTACATATCAAAACTTAAGTGAGTGTTCGAGCTGTATTCTGCCTGTACTGTCTTCTAAAGGGTACTGTACTTTAAGTGTGTGATTTGGGATTCGAGGATCCAGTGGCTTCCTGCGCCGAACCAACCACCACCCCCAAGACTGCTCCAGATTGTCGACTACCTCCGGTAACCGACAGCATGGAGCTGTCACGTCCACAGCCCGCATGGCTTGCTCCGGGGGGGGGGGGGGGGGGGGGGGGGGGAGAGCAAGCGTGTTTTTACGGCCCTCGGCATTAAAACCTAGCAAGCCAGGACATAAAAAGTCTTATGGGGTGGTCACTGAAGGGTTAAAAACAATTTCAAGAAACTGGAATGTAAGTTTAGGGCAAGGACCTCCAAAGTAGTATTTTCTGAAATACTACCTGTACCACGTGCCACAAAAAAAGGCATAAGATTAGAGAGGTAAACAAGTGGTTCAAGAGTTGGTGTAGGAAGGAGGGGTTTGGGTTCCTGGAGAACTGGGTTGATTTTGCGATCAGCTACAGGTTCTACCATAGGGACGGGCTGCATCTCAATGGGGAGGGTTGAGCTGTGCTGGGGTAGAAGATGGCTAGAATGTTGGAGGAATATTTAAACTGGGCGGGAGGGGCAATCAGAAAAATAGAGGGGGAGACAGTGTAGATAGTGATCTGGGACTAAGTAATGGAAATAAGGGTGGGTTAGTACAGTTAGAACTGGCAGAACAGTTAATAACAAAGATAACCCAAACCTTCTAAACTGTATGGTGACTAATACTAGAAGCCTGACCAATAAAGTTGACGAACTGGAAGTAATGTCTGAGGTAAACTACGATTTAGCGGGAATAACAGAGACTTGCTTAGATGAAAGCTGGGACTGAACAGTCTGGTTAAAAGGGATCTTAAGAATGAGAAACGGGGAGGAGTTTGTCTTTATGTAAAATCCTGTTTAAAGGCCACACTACAGCAAGATATATGTAAGGGAGATTAACATGAGTGTATAGTTAGAGATACATGGAGGGAAAAGCAATAATACAATCCTTGTAGGGGTTCTGTACCTTCTCATAAACCTAAGAAGTTTCTGTCAATAACTAAAGATAATTACCTTACCCAGCTTATACATGGCCCAACTAGAGGATGGCCAGTTTGGACTGAATATTAACCAACAGACCTGACAGAATAATAGGGGTGCAAGTCAGGGAAACCAGTGGTCTTACTATAATAAATATTAAGTTGTCTTTCAAGAGAGTTTTATAGGGGGACCTACAAAAATACTAAAACTTCAACCAGCTTAGAGGTGCCCTTAACCCTATTGACCGAGACAATGTTTAAAAACTTACGGTGAGAGGTTCATACCTTTTACAAGAATAAAAAGGTTTGGAATAGGAGTAAACCAATGTGGCTCAATAAACATGTAAAGGGGCAATAAACTGCAAAATGAAAGTGTTTGAACTACTAAAGCAAGAAGGTAGCAAAGAATTAGTAAAAAAAAAAAAACCTATAATGAAAAAAAATATGTAAAAACAGCAAAAATGGAGACAGAGACTGATTGTCAAGGAAAATAAAACTAACTAAACTATTCTTCAATTATACAAATAATATGTATATATAGTAAAAAGATTACTACTAAAAGTGTTGGTCCTTTAATAAATAATGTAGGTTAAACTGTAGAGGGTGATGAGGAGAAAGCAAATCTATTAAATAGTTTTCTCCAGTGTATTTACAGAAGAAAAAGAAATATCAGATAAGATGCAGAGTGATGAAGTAAACTCTTCACTAAATGTCACCAGCCTAGCCTAGGAGGAAGTGCAGAGCTGCCTTAAAAATATTGAAATAGACAGCCCTATCGTAAAACTACGTCCTGCTGTTGCAGGACGTGTATGGAGGGAGGTAGCGGCGCTATCTCCCTCCATACAGCGCGGGCATCAGCTGTTTATTACAGCTGACACCCGCGGGCAATAGCTGCGCTCGGCCGTTCGCGGCTATTAACCCTTTAAATGTCGCTGTCAATTCTGACAGCGGCATTTAAATCACCCGAACGCTGTTCGGGGGTCCCGCACGGCCCCCCCGCGGTGAGATCGGGGGATCCGTGCAGGTGTCATGGCAGCCGGGGGCCTAATGAATGGCCCCAGGGCTGCCTTAGCAGACTGCCTATCAAGCCATCCACACAGGGTGGCTTGAAAGACTGCCTGTAAAAAAGCAGTATGACGTAATGCTATAGCATTACGTCATACTGCAGGAGCGATCAAAGCATCGCATGTTAAAGTCCCCCAGGGGGACTTCAAAGTAATGTAAAAAAAATAATCAATAAAGTTTTTTTAATTGTTACAAAAAAAAAAAAGTTATAAAAGTTTAAATCACCCCCCTTTTGCCATATCCATTATTAAAAAATCAAAATCATAAAATAAAAATATGTATTTGATATCGCCGCGTCCGAAAAAGTCCGATCTATCAAAGTAGTGCATTATTTTTCCCGCACGGTGAACGTCGTCTGAAAAAAAAAAATAAACGCCAGAAATACACTTTTTTAGTTACCCTGTCTCCCAGAAAAAACGCAATAAAAAGCGATCAAAAAGTCGTATGTTGATACTAATCGGAAACTTCAGGACATCCCGCAAAAAATGAGCCCTTGCTCAACTACGTCGACGAAAAAATTAAAAAGTTATTGCGCGCACAAAATGACCGCAGAAAATAATTGAAAAAAATTAAATATCTTAAAAAAAATAAAATAAAAGTACTACAGCAAAAAAATACTATACAAGTTTGGTATCGTAGCAATCGTACTGACCCATAGAATAAAAATATCAGGTCATTTTTGTTGCAATTTGTGTGCTGTAGAAACAGGACGCACCGAAAGATGGTGGAATGTGGTTTTTTTTCCATTTCTCTCCGCTAAGAATTTTTTAAAAAGTTTTTCAGTAAATTATATGGTACAATAAATAGTACCATTGAAAAATACAACTCTTCCCGCAAAAAACAAGCCCTCATACAGTGACGTCGATGGATAAATTAAGGAGCTACGATTTTTTAACCCCTTGAGTGGCACGCCCGGAAATTTTCCAGGACGAGCTCCACTGCTCATAGTGACATAGCCCGGAAGATTTCCGGGCTATGTATCACTATGGGAGCTGCAGAGCACAATGCCACAAGCTGTGACATTGTGCTCTGCCTGCACAGACCCACAGAGAACAAAGCAAGGGCTTTGAAAAACCAGCAGAAGATATTGCCGATATGTCGGCAACCTCCTGCTTTGTTTACAGGTTGCCATAGAGACCATCGGCTTGTCAGAAGCAAGCCGATGGTCTCTGTGGCAGGGAGAGCTTGGTGCTTGGCTGTCAGAGGACAGATAGGTACTAGCTCTTACAGCAGAGATCAGAGAAAACCTCCGATCTCTGCTGTGTTAACCCTTTACATGCTGCAGTCTATGTGACTGCAGCATGTAAAGGGCTGTCACCATCGGACCCCTGGAATGTGATCAGGGGTCCTGATGGGTCCCTGTGGAAGTCCCCTAAAGGGACAAAAAAAAAAAAAAATTTAACAAAAAAAAAAAAGTAAAAAATTATTTAAAAAAATAATAAAAACACTTGTCTCCCTTTACTTTGTAAAAAATCAAAAATACAATCACACATGTGGTATCCATGCGTCATAATGACCCAGAGAAGGAAGTTAATACATTATTTAACCCCTTAATGACATGGCCCCTTTTTTTCTTTTTTCCCCAATTCTTTTTTTCCTCCCCCCTGTTTAAAAAAATCACAACTTGTCCCGCAAAAAACAAGCCCTCATATGGCCATGTCAATGGAAAAATGAAAAAGTTATGGCTCTTGAGACGCAACTGCAAAATTAGTTGAAATTCAATGATTAGACCATTTTAACCCCTTAACGACCAGCCCATAGTGTTTTTACGTCCTCCCGAAGTGGGCTCTATTCTCTGAGGACGTAAAAACATGCTTCCTGCAGAGAATAGTGCCCCTCGGGCTGTGGACGTGACAGCTCCATGCTGTCGGTGTCCGCAGGTAGCTGACAGCATGGAGCTGTCATCCCGGGCTGTTCGGGCACCCCCCCGGCATTGCGATCGGCGCTATGCAATGGATAGCGCCGATCGCAAAAAAAGTAAACAAAAGTACACAAAAGTTAAAGATTCAGCTGCTCTGATGGATCGGATCCATCGGAGCAGCTGAAATTACTCACCCAGGTCCAGCACGCTGCTCCCCGCTCTCCTGCCGCTCCGGGGCCCGAAGCCGGTCTTCTGCGCATGCGCGCCAGGCGGCATTACGTCAGCCGCATGCGCAGAAGGCCCGGCGGCGCGGGAGATTTAAAATCTCCTGGCTCCTGTAGGTAGCCGGGAGGCAGGAGATGTCAGCGGGGACTGCGGTGAGCGGTCCCCGGTACCGCGATCGCCGTTATCCAATGGTTAGCGGCGATCGCGAAAAAGTAAAAAAAAAGTTTTTAAAAAGTCAGTTTCACCTCCCCTCATGGATCGGATCCATGAGGGGAGGTGAAAATACTCACCCCCAGTCCTCAGCGGTGTCCCGATGTCCCGGGACCCGAATCCCCGTCTGCGCATGCGCGCCCGATGATTGACATCGGGCGCGTGCACAGACGGGCTCGAGCCCCGGGGAATTTAAAATTCCTCTGCTCCTGGCTGCCATGTGTAGCTAGGAGCAGAGATTATACCGGGGACATGATCACTGTCATCCAATGGATGACAGTGATCATGTAGAGTGAAAAAAAAGTGTAAAAAAGTTAAAAAAAAAAAAAAAGTAAAAAAAAGTTTTGAAAAGTTTAAAAAGCGTACGTTTCATCTCCCCTCATGGATCATATCCGTGAGGGAGGATGAAAGTACGTACCTAAGGCCCCCAGATTTATCCGCGGACCTTACCACAGCTTTTGCACACGCGCCCGTCGCCAAAATGGCGGGCGCATGCGCAAAAGCTGTGGATTGCCAGGATAATTTAAATTCTCCCTGCTCCTGGCTACAAAACGTAGCCAAGAGCATGGAGATTTAATGGGGGTCCGCAGTGAGCGGTTCCTGGTCACGTGTTCGCCATTATCCAATAATGGCGATCACGTAAAAGTAAAAAAAAAAATTAGAAGTTTCATCTCCCCTCACTGATGCGATCGGTGAGAGGAGATGAAACTTTTTACCGGAGGCCTGCGTATTTGAATCCCGACGCGATCTTCCTCCGTGGACCTTCCCGAATTCTGCACATGCGATTGCCGGCAAAAAGCCGGACACATGCGCAGCAGTCGGGGAGCCCAGGAAATTTAAAATCTCCTTGCTCCCAGCGACCAACGGTCACAGAGAGCCTGGAGCAGTGACGGGTGGCCTCGTTGAGCGGTCCCCGGTCACGTGATAAAAAGGTAGCGATCTACCTTAGGCCGGTCTCACATGACCGGATAGGAATTACGGATTCTGCATGCTTCTGATCCGCGGTAATACGCAGATCAATCGCATTGGATTACACAATTCCGCTCACATTAGCGGGTCGGAATTGCGTAATCCACTCGCAGAAAAGAGAACGCAGCATGTTCTATTTTACTGCGGATATCGGCAACATAGAGCCCATTGTGCTCCATGGTCGCGGATATACCCGCAGCCCATACGCAACTACATTGTGTACGGGCTGCCTGTACCCGCGTCATCGCTAAGCGATGGTGCGGGAAATACAAACAAAGGTGTACTGTGCATGACCGCCTGTGTGAGTAGGCAGTTATGCGCAGTACATTACGCAGCCGTACGCAGGGTCACAGCCGGGCTCACAGATGGGATCCGCTGTGGGCCTCCGCAAGCGGATTCTGCCTGCACCCGCGTGAGCCCGGCGTTATTCAGACCGCTACCTGTGATACGTATTTTACAAGAAGCCCCGGGAACGTTCGCCTTCCTGCAGTTCCAGGAGCACCTTGTTGAGCGCCTTCTGTGTGAGACCGCCGCACCTCATCAAGCTTACGGAGACTCACGGAACGCCACTTTTTACACCCCATACCCGCCACTGAGGTCATGAAATACCCCCAAAAAGCATGAGAGGAGGGGGGGGGGGATACCCGGTTTTATTGCCCCATGGGCCCATTCCAACCAGCCTCCGTAATTACCCCTGTCTTCGGAAATACTACACAGTTCACATTTTTACTTTTATCTAAGATTTGCGAACGCCAAAAAGGGCGCGGAGTGTGTGGGGGAGGGGGGGAATTTTTAGGGAGTCAATCTTTATTCTGTACAAATAAGCAATGGGGCCTGGAATTTATTCAGTTGTGCCCTAAAATCCAACAGGTGTTCCGTCCTTTATAGGCCTTGCCATGCGTTCTGTAAGTAGATTAGGGCCACAATGGGTATGTTTCTGAACTCGGGACAAACGGGGGTATCCATTTTTGGGGTGAACGTCTTCATTCCTATGTGCACTGTACAAAAAAACTGTTTTTAAATTGAAAAAATTGCCAAAAAAATTGAAAATCGTAACTTTTTCCTTCTGCTTTGCTTAGATTCATTCAAATACTGTGGGGTCAAAATACGCAGTACACCCCTAGATGAATTCGTTAAGGGGTCTAGTTTTCAAAATGGGGTCATTTGAGGGGGTTCTTTATAGTTTTGGCCGCTCAATGGCTCTATAAGTGGGCAATGGGGCCTGAAATTTATTCAGTGGTACCCTGAAATCCAACGGGTATTCCTTTCATTGTAGGCCTAGCCATGGGTCCTGTAAGTCTATTAGGGCCACAATGGGTATGTTTCTGAACATGGGACAAACAGGGGTATCCATTTTGGGGTGAAAGCCTTCATTTATATGTGTGCTGTACAAAAAAAACTGTTTTTAAATTGACACAATAGCCCAAAAAATGAAAATCCTATTTTTTTCCTTTTGCTTTGCTTGAATTTATTCAAAAACTGTGGGGTCAAAATATGCAGTACATCCCTAGATAAATTCGTTAAGGGGTCTAGTTTTCAAAATGGGGTCATTTGTGGGGGTTCTATATGGTTTTGGGCGCTCAAGAACTCTACAAGTGGGCAATGGGGCCTAAAAGGACTTCAAGCAAAATCTATGTTCTGAAAGCCACCGATTACTCCTTTTATTTTGGGCCCCGTTGTGCATGCAGACATAAGATTAGGGCTACAATGGGTATATTTCTGAAAACAGTACAAACAGGGGTATCCATTTTGGGGTGTAAGTCTTCCTTCATATGTGTGCTGTACAAAAAAAGCTGTTTTTAAAATGACAGAATTGCCAAAAAAACAAAAATCCAAATTTTTTCCTTTTGCTTTGCTTGAATTTATTCAAAAACTGTGGGGTCAAAATACGCAGTACACCCCTAGATAAATTCGTTAAGGAGTCTAGTTTTCAAAATGGGGTCATTTGTGGGGGTTCTCTATGGTTTTGGGCGCTCAAGAACTCTACAAGTGGGCAATGGGGCCTAAAAGGACTTCAAGCAAAATTTGTGTTCCGAAAGCCACTGGTCGCTCCTTTCATTTTGGGCTCCGTTGTGTATCCAGACATAAGATTAGGGCCACAATGGGTATGTCTCTGAACACGGGACAAACAGGGGTATCCATTTTTGGGTGCAAGTCTTCCTTCATATGTGTGCTGTACAAAAAAAGCTGTTTTTAAAATTACAGAATTGCCGAAAAAACGAAAATCACAATTTTTTCCTTTTGCTTGGTTTGAATTCATTCAAAAACTGTGGGGTCAAAATATGCAGTACACCCCTAGATAAATTCCTTAAGGGGTCTAGTTTTCAAAATGGGGTCATTTGTGGGGGTTTTCTATGGTTTTGGGCGCTCAAGAACTCTACATGTGTGCTATGGGGCCTAAAAGGACTTCAAGCAAAATTTCTGTTTTGAAAGACACTGACTACTCCTTTCATTTTGGGCCCCGTTGTGGACTCAGATATAACAATAGGGCCACAATGGGTATATTTCTGAACACGGGAGAAATAGGGGTATCCATTTTGGGGTGTAAATCCTGATTTTCATGTAAACTATAGGAAAAAAATATGTCTTTAAAATGACAGATTTGCAAAAATATGAAATTTTACTTTTTCTCCTCTAAATTGAATTAATTCCTGAAAAAAAACTGTGGGGTCAAAATACTCATGACACCCCTCAGTGAATATATTAAGGGGTGTAGTTTTTAAAATGAGGTCATTTGGGGGGGTATCTATTATTCTGACACTCATGAGCCTTTCCAATCTCGGCTTGGTATAGGAAAACAAAGTGTTCCTCAAAATGCTAAAAAGTAATGTTAAATTTGTACGTCTCCTAAATAGTTAAAAAAAAAAAGAAAAGTTTTTCCAATGTGCGCCCAAAATAAAGTAAACGGGTGGAAATATAAATCTTAGCAAAAATTTCTATATTATGTTTGCACATATTTAAGATATTGCAGTTGGAAATGTGAAAAAATGACGATTTTTTCAAAATTTTCCCAATTTTGGCGCTTTTAATAAATAAACACAATTTCTATCGGTCTTTTTTTTCCGCCTAAATGAAGTACAACATGTGGCGAAAAAACAATGTCAGAATCGCTTGGATATGCAAAACCTTTCTGGTGTTTTTCCATGTTAAAGTGACACATGTCAGATTTGCAAAATTTGGCCTGGTCATTAAGGCGTAAACAGGCTTGGTCACTAAGGGGTTAAAAAACCTGCCCTGGTGGGTCTGACAGGGTGGTAGGAAACCCACCACTCAAGGGGTTAAAGGGGAGTAGGAAAAAACAAAAATGGAAAAAAGCAAAAAAGCTCCGTCACTAAGGGGTTAAGCAATGTAATAGGCAGACTCTTGTGTCTTGTATTTAAGGACTGTATAGTAACAGGATCTATTCCACTAGTTGGCATGTAGCACATATGGTGCCGATATTCAAAATGGGGTCCAACAGTGAACCTGGAAACTACAGGCTGGTAAATCTTCTATTGTGGGTAAAATGTTTGAGGGGTTTCTAAGAGATCCTATCCTGGAGTACCTCAAAGAAAATAGCTGTATAACTGCATATCAGCATGGGTTTATGAGAGATCGCTCCTGTCACACCAACCTGATCAGCTTCTATGAGGAGGTAAGCTCTAGACTGGACTGGGAAGAGTCGCTGTCTCTTGTGTATCTGGACTTTTCCAAAGCATTTGATACTGTGTCACATAAAAGGTTGCTATATAGAATGAGAATGCTTGGTCTGGGCGAAAATGTGTGTAAGTGGGTAAGTAACTGGTAAGTGATAGAGAGCAGAGGGTGGTTATTAATGGTACTTAATCTGATTGGGTCAACATTACTAATGAGGTACCACCAGGGGTCAGTATTGGGCCCTATTCTTTTTAATGTATTTATTATTGATCTGATAGAAGGATTGTGCAGTAAAATATCCATATTTGCAGATGATACAAAACTGTGTAAAATAATTAACACAAGAGAGGATGCAAGGAGATTGCAAGAGGAGGATCTGTACAAGTTGGGGGCTTGGGCAGAAAAGTAACAAATGAGGTTTAAGACTGATAAATGTAAAGTTATGCACATGGGCAGAGAAAATACATGTCATCATTACATGCTAAATCGGAAACCACTGGGGAACACTGACATGGAAAAGGACTTGGGGATTTTAGTTAATTGTAAGCTTGGAGCAACCAGTGTCCGGCAGCTGCTGCCAAGGCAAATAGGATTATGGGGTGCATCAAAAGAGGTCTAGAGGCACATGGCAAGAACATTGCTCTTCCTCTTTACAAGTCACTGGTCAGATCAAACATGGAATATTGTGTACAGTTTTGGCCACCAATGCTCAAGAAGAACATACCAGAGCTTGAGCGGGTGCAATGGCAGGCAACTAAAGTAATAAATGGAATGGGTGGACTACAATACCCAGAGAGGCTATCAAAATTGGGGTTATTTACTTATAAACCTAATAACTATGTATAAATATATTGGGAGACAATAGAGACCTCTCATCCATGATCTATTTATACCCAAGACTGTGACGGTAACAAGAGGGCGCCCTCTACGTCTAGAGGAAAGTAGGTTTTATCACTAACATAGAAGGGGGTTCCTTACTGTAAGAGCAGTGAGACTATGGAACTCTCTGACTGAGGATGTGGTGATGGGTAACTCAATAATAGAGCTTAAGAGGGCCTGGATGCCTTTCTTAGGTGTAACAATATTACATGTTAGTCACTGATTACTTCAGAAGGGTTGGTGATTCGTGGATTATTCTGATTGCCAGATTGGAGTCGGGAAGGAATCTTTTCCCCTTAATAGGGAATATTGCCTTAATTCATTGTTTTGTTTAGTTTTTTTGCCTACCTCTGGATCAATATGGGGGTGGGGGGTAATAGGCTGAACTGGATGGAAAAGTAGGACCAGCTCTATCCTTCTGCGTTTTGTGCAGTTAAGACCCCTTTAGAAATCTATGGGAGATGCACAAATACGCAAGGGGAAGCGTGAAACACCGCGCAAAACTGCAAGAAAAAAATAACACATCTGAACCTCATTAGGCTAAATAGCTGTTTAATCCATGGAGGAGGTGTTGTGCGTTCGTGCAAACTGGCTCTGTATGCGTAAAAAGTACAATAACGTGCAGCCACACGCACAAAATGGATGCCAATGTTCTATTTTTGATGGCGCAATTTTTTTAAGTGACTAAAAATCGCTTATCTGAATGAATATATTGAAATCCAATGCCCAATTTTTGGATGCAGCTAAATAACCGCATATATACGGTCATGTGAAGAAGGCCTAAAGGTGTGTTCTCTTTCCCGCAGTGTTGTGCTCTATTTTGCGCATTCATGCGCAAACCCGTATGTTGCGCTGAAGTAAGCATTTTTGAGCGTACGCTCGTGTGAAGCAGTCCTTGCTGTCATCAGTTTATTTTCTACTGAGCTGATACTGATCAGTATTTGCCTTATTGCTCCATCACACAAACTTATGCACAATTGTGCACACTTCAGTGCAAAGTATTTGCGTTTTGAACTAGGCAGATTTGCTTGCCTATTGGCACATTTTAATGTACCTTTTGCACGTGCAGGACATGTTTTTGTGCACATGACACAATAGGCTGACTAACCTACATTTGCGTGTTCGTTGGCTGACCTTTGCCCTCTTTACATAGGTGAATGATCAGGCGTACTAATGAACAGTTCCCTCAAGATTATTCTCCCGTGTAATTGGCGTCAATGCATGCAAGTTTTCCACTTTTCCAAGGCTACTCGGGACCACAGCCTTTACCTAAAAGTTGCTATAACTACTGGCACTTTACAAAAAGCTTGTGAAATACCATACAGTATACCACCTACATATACCGTATATTAGTAGCGGTGTGTCAGTAATTAATTTCTAAATAGACAATGGCAGCAAGTCTATGTACCGCGCTCAGTATGAATACAGGGTTTACCGAGACAAGGCTTTCTCATAGATGAGGGATAGAATATGTAAAGTACGGTTCCCAGGCTGAACTGACTCCAGGTAAGGGCATGGCACATTCGGTGTTACGCTTGTATTATTTGTATTGAAGAATGGAAAGTGTTGACAAGCGGTAACAAACATTCAAGGCCGATGATGAACATGAATAATTTCCCTACACTTCCAGCGAGGCTATGATCATTTCCAAGGACAACTGGTGACAGAAAACATCACAACACAAATGTGACGCCGCTGAAATAAAGCTCATTCATTCTGTGAAGAAAAGTTCATCCGCTTTCCAATATACTTTTGGAATTACTTACCAATACTGGCTTCTGGTTTCATAAAGTAACGGTACATTTACATGGGTGCGTGCGGTATTGGTGCAAGAAACTCAGACCGATATTGTACTAGAGACAGCCCGGTCACGCAATCTTTCTCAGGATGACAGCAGCGTGGTTTACACGTTGCTTAGCAGCGTGTAAACCACGCTTGTCTGACCTTAGGCTGGATTCACACTGGCGTCTGCGTTTTTACGTTCGCCTGCTGGAGATATAAAAACGCGCAAACAGACGCACAAATCTAACGTTTGTGCGTCTATTCAGACGACCCTGGCCTGGAACATATACTGTTTCCCCCTTCCCTCCCCCTCACCGTCTCTCGGCAAGGGGAGGAGGCAGAACAGGGCAGGAGCTAGTGTGCTATGCTCCCGCCCCCGGTCTGCACCTGGTCACAGCCAGAAATGGCAGCTTTACCCCCTCCCATTGCAAACAGCCGGCATGGGGCACAGAGATGCAGGGAAGGGGGTGGGAGTTTAGCAATCACCCTGCTTAACTCCCTCCCACCTCCCTTCTCCGGCAGCTGTCATAGGCTCCCATAGAGATGCCCTATCTTGGCCAGGCGGGCGCTTTTACGCCATGGAAATACGCCCATATGCACTGATGCATTGTAAACCAATGCATCAGAGGGACAGCGTATATCTGCTGGGCGTGAAAACCTGGCCAATATACGCCCGTGTGAATTGAGCCTTAAGCAGTGATTTCTGCTGCAAGTGCGATGTGTTTTGCTAAAAAAAAATGAATCGAATATCTGCAACATGCAATTTTCACATAGGAAAAATAGAAATATTGCATTGCACCGATGAAGATCGCATCTATACGTAAGTGAAGCGTGATACGATTTTTTTGCTGTCAGAAGACATAATGGACAATTCTGGACCTCCGTGAGCATAGTTGTAGATTTGCGCTATTATTTAAGCCAGTGTAAATTATAGTAAAATTCTCAGTCTGCTTAGAGCTTGTCCCTCCCATGACACGTGCACGTAAATGCATCCAGTCTAGGAAAGCCTCTGAATTGGGGCTCTTACCCACTTGCATTTTTTTAAAGCTGCGATATCGCTACGTTTTTTAAACGCGATTGTCAATGGGACTTTCTACTGTTGAAAACGATTTTTGTGCAATGCGTTTTTAATATTAGAAAGTCCTATTGATATTTGTGTTAAAAAAAAAAAGCAGCGATATTGTGATCACAAGTGTGAAGGCACCCTAAATGATGGTACTGTTCGGCGAGGTAACAGGGAACTGTGTGATGTATTTTTCGTACTCACCCACTTCCTGATTCCTGCGTTGCCCTTTCGTAAAGTCTGCTCGCTGTTCGGAAACCTGACTCTTTTCAGAATCCTGTGCGCTCGTTCTCCCATAGATTCTGTATGTATGGCGCTTAACTTGTGGGTATATACCAGAACAATTCATCTATTGACAGCAAACAGAAATTTTGAAAACGGCAATTAAAACAAAGTACAGTGGTGCCTTGGGTTGAGTTTAATTTGTTCTGTGATGGTGCTCTTAACCTAAAACACTCGTAAGTCAAATCAATTTTCCCCATTGAAATGAATGGAAAAGCCATTAATCCGTTCCAGGTCGCGAAGATCTCCCACTGATTTCAATGGGGATGGCGTTGCCCCATTGTAAGCAATAGAACGCCGGCTTCAAAAATAAGCCCTTCCCTAAAAAATCATCCCTAACTGTAGTAAAAAATATATACTCACCTGTCCGCTGCTGCCGGGGCTCAGGCGTGTCTAGCCGCCGCTTGTTCACCCTGCATTGCTCTAAAGCTTTTCAGTAGGCGGAGATTAAAAATGCAGGGAAAACAAGCAGCAGCTAGACACCCCTGACCCCGGCAGCGACGGCAGGTGAGTATATATTTTTTATTACAGCTAGGGATGATTTTCAAGGAAGGGCTTATATTTAAAGCCCTTTCCCGAAAATCACTGCAGGGGTTGCCATCAGGCCATTGCTTTCAATGGGGCCACCGGCAGCAGCGGCAGCTCCACTGAGAGCAAGGCTCTTAACCCAAGTGTTTGCTCTTAAATCAGAGCAAAAATTTGGGAGAGAGCCTGCTGTCAAGTCAAAAAGCTTGTAAGCTGAGGCACTCTTAACCCAAGGTATCACTGTATATTAAAAAGCTGCATCACATTTACAAGGATGTACTGTACATAAAACTACACGGTAATGAAATCAGGTTTACACTCCGGTGTTAAATAGAATGAGCTTTTAAAGAAAATCAGATGGATTTGTGGATCCAAATCCAGCATTTCCTACCACCAGCTGAATGCATTTGTTCAGATGGGCGATTTTCCAGCACGTAAAATCAGCCATCCATAAAAGATAGCACATACGCTGAGATTCCGTCCACCTGCTTTTACGTGCAGCCAAAAAAGATAGGTTTGGTCCTATCTTTTGGTTGCGATCAGCCTGCAGCTCCAATAGAAGCCTATAGGAGCTGCCAGAAAGGGAAGGGGTAAGAAGGGGAGGAGTTTAGCACAACTAGCTCTGCTTAACTCCCTCCCAGTGTCTAATCCTAACTCAGGGACTTGAATAATGAACTAATGGGCAGTCCAGCAATCTGAGCTAGGGACTGGGAACTTAGAAATATGTTCATATTTTGTGAGCCCAGCTGAGCTGAAATATGTTAGAGTTTTCATCCCAGCCTCAGACACAGGTACGTTAAGAACTTGCTGTAAGTTTAGGTTTTTGTATTTTTCTCCATTTTATTTTCAGAACTCTTTTGCATGCATTGTATGTCAATTTTACTTTGTGTTCTTACATTTTTGTAACCTTTGTAACAACTGCATTATTTATATTAAAATCCCAAACATTGATAAGCTCAGCCTTACTGCTTTTGAACCCTTAAAGCCTTTGATAGTATTGAGCCTTTTATTGCTGAAGAGCAGTGTGTGAGTGTATCTGGGGGACTTCTGTCGCTATGTTCCAGTAGTGATGGCAGCAAGATTCTGGGGTGTATGGACTATGGACTTAAAACGGCCGTACGGAAAAGATCTGGTGCGCATTCTGGTTGGCTGTTTTTACGCTGGCCCGAAAAGATAGTTCTTGAACTACCTTTCTGACAGAATATGGAGGCCAGTCCCATAGACTCCTATAAGAGCCTATGGGAGCTGCCAAAAAAGGGAGGTGGGAGGGAGTTTAGCAGAGACCCTGCTAAACTCCCTCCCGCTTCCTTTACCCTCTCCACCCCTGAGGGGTGGGACAGGGTGAGAGATTAGCCCGCCCTCTCCCATTGCAGACAGCTGGCAAGGGGTGGAGAGAGGGCGCGAGTTTAGAAAACTAGCTCCCACCCTGCCCCATCCCATTGCAGACAGCCAGCAAGGGGCGGCAAGAGGGTGGGAGTTTAGCAGAGCTAAACTCTCTTCCCCCGCCCGACGGTATCCCGGGCTCGGTGTACACTCGCCGGACCCGGCCCGTTTAATTAGGCGCATAAGCGGGAGATGCAGCCTTGACTTGGTCACAGCTGCCTCTCATTCATGTGATTTTCGGGCTGCACTGTGGCCATGACACAGCTGGTCGAAAATCACAGTGCCCGTGTGAAAGAGCCCTAAGATTGAGTCCGTATGATAGATCAACCTCTTACGGTCGCACCCAAGTCCCGTGTTGGGAGACTGTGCATGTGTTATAGGTTGTTCATGCTGGATAGGACATGCCTGCAGAGGAATTACTAAGGATGGTCTGTATGTAAACAGTAGAATACAGAAGAAGTCAGCGGGTGTTGCTTCAACACTTCCTATGAATCCCTTTGGTACATTTATTAAGGCCTCATTCATAGAAGCGTTTTGACGTGACTATTTTGCTGCGCTATAACCTCGGTCGATAATCATGACCATGTGAAGCATCGGATTCCAATGCGTTCGTTCAAATGGGTGATTTTCAGGTGCATGAAAAAGGCAAAAAAATAGTGGAGTCAAAACGTAAAATCAATGATAATTTTTCACGCTGTGACAAAAGATAGGTCTTGACCTTTTTATTGCCAAAAAACACTGTAGGCTCCCATAGACTCCTACAGGGAACTGAAAAAAGGTAAGGAGTTTACCTGCGTCCGGCGCTCCGAAAAGAAGACAGCTGGTGCTATTTAAGCTATTAGAAGGATATCTGCCGACCGACGGAATTCTGCGCTGCAGCATATTTCTCATGTGATAATCACGTGTGATTGGACAAGAAACCACTAATTAATCTCGGGACTCGATTGCAGCTATTCTTCATTGATGCAATTTTCTGCTGCGGTGTGGCCATCATAAAGACGCATTGCATATGTGAATGAGGCCTAAGGGCTTATTCACATGAGTGTATATCAGCCGGCATTTTCAAAACCGGCTGATATACGCTACCACTGATGCACGGGGCAGTGTATATACCGTCGGGTGAGGGGAGACAGCTTAGCACTGCTAAGCTGTCTCCCTCTTCCCTCCCCCTTGCTGGCTCTCTGCAAGGGGAGGAGGCGGGACGGGGCAGGAGCTAGTGTGCTGAGCTCCTGCTCTGCCCATTGCCACTGTTTGCAGTGAGACAGGACAGGATAGAGCTTAGCTCCACCCCACCCCCTCCCATTGCAAACAGCGGCAAAGGGTGAAGAGGAGAAGAGAAAATATAGCAGTCACGCTGCTAAACTCCCTCCCACCTCCCTTCTCCGGCTGCTGTCATTGGCTCTCATGGGAGTCTATGGCAGCAGCCGTAATCCGGCCTGGAAGATAGTTCCAGGACTGTCTTTCCTGCCCGGCGTGAAAGCGCACGGTCGGGCGCTTTTACGCCTCAGGAATACGCCTGTGTGATCTGATGCATTGGAATCCAATGCATTAGATGGTAGCGTATATCGGCCCGGCCGTGAAAACGACAGCCGATATAGACTCATGTGAATAAGCCCTAAGACTGGCATTTCATATGCTGGTCACAATAAACACAGTACTGGAGTAAAGGCCCATTTACACCAGCAGATGATCGCTCAAAGATCGCTCAAACGACAGTTTGAGTGACAGCTTTGCACGATCATTTTGCAATAACTATTAAGTGGCTACTCAGCTACCTAAGTACCAATTAAGTCTGCAAATGAAGCCTTCACTGAATGCAGTTATTACTCAGAGGCTATTATCTGCGCTCAGATTCTTTGTTGTCCACGGGGAAACAATACTATCAGCACTCCCCATGGAGAACTACTGATGAAAGTGAACTATGATTTTTAGGTTGGACTGAATTTAACAATCACCTAGCAGTGCCCAAAAAACGCACGATGGGCACACATTTACACGCACTGATTATTGCTAAAATGATCGCCGTTTAGCGATTTTTTTTTAGCGATCATTGGCTTGTGCAAATGGGCCTTAAGATGTACCTAATTAAGAGTCATATGCCTCTTAACGAATTAGGTGCATCTCTAGCCTTCATGTGCTTGAAATGGAAATCTATGCCAGCTAGCATAGATTTCCACTAGAAGTTATGCCAATTTCTGATGGTCTGTGGGACTCCATGCCCCTCCTACTAAGCCCTTCAGGTATTTTCAAAGTAGTGAGAAAAGGTGAGAGTTGCAAATATTGACACAAATATGGTGTTAGCCAAATTTTTTGTCTTTTGCTAGTAGTTATACTACGGTAGTAATTTTCGACTAGTTTACTAAAGTGGTTTCTTCAATGTCCCCAGATATATTTTAAATGGTAACATATCCTTCTAGACATGATGTTAATCTGACGGTCCATAGCACGGGGCCAAGTCTGTGTGAGTGGATATGACAGTCCATTAAACACATGAGGCGCATGATTGTTACACCTTCTACATGTGACGGCACAATTACCAGCAGCGCTTACAAAGGGGAATCATTTAGACTGTCCTTGACATAATGTACATGTTTAAGCCTTTTAGAATATCTGCTGTTGTGTATTTCCGTTTGCCTTGTGTGGGTGTAAAATTGTCCTGCGTTTCCCGTTTCTGTGGATTTGTCTAATGGATTATGATTGTCATACAATGAGATTAAAGAACAGTTTTCAGCTTCCAGCAGAACAATAGAGGGATCTGCCATAAACATCACTTGTAAAAGTACTATTTTTCTCATGCTGCTAAATACCCTATAATTTTACTGACTAGGTGAACAGCTGTTTGTGGTTCAGATATATATATATATATATCCTCCCAGATTCTGGTATAAAATATGCATAGGATATGGCTGATCATGATGGACCTAAGGCCTCCTTCACACGGGCAGCACGGCATCGCCATGAGAAAATCGTAGAGATATCGCATAGCTACGCCATGTGATATCACTGCGCCTTTTCGCGGAAATACTGTGATTTTGTAGCTCTACAGATTCGCATGTGATGCTACAAAGTCACTCGACTTTGTAGCATCACATGCAAGGATTTTCAGGGGGGCTGGGGGGGGGGGAGGCTGGAGTACAAGCTCATCCCGAAAATAATCTGTAACTGAAGAAGAAAAAAAAGGTATACATCACTTCTCCTGCCCTGCCAGGGGTGCCGCCGCAGCTTTTCACGGGGTCCCGGCACTGATCATCTGCTTCCTCTTCTGGCCGGGGATTGAAAAATCCCCGTCTGCTGGAAGCACTGGCTGTGGTTGGCTGGCGCTTAGCCAATCACAGCCAGTGCTCATTGAATGGCTGTGATTGGTTCAATCACTGCCATTCATCGAGCACTTACTGTGATTGGCTGACACTTAGCTAATCACAACCAGTGCTTTCAGAAGGCGGGGATTTTTCAATTCCCGGCCAGGAGATGAAGAAGATGATCAGTGCCGGGACCCGGGGAGAAGCTGCGTCGGAGAGCACTTCTAAGGTGATGTATGTCTTTTTTTAATTTTTTCCTGCAGCTAGGGCTTAGATTATAGCTTTGAAAGTAGGACTTCCTACTGTCAAAGTTGCATTGCACTTCGCGGGCATATCGCCGGACCTGCAAGGTTTTTGTGTCGGGTTGTTGCATGCTGCAAAACATCTCATGTGTGAAGTAACCCATAGGAATGCATGGGCTCCTCATACATGCGATTTCTAGCATTGTAACAACGCTACAAAGTCGCGCGACTTGTGAAGGAGGCCTAAATCATCGGAGGCAATGGTAGCTGTTAGATCATTAGCACACATCGACAGCTAGATCTTAATTGACAAATGACAGCTAAATAGACAACTCTTAGAAAAGCGGTATTATTTAGAACAGTCTACCTAGTAGAGCTGATATAGAAATAAGGTTACTTCCAACTTGCCTGCAATCACTGAGTGCGATATTATATGATTTTACAGACTATTTAATCTTTTATGACTATGTGCCCAAGTTTTTTCTGGTTGCCTTAGACCCGGTAACCACATTTCTGATACTTGGGGCTTAGGGCTCTTTCACACAAGCATAGCGATTTTCGGTCGGCCGTGTCACGGCCACAGTGTGACCGAAAATCGCATGAGTGGGTGCACAAATCTGCTGTTTGTGCGCCCATCGAGACGCCGAGCCCGGAATGCCGTTGGGCGGAGGGAGACAGTTTAGCTGGAATCTTTGGGGGGGCCACCGCCGTATTCCAGCCAGAAGATAGTTCCTGAACTATCTTCCCTGGCCGTCATAAAATTGCCCGGCCGAAATGCAATCGTATGGGCTATCTTGGCCGGCAGGGGGCTTTTACACCGCGGGAATACGCTCATCTGAACTGATGCATTGTAAACCAATGCATCAGATGGGCAGCGTATATCGGCCACGCTTGTGTGAAGGAAGCCTTAAACAGACGAACGTGTTTGCGCAGGTTTTTGCGCACATGAAACTCACGCCCATAAAACATGACGAAGCAAAGCCATTGATTCCAATGGGTTTGTTCTCATGATCGCGTTTCTCGTACATAAATCCTGCGCGTGAGAAAAGATAGGTTGTGCCATATCTTCCTGCATGTTATGCAGAAAGCTGCCATAGAAGTCTATGCAGGGTAAAAATATAAAGGGTGCGGCATTGTGTAAAACGGAGGGAAAAAAGACAGCTGGCCCTTATTAGGCTTTAAATTGGTGGAAAGGGAGTATAAAGCGTGCGTGTGAACTGGCATTTTGAGCGCAAAAATGACATTACTATTCACTGCCAGGTGCGTTCATGTGCAAATGTTGTTGTGAACGTATTTATGCATACGTTCATTTGTCGAAACCCTTAGGGGAGGGTCACACACAATGGATTTCTTCTGGAAGAATTCTGCAGCTTATGCTTTACGGCTTCGGCAGACAAGTATATGCGCAAATACATTTGCTGCAATGGAGAGTATTTGCAGATGAACAAGGCTTGGAGGTGGCAATCAGGCTGATATGTGCGTCAGCTCATAGTAAGGTAATTTTTGCGCTTGCAACTCCAGTTCACACGCATACTTTATACTCCCTTTCCGTGCAATAGAATGGCTATTAAAGCCTAAAAGGGGCCAGCTGTCTTCTTTTCCGTGTTGTCCGCACAGTCACAACCTTCCCTTTGATTTTTTGCTACCCAGCCATAGACTTCTATGGTAACTTGCGGCGTAAAACACAGAAAGACAAGGCGGGACCTGTCTTTTCTTGCCCGCAAGAATTGCGCATGAGAACGAACCCATTAAAATCAATGTCACTTTGTCACATCTTATGGGTGGGAGTTTCATGTTCGTAAAAACGTGCGCAAACACGTTTGTCTGTTTAACCCTTTCCAATCCACTGTCTGACATCTGAAGACATTATGATTTAAGGATGTACAGCTCTGATGTTGGAAGACGTCCGTCGGGGTTCTCTTACTGTGTATTGCCAGCCTCTCTGCTGTTGGAGCCTATCCAACGTGTCACCTCATGCAGTACTGGCTTTAGTCAGCAGATAGCGCCCTTGTATAACGGCAGAAAAAGAGTAAGCCCCCTAGGAAAACCAGGATACAAATTGGATTGGAAAGGGTTAAGCTCTTATATTGTATTTCACAGTGAATTTTTCCACTGGAAATTGGCTCAAAAAATTCTTCAGCATTTCTGTCCCATGTGAATTGCTCACAACATTTCCCCTTCTAAGGCCTCTTTCACACGACTGTGTGCGGTTTTACACTCTTTTAGCCATACACCGCTAAAGAGCTCATGAGAGAAGCATAACCACAATCAAGTCCTGACCTTAATTAGCGGTTTCTTATCCATTGACATTGGCGGCTGTGGCATACCGGCGAAAAAATATGCTGCAGTGCGGAAATCCCTCGGTCGGCAGAAATCTTCGACTGCTAATGCTTAAATAGAGCCAGCTGTCTTTTTCGTGCGTTGGATGCAGCTAAACTCCCTCCACCTCCCTTTTTTCAGCTACCGTAGAAGTCCATGGGAGCTACCAGCATAAAATTGATTGCCATTTTTGGTTGCCGATGTGCTATTTTTCCTGGCGTGTTTTTTTACATGCCCCCCAAAAACATTGCTCATCTGAATGAATACATTGGAATCCAATGTTTCAGGTGACCGCGACTTTTGGACGCAGCTACATTAGGTGAGTATATACGGTTTCGTGAATAAGGCCCAAGGCTAATTTTTTTACACGGGTGAGCAAGATATCGTGTCGTGAAACTTGGCCCAATATCATGCACGTGCAAGGTTACCACAGATGTGGGACGTTTGTGCCAAAAACGCCTCCCATCACTCCAGTACAGTTGTAAACCTCTGGTGCATTGCACTTGCGTGTACATTGCATGCCGTGCAATGTGTTTTCTGGCCCATTAAAAGCAATGGGTGAGGCGTTCCAAAGAAATGCCCAAAGATGGGACATGTGTAGTGGCCCAGAGTTAGGGTATTTCTCTTTGTGATGCTTGCCTACCTCATGTAGAATTGTCTTTGTGTTACTGTATGTGTACTTGTGTATGTCTGCGTACCGTGTTGGTGTTACCTATCCTAATAGTGTGTTCTGCCCCACCAACCTGCTGAGTGTGTGATGTGGGTGGTTGGTTAGGAACGTTGGATGTGGAGTTTGTAGGAAGTGGAGTGGAGAGAGTGCGGAGATGTAGTCGGTGGAGGAGGACGTGTGAGCAGGGGGCTGAAGCTCTGAAGCTACTGCCCGAGCAGAGCCTCGGGCCTATCCCAATGTCTATGGGATATCTCCCCTCGGGGGAATATGTGAGTAAAGGAAAACTGTGTGCCTCCGGTTTAAAACTACTTCATTGACTGTGGACACTGTTATTTGGTTAGGGTGTTCGATCACTTGAAAGAGGCACTGGCGTCACTTGAACAAACAGGTAACAAATTCAAATCAGCACAGTTGCTATGACGGGGTGCTATGTGTGGCTGGGTTAGCATCACTTTAGATTCATTGGGAGAGGATGGTAGAGCCACCTGTGACACATGAAGTTTATCCCCGCTGTCTTCCCCAGCCAAAGGACTGACCCAGCCTGTTGCACATGCCACGATTCAAAGGAATGGGATTCATATTCATGCAAGATTTGTGCGTCTTGCATCGCACAAATTGTGATATTGAGAATGGTAGGTCGTCGGCCATTTTGTGTGTGTGTGTCAGGCCCAGCCATATCGTCACCAATGTTGTGCCACTGTTATCCCATTTAGGCCTTGAGTAGTGAGAATGCAGTATAGGTTTCCAGTTCTCACCACTCTACCCATCTACTCACTCCTGCCTGTTGATATTTGCATTTAGAAAGCCATTGTCTGACATTCCCCTGGACAAGAGCTGTTTTGCGTGTAAATAACCCCTTTCTCTCTATTCCCACGTATATCTGTTGGTGTAGACTTAGCATGAGTAAGCCACATTGTTTGTGCATGTATTCGTTAATGAAATCTTAAGGCCCTTTTACACGCAACAATTATTGCTCAAAATTTGTTTAAACGGCCAAAAGTGAGCAATCATCGTTAGGTATAAACGTGGGCAGTCGTTCATTTTTTGTTCATTATTCATTCATTGTTGACCTTTAGTTTACATAAAAAACGTTGTTTGGCTGTACGCTTTTCGATTGAGTTAAATGACAATCGTTCAGCCGTTCAGCAATTCTTGGGACGGGGTTATCATTTGGTGGGGTGTACTTGCTTGCGTCCAAAAAGGCACAGTGATTGGCTGTTGGGACAACAAAGCAACTAAGTTTACACGCCCTCCTAGTGCTCCACCATTGGCTGGTAAATCATCGGCCATTCTGACGTACACCGCAAAAGCTATGAAGAGCATCAAAAATACATTCGCCATCTTTTCCTTTTCATGCTAAGGTCACAGCATCTACATCGAGAATTTATCTTTGGACGCCAGCTGGTTTTGCTACTTCTCCCGACTAAAGATTTGTGATAGTAAACACTTCAAATGTCAGTCCACAAAACTCCTTGTTTTCTATTTACTCAAACCTACCACCTACTAATCCTTTCACAATGCCAATTCAGAGAACGCCTAAACCCGACACCTAGAGATTCTTTCAAATGTCAATTCACACATTGCACACAAACTATGCACAGCCACTTCCAAAGGCCAATCCACACCTGCGTAATAGCAATATTTTTTTCATCACTAATGCACATGCCCGCCTATCAAACAATCGTCCACTTATTTTTACATGTAAACGCTACCAAACGACACACCGAACGACTAAAATTCCAAGTCCAAATCTAGCGATAATCGTTGGTTTTGCTTTTAAAAATGAGCGTTTAAATCTATCACTCATTTTCAGCCGTTTAAACAAATATTGAGGGATAATCGTGGCGTGTAAAAGGGCCTTTAGAAAAATCATTCACCTAGTAGATGGCTTCTTGCAGACACTCCGGAGCTGAAATGCTATTATTTGTTATGTGAGGGTCTTAGCCCAATACTAATTATATTTTCAGAATCAGGTGGGCCAGCTGAACAAAACACACCTAAACACATTGGGGTGCGTGGCCCACAACACCCGTATATGGCGTATCTGCGTACCTGGGCATAATTTATGTGCCATGTTTGGTATCGCTGAATAGATAAAATTATGATTGGAAATATGCCAGATACAAATTCCCAATTGAGGATCGCTTGCAGAGATATGGGTAAAATGGGAAAATATGATTTTTCCATAGGGGATGCATGGCCCACCCCAACCCTCCTGAATGACATCAGAGAGGGTGAAGGAAGGTGTGTCCCGAGGGAAACTTTTAAAACTAGGGCATCAGAAAGAATTTTGGTCAGACCTTCGGAGATACACCCAGCGTAAGGACTTTCCCATTGCTTCAGTGGCTCCGCACGAACCAGAATCTTTTGTTTATTTTTCTGCTTGTTTTATTTTAAAATACTCTCTTGTTGTGTATACCTGTTTACCCTTATACTCATGCATAACAACCTTTTTGTATATATATATATATATATATATATATATATATATTTGCACTGCTAGTCTTTTTTAGAACAAATCTGCAATTTATTAGTCAAGCCTTGTCCGTTTTAAAACGAACCATAGCGCCAAAGTTTTTGCGCAGAATTCATAAGTCTGAGTTCCAGCTCACCTTTAAAAGTTGGTGGTGGCAACATGTGTACGAGTGGCATTGTGGAGTGCTGGAATGCATCAGGCCGGAGCAGGGGGTGATTTGTGCTTTCGGCCTGCATGTGGCAGGACCCCGTGAAAGCTGGGTCTGACGACTCCACACTCGCAATTTTTCTAGAGTGATCGATCGAGGCTCTGCCATTGTTAGCGGCAGAGTGTGCTCGGATTAGTTGATCACAAATCTTGCACAATTTTCTCGGCTGTGTGAAAGTGGCTTAATTCTGAACCATTGGACATATGCCTGTTAATCCAGTATAGGAACAGCTTTTGACAAATGCCAGAATAGTGGGATTTCAGGATTATTAGCGTTTGCATTTTAAATTGTAATAAAATATTTATTGTATTTATCTGTTGGTTTCACATCATCCAGAAACTAAGCACCAATTACCTAATGCACTTCTGTATCAGTATTCACTTCTACACCAGCATCTTGTTGCTTCTATAATAGGAGTAATAATGATGTGCTTACAATATTTCGGATAAACCCATTAGTTCAGCACTTGAATGCCTCTTATTAGTATTACTAAGGGCTTAGACGAATGTCTTTGCGCGGTAAAACTCACGTCCATAAAATGTGATGAATCAAACCCATTGATGTAAACGGGTTCGTTCGCATGAGTGTATTTCTCGTGCGCAGGAAAGATAGGACCTGCCCTATCTTTCTGCACATTACACAGCAAGCTGGCATAGAATTCTGGGGCAGGTTAAAAAAAATCAAGGGGAAGGGTGTGACCGGTGTGCAACATAGAAGACATCCGGTCCTTATTAGGCTTTAATAGCCATTCTATTCCACGGAAAGGGAGCATCGTGAGTGTGAACCGGCCTTGTGAGTGCAAAAATGACATTACTATGCGCTGACATGCACATATCAGCCTGATTATTCCCATCTGCAAACCTTGTGGATAAATAAATCGTCCTTATCTGACGCATTGGATTCCAATGTACAGTATTCATTCAGATGAGCGATTGTTAGGCACTAGAGATGAGCGAGCACCAAAATGCTCGGGTGCTCGTTACTCGGGACGAACTTTTCGCAATGCTCGAGGGTTCGTTTCGAGTAACGAACCCCATTGAAGTCAATGGGCGACCCGAGCATTTTTGTATATCGCCGATGCTCGCTAAGGTTTCCATTTGTGAAAATCTGGGCAATTCAAGAAAGTGATGGGAACGACACAGCAACGGATAGGGCAGGCGAGGGGCTACATGTTGGGCTGCATCTCAAGTTCCCAGGTCCCACTATTAAGCCACAATAGCGGCAAGAGTGGCCCCCCCCCCGCACTGTCAGCGTAAAGATCGTTCTCCTCTGTCACAGCTGTAACAGCTGTGGCAGAGAAGAACGATGTTTGCCCATTGAATTCAATGGAGCCAGCAATACAGCAGGTTCCATTGAAAGCAATGGGCTGCCGGCGATCGCGGGATGAATTGTCGGGAAGGGCTTAAATATATAAGCCCTTCCCTGCAATTCATCCAGAAATGTGTTACAATAAAAATATATACCGTCGTATAAGGCGACGGGGCGTATAAGACGACCCCCCAACTGTCACCTTATACGCCGGCAATACAGTGGAGCAAAGAATAAAAATAATTACTCACTTCTTCTGGCGTACTGCGGTGCTGCTGCAGGCTGTCGCTCCCTCCTGGTCCACGGCAGAGCATTGCTTTCTGGACGCAGGGCTTGAAATCCCGCCCCCAGAAACACACGTGCCTTCAGCCAATCACAGCCATTCAATGACATTATTGTCATTGGCAGTGATTGGCTGAAGGCACGTGTGTTTCTGGAGGCGGGGATTTAAAGCCCTTCGTAGAGAAAGCAATGCTCTGCCGTGGACCAGGAGGGAGCGACAGCCTGCAGCAGCACCGCAGAACGCCAGAAGAAGTGAGTAATTATTTTTATTCTTTGCTCCACTGTATTGCCGGCGTATAAGGTGACAGTTGGGGGGTCGTCTTATACGCCCCGTCGCCTAATACGCCGGTATATATTTTTATTGTAACACATTTCTGGATGAATTGCAGGGAAGGGCTTATATATTTAAGCCCTTCCCGACAATTCATCCCGCGATCGCCGGCAGCCCATTGCTTTCAGTGGAACCTGCTGTATTGCTGGCTCCATTGAATTCAATGGGCAAACATCGTTCTTCTCTGGCACAGCTGTTACAGCTGTGGCAGAGAAGAATGATTTGTCTTCTATATGTTCTCAATGGGGTCGGCGCTGCTGCCGCCGGCCCCATTGAGCGCATATAGAGAAGAGAACAGAAATCGCAGATCGCACATAGGTGCGATCTGCGATTTCTATGGCCTTAAGAAGGACCGTTGGGGTTCTTGAAACCTAAAATACTCCTAACCCTCTCCCTATAGCAGCTCCACCAAGATACCACTTTCCCTGAACTAATGTCAGAACGCATCTGTGGCGAGCCGCGGGAGGGGCCGATTTTTATACTCGGGTGACACCTAATCTCGCCAGCCACTCACTGCAGGGGGGTGGTATAGGGCTTGAACGTTGCAGGGGGAAGTTGTAATGCCTTCCCTGTCTTTCAATTGGCCAGAAAAGCGCGCAAATTTCTCAGGGAAGAAAGTGAAACTAAACCGAACACCGCGTGGTACTCGTCACGAGTAACGAGCATCTCGAACACCCTAATACCCGAACGAGTATCAAGCTCGGACGAGTATGCTCGCTCATCTCTATTAGGCACTTAAAAAAATCTTGCTGGAAAAATAGAACATCAGCAACTGAAAATGGCGACCAATTTTATGTGCTGCAGGAAAGGATAGGTCATAGAGTTCTATGGGAGCTAGAAAAAAAGGGAAGGGAGGGAGTTTAGCCACGTCCAATGTTGGGAAAAGATTACAGTTGCCTCTATTCAAGCATTAGAAGTCGTTCTACGGATTTCTGCTGACCGAGGGATTTCTGCGCTGCAGCATATTTTTTCACCGATACGCTGCAGCTGCCCATGTGAATGGGCCAGAGAACGCTAATTAAGGCCTATTTCACACGAGCATCATTTTGACGCAGAGCAGGTGCGTAAAAAAAAAAATTGTATTTAAAAATCTTTTCTACATAGATCCCACATGGAGGATTTCACCTTCCCGGATGGTGCGGTATCTCTTTTCTCCAAATGTCTCGCTGCAAAAACCTCCCTCACTAGGACATTTTACAATGTTCTATCTGGGGATATGGGAGATATGGGAGATGTGAAGAGGGTCCACCTGTTAAACCTGGAAACAGACCCGAAGGAGAAGTTTTCTCCATCTCCATGTCTGAAGGCCTTTGAATGGGCTAATAAGTCTACCTTGTCTGGGAATCTTTTATAAACTCATTAGAAAGTGTTAACCAGATGGTTTTATACTCCCGTCAAACTGGCAAGAAGCTTCCCCACAATGAGCCAAGAGCGCTGGAGAAACTGTGGTCAGGAAGGTACACTATACCATTCTCTGGGATTGTCCTCGAAGTCAGATATTCTGGAGAGGGGCGTTTGGATACATTCAAAATATAACAGGCATTGCCCTGGCCAGCAGCCCACATCCGGCTCTGTTGCTTTTGGAGTGCGATTCTATACCCCGACATTATGGGAAAGGGATTTGCCATTTCCTACTAGCGGCAAAACTTATTTTAACTTGAAAGTGGAGGTAATGCTCCCCCCTTCTTGTATAGAAGATTTACTTGACAGGGTGGCTAAGTACTATACATATGAAAAATATATACTAGATCCAACCACAGCCATATTATGTAGAATCCTTGGCGACAATTTATGTTAATGTCTTAAGAACCAATGATTTTCTATGGGTTCTTTTAGACGAACGATTTTTTGATGGGCCTAAAAAAAAAATCCCACGTCATAAGATAGGACATAGGCACGATTCTTTGACGCTGAGATTCTTCTCCGTCAAAAGATAGAACAAGCCCCATCTTTTGACGGCACAATGCCGGCAGCTCTATTTGTATAGGAGTCTATGTGAGCCGGCAAAGGGAGGGGGAGGTAGTTTAACTTCCCCCAGGGGTGAAGGCGGTCACTGGCGGAGATGGAGTCCCCACGGGGACTCCCCTCATCTCAGAGCTGCGGCGTCAGTGCACTGCAAGACGCTGCAGCCAGCCATGTGAAACTCTTGGTCGCGGCTATTCTTCGTTCATGCGATTTATCACTTCGATAGCCGACTATCAGAGCAGTGTATAACTGTCACTTTAAGAAATGTTAAGTTATTGTTGTTCAACCACACTTTGCGTAGAAAGGCTCACTCTAGGCTAGAGATATGAGTCAGGCACTCAGCAGATAGACAGCCTGTGATAGGTAGTTAGATCCCCCCTTCCCGAAAATAAGCCCAAGCTAAACTACATGAAAAAAAAACAGCTACACTCACCTAGCAAGCGGCGTCTGCCTGCTGCAGTAATAGAGACCAGTATGAAGGTCCCAGTCGCCGTGGGCCAGGTGAATATAAGACACCCCCAAAAATAAGACACTGTGCCTCTTTTGGGGCAAAAATTGATATAAGACAGTGTCTTATTTTTGGGGAAACACAGTACAATGGACATGTAGGAATTAGAAGAAAATAATTCTGCACTCTGGGTGGGTATGTAATATGCAAACTAACAACCAATATTAGATAGGAAGTCAACAACACTTAACCAGAAGGACTTCTCTGTTATCCTGGTCTGCACTGGAATACACGAACCTTAATGCTGTATCCAGGAATGATTTTTTTAAAATGTATTTTACAATATGCAGGAACACAAAATTAGACTTACAAGGAAAATCCAAAATATATAATGTCAGGATGAAATATACAATGCAACGCGTTTCAGACTCCATTATCAAACATAAAGCACCGAACAAATAGGGGCTTTATAAATAGTGTTTTGATAAATAGAGGGAAGGGAGGGGTTGTAACAAAAATACTGCCAAAACCAATTCAAATTTCTCACCAGATGTCACTCCAATAGGAGTCTATATTAGTCTACAATAAAATGGCTGCAATGGTCCGGCCACATGACCATGGACCGGGAGTTTGTTATGCTACAGCTATGCGGTCCGGATCCACTAATCACCAGAATCCTAATAATAAACTATTGAATTTGTAAAATATGCTACAATGGAGAGAGCTCCATGCATATACGATGTCTTTAACTCTTAGGGCTCTTTCACACGAGCCCATAAATCTTCTCATTTTTACGGCCGGCAGATATACGCAACCATCTGAGCCATTGGTTTCCAATGCAACCATTCACATGGGCAAATATACGATGGGTAAAAATGTTGAATCATCAAAAATGGAACATACATGACTGAAATATGGCTGACACATATACACTGGGCGAAAAGATAGTTCTGGAACTATCTTTTGCCCAACATACTTCATTCAGCTGCTCCCATAGACTCCTATGGGAGCTAGACAAAGAAAGGGAGGTGGGTGGCATTTTAGCAGCGTCTCTGTATAGGCATTGGAAGGCATCCCGAGGAATTTTGCAGAGTGAGGGTTTTCCGGCGTTAAACGTATTTTTTTCGTTAAAGACCATGCTCACTGTCATGTGAATGGGTGAGAAAACGCTGGCCGTGATTGTGGAAAAATGTCCATTCATACCAATAAACAACGTGGATGTGAAAATGCCTACGCTTGTGTGAAAGAGCTTTTATACTCATTTCTGGAGTGCCAAATGGGTCAAGAGACTTTATTGTCCTAATAAAGAGGGGACCCAGACATTGCTGTACAGTGCACCCATAGTATTTTTCCTAATATATAGAGGATCCAGACATTGGCTACACAGTGCACCCTTAGTACTTGTGCAGCGTCCATGGAGCAGGCCCTCAACCAAGGAGACAACGGGGTAGAGAAACACCTTGTCAAGGAGCTCTACCGTCTCTTCCCTAAGGGTATCTCGGGATCCGACCTTGTTACCGACAGGTGGAGATCACAAATTAGTAACTGAGGTTACCTGTAGTCCTGTTTATCTCTCAGATGTAATAACGTAGTCCACACATACACAGAGTGTCTTTTCCGGACAAAAACCGGGAACATTCAGTCCATTTACTTAAACGCTTGTAGCAAACCCAATGACCAGTTCTTACAGTAGTGAAGCAGTGAGGATTTATGGGGCATTTATACATCCCCAGTTGCAGTTATCTGTAGGAACTCTCTCTCCCGGTAACTCTCTCTGTACTGTCCATCACTCACTTGTTCCTTATTCTCTGGCAGTTTCACTCCTCTTCGGACGCAAACGGTTCTTGCATGGCTTTGTATCTTTGAAATGGCTAGGCCCAATTGGGGACAGCGGACCACCTTATAGCCTCCTCTATGTTTCACTACTTTCACTAACTCTCCACACCTCCTAACTCTGGACTCTTGAACTCCAACTAGCACTGGATCCCCTCAAACTACTGGGTTCACACGTGACCACTCTTTTATACGGTATTAGTGTATCTTGACGCCACCGGAAGTACTGGTGGAGCCAAGATAGAAGGTGTTTGACAGGGGGTTGACGCCCCCTGTTCCTGATTGGCTGCAGGCCATTGTCCCCTTTCTCGGGCTTACAGGTCCTTGTTTTTTTCCCCTGCGCTGACTGTAGCAGGCATCCCAGCAGCCACGCTTTCACTGTCCATGCCGCCCCTTTTTTGCCATTACACATTTTGCTGGTGGGCTGCTTGTTCCCACCGCTTCCTTCACGCTTTTGCTGATGGGCCAGCAGTGAGCTCCACTGCCTTGGAGCCGGCCACTGTGACTGTCCCTGGTGACCCTTCCTCCACCCTTGCACGCTGTGACTGTAGGGGAGGTATGGGAGGACAGAAGCTGCAAAAGTCAGTATACATGCCCTCCTCGCTGTCGCCGCCGCCCCTGATGCCGAGGAGCACTCGCCGTTCCATGCGACTTAAGTCACGAGCGTTCTGCGCTGCGGCCCACAGCACAGCTTTCTGAAGTTCCGCGGGCCGCTGGTCAGCGGTCCGTCGTACAGCAGCACTGTAGAGTGCAAGCTGAGCGCTGTCCCCTTCCTTCACGGCCTCGTCCGATGACAACCACTGCTCATAAGTACTGATCTACACCTCTCACTTTCCTACACAGCGCACGGCGCTGGCTACAGGACCTGTGAGGGCGAGGATGGGGAGAATGCAGGACAGCCAATCAGTAACAGGGGGTGTCAACCCCCTGTCAAACTCCTTGTATCTTGGCTCCACCTGTATTTGTGGTGGCGTCAAGATACACTAATACCCTTTTATACTACACTCAGGACAAAACTATACATTTTCCAGACATTACCAGACATTAACGCTTTCAAGCCTGTAAACTCTATTACAGATAAATCTGCTTCAATGCACATACAAGACAGTGCACAAAGCAAACATAAAACATATATTCTAAGGTGCTGGAGGGGACCCCAAACTCTGGGCCACTACAGTTCCCCCCTACTTAAGAAAAGCCGACCTCGGTATCTCCTTAAAACAGAGTATATGTCCAGGATCAGAATTCCTCAGTGTTCTATCCCATTATCACTGTAGAACTATATATCTCAGTCTAGAATAGTGTAAGGCAAAACCATTACACAAATTCCCCCCCTACTCAGAGTTAACCCATCCCAGTGTACCCAGACTACCTGGGATTTAATTTCTGGTTTGCAGCTGTAATATATGACTGCATGTAGAGAAATGGATTGGCCAGTCACAAAAACAAATACTGCTAGACTGAGCTAAACCCAGGGTTTACTAGTATTGCCATGGGTTCTTCATAATTCTTCTCCCCAAAGCCTGAAATTCAAATACATCACTGTAAGCTGACACACATAGAAAGGGTGACTGGCAGATTTTGAATGGAGGATAAGTGGAATGATCTTCACTTTCCTATGGTTCCTTGTGAGGAGTGGTAGCTTAAAGTCAATACCCTCAAGAGAGCTGACTGTAATGATAATGATGGTGTGTCTCCTAAGATAGGTGAGACACAAGGCTGACACTGCAGTAATTGGATTTAGTAGGCTGTAACATCTAGACCTCCTGACTAGATCACTCAGACACACCATTCAACATAATCATTTATTATGCGCAATCAATAAACTTTGGATCTACTCCTCATACGCTCTCCTGCACATTTGCATATAACTTTAAAGTTGCATAATGTTTCAAACTTTAAACGGTATGCATAAATAATCGTTAAGCATAGCATTGAATAATGTCTTTATCAGTAAAGAGAAAATGTCTTTAAGGTCTTTTTAAATTGTTTCTGATAACAAGAGTCTATTAACACCAAATGACTTTCCTCACCAACGGGACCATAGGTTCTTCTGATTCCAATTCTGTGGTAAAGCCAGTTGGTGGGGCACTGCTTCCCCAGGAACTTATTCATATAGAAGAACATAGAGACAGGCTTGCTCTAGTAAGTCCTGCAACCTGTTCATTTGTATATCCACAGTTGCAGTTATCTGTAGAAATTCTCTGCTAAATCTCTCTCTACTGTCAGTCACTCACTTATTCCTCGCTCTCTGGCGGTTTCTCTCTCTCCGGAAACATGCGGTTCTTGTGTGGCTTTTTTTCCTTGTCCAGGCTCATACACTGCTTGCGGCTAATGGCTTTGGGTGAGTATTTCTGGAATGGCTAGGCCCAGCAGGGACAGCAGACCACCTTTCAGCCTCCTCCATGTCTCACTCCTCTTACCAACTCTCCGCACCTCCTAACTCTGGACTTTTGAACTCCAACTGGCACTGGAACCAGTCAAACTATTGGGCTCGCATGTGACCACTATTTTATGCTACACACAGGACAAAATGATACATTTTCTAGACATTACCAGACATTAACCCTTTCATGCCTGTAAACTGTAATACACATAAACCTGATTCATTCCACATACAAGACAGTGCACGTCTCCTCACCCACTGTCTTGGTGCTCTCTCTAAGGAGAAAAGATAGCGTTTCTGACCCCCATCCAAGGCCTCTCACTAGCAAAGCCAGACTCCTACTGCACACTGATGAAGGGCAAATACCGTAAAACAGCTGTCTGTGCATGGAGTCTGGCTTTGCTTTTAATTCCCAGTCATTGCTACAAGGCTTGTATAAAGAGTCTAATTTTGGCTTGAAGGAATGCTGCCTTTGGAGGTATTATTCAATATCCCTTATTTGTAAAACAAACATAAGACATATATTCTGAGGTGCTGGAGGGGACCCCAAACTCTGGGCTACTACACTTGTCATAATAAATAGGAGACCCAGACATGGCTACACAGTGCACCCTCTATACTTGTCCTAATATATAGGAGATACAGACATGGCTATACAGTGCACCCTTACTACTTGTCCTAATATATTGGTACCAAGACATGGCTACTCAGTGCACCCTTAGTATTTGTCCTAACATATAGAGGAACCAGACATGACTACACAGTGCACCCTTAGTACTTGTCCTAATATATGGGGGATCCAGACATGACTACACACTGCATCCTTAGTCCTTGTCCTAATATATTGGGACCCAGACATGGCTACACAGGGTACCTTTAGTACTTGTCCTAACATATAGGGGACCCAGACATGGCTACACAGTGCACCCTTAGTACTTGTCCTATATATATAGAGGAACACGACATGCATACACAATGCACCCATAGTACTTGTCTTAATATATAGGGGACCCAGACATGGCTACACAGTGCACCCTTAGTACTTGTCCTAATATATAGGGGACCCAGACATGACTACGCAGTGCACTCTTAGTACTTGTCATAATATATAGGAGACCCAGAAATGACTACACAGTGCACCCTTAGTACTTGTCATAATATATAGGGGACCCAGACATGGCTATACAGTGCACCCTTAGTACTTATCATAATATATAGGGACCCAGACATGACTACACAGTGCACCCTTAGTACTTGCCTAATATATAGGGGACCCAGACATGGCTACACAGTGCACCCTTAGTGCTTGTCCTAATGTATAAGGGACCAGACATGACTACACAGTGCACCCTTAGTACTTGTCCTATATATAGAGGAACAAGACATGGATACACAACGCACCCTTAGTACTTGTCCTAATATATAGGGGACCCAGACATGGCTACACAGTACACCCTTAGTACTTGTCCTAATATATAGGGGACCCAGACATGGCTATACAGTGCACCCTTACTACTTGTCCTAATATATTGGTATCAAGACATGGCTACTCAGTGCACCCTTAGTATTTGTCCTAACATATAGAGGAACCAGACATGACTACACAGTGCACCCTTAGTACTTGTCCTAATATATGGGGGATCCAGACATGACTACACACTGCATCCTTAGTCCTTGTCCTAATATATTGGGACCCAGACATGGCTACACAGGGTACCCTTAGTACTTGTCTTAATATATAGGGGACCCAGACATGGCTACACAGTGCACCCTTAGTACTTGTCCTAATATATAGGGGACCCAGACATGACTACACAGTGCACTCTTAGTACTTGTCATAATATATAGGAGACCCAGAAATGACTACACAGTGCACCCTTAGTGCTTGTCCTAATATATAGGAGAACCAGACAAGGCTACACAGTGCACCCTTAGTACTTGTCGTAATATATAGGGGACCCAGACATGACTACACAGTGCACTCTTAGTACTTGTCATAATATATAGGAGACCCAGAAATGACTACACAGTGCACCCTTAGTGCTTGTCCTAATATATAGGGGACCCAGACATGGCTACACAGTGCACCCTTAGTACTTGTCGTAATATATAGGGGACCCAGACATGACTACACAGTGCACTCTTAGTACTTGTCATAATATATAGGAGACCCAGAAATGACTACACAGTGCACCCTTAGTACTTGTCATAATATATAGGGGACCCAGACATGGATATACAGTACACCCTTAGTACTTATCATAATATATAGGGACCCAGACATGACTACACAGTGCACCCTTAGTACTTGCCCTAATATATAGGGGACCCAGACATGGCTACACAGTGCACCCTTAGTGCTTGTCCTAATATATAAGGGACCAGACATGACTACACAGTGCACCCTTAGTACTTGTCATAATATATAGGGGACCCAGACATGGCTACACAGTGCACCCTTAGTACTTGTCCTAATATATAGGGGACCCAGACATGGCTAAACAGTGCACCCTTAGTACTTGTCCTAATATATAGGAGACCCAGACAAGGCTACACAGTGCACCCTTAGTACTTGTCATAATATATAGGGGACCCAGACATGGCTGGCTACACAGTGCACCCTTAGTACTTGTCCGGATATATAGGAGACACAAACATGGCTACACAGTGCACCCTTAGTACTTGTCCGGATATATAGGAGACACAAACATGGCTACACAGTGCACCCTTAGTACTTGTCCGGATATATAGGAGACACAAACATGGCTACACAGTGCACCCTTAGTACTTGTCATAATATATAGGGGACCCAGACAGTACACCTTAAGTACTTGTCCTAATATATAGGTGGCCCAGACATGACTACACAGCGCACCCTTTGTACTTGTCCTAATATATAGTAGACCCAGACAAGGCTACACAGTGCACCCTTAGTACTTGTCCTAATATATAGGGGACCCAGACAGTACACCTTTAGTACTTGTCCTAATATATAGGTGGCCCAGACATGGATATACAGTGTACCCTTAGTACTTGTCCTAATATATGGGGGATCCAGACATGGCCTCACAGTGCACCCCTAGTACTTGTCCTGATATATAGAGGACCCAGACATGGCTACACAGTGCACCCTCTGTACTTGTCCTAATATATAGGAGACACAGACAAGGCTACACAGTGCACCCTTAGTACTAGTCCTAATATATAGGGGCCCAGACATGACTACACAGTGCACTCTTAGTACTTGTCCTAATATATAGGGGACCCAGACATGACTACACAGTGCACACTTAGTACTTGTTCTAATATATTGCGGAACCAGACATGGCTACAAAGTGCACCCTTAGTACTAGTCCTAATATATAGGTCACCAGACATGACTACACATTGCACTTTTAGTACTTGTCCTAACATAAAGGGGACCCAGACATAGCTACACAGTGCACCCTTAGTACTTGTCCTAATATAAAGGGAACCCAGACATGGCTACACAGCACACTCTCAGTACTTGTCCTAATATATAGGAGACCCAGATATGGCCACACAGTGAACCCTTAGTACTTGTTCTAATATATGGGGGATCCAGATATAACTTCACAGTGCACCCTTAGTACTTCTCCTGATAAATAAGAGACCCAGATATGGATACACAGTGCACCCTTAGTACTTGTCGTAATATACAAGAGACCCAGACATGGCTACACAGTGCACCCTTAGTACTTGTCCCAATATATAGGAGACCCAGAAATGACTACACAGTGCACGCTTAGTAACTGTTCTAATATATAGGGACCCAGACATGGCTACACAGTGCACCCTTACTGTTTGTCCTAATATATAGGGGTTCCAGACATGGCTACACAGTGCACCCTTACTGTTTGTCCTAATATATAGGGGTTCCAGACATGGCTACACAATGCACCCTTACTGCTTGTTATAATATATAGGGGACTCAGACATGACTACACAGTACACCCTTAGTAATTGTCCTAATATATAGGAAACCCAGACATGGCTACACAGTGCACCCTTAGTGCTTGTCCGCAATATATATATAGAAGACCCAGATATGACTACACAGTGCACCCTTAGTAATGTCCTAATATATAGGAAGGTCCAGACATGACTACACAGTCCACCCTTACTACTTGTTGTAATATGTAGGGAACCCAGACATGGCTACACAGTGCACCCTTAGTACCTGTCCTAATATATAGGGAACCCAGACATGGCTACACAGTGCACCCTTAGTACTTGTCCTAATTTATAGGCACCCAGACATGGCTACACAGTGCACCCTTAGTACTTGTCCTATTATATTGGGTCCCAGACATGACTACGCAGTCCATTCCTGTTGCCCTGCTACGTGCCACTCCTCTTCACTTTGACATGGATACGACACGTGAGCAGCCATGCATAGACATTTCTGTGTCCAGGTGACTGGGACGGCACAGAATGACATTGTGGGTCACATGTTGTACATCCTTGCCCTATACAATGTAAGTGTATTTCAAGCTACATTATATCATTTTTGATTGATTTATTTGAAGAAGCTTTCATTGTATATTTGCAAGCATTATATGATCGGGGGTCTTGATGTTATTGGAGCAGCCTGTTGCGCTTGAACCCATTTTGTTTCTTAAATCACTAATTAATAACCAATAAATCATTATTAATAATAATAATAATAACTGACTGTTAAATGAATCTACTATGTTAACAGAATGCGGTAATACAAGCCATAGTGGTCGCTGCTCAGCAACAGGATAACATACAAGCTTAATATTAACATATCTCAATGGATTCTGCAGCGTAAAATATGTTTGTACCTGCAATAATGACCCTGCTCCCCTATTATATTCTGCATCACTCATTTTCCCGTCGAACATGTAGTGTTGGACCTTTAGCAGATGACATGTTTCTTTATAATAGGCAGTTTCCCACTCTTCAATACATTTTCATGGTGAAAAACATAAAAGGAAGACATCCACTTTACATTCACGGCAGTATCAGCTGCCCATTCTCTTCCTCACAACCTGTTGAATAATCCATCACAGAAGCTTTTTTCCAGGAGTATAATGTCACAAAGACGTAAAGTGAGCTGAGAGTATAACACAGAAAGCTGTCACAGCCGTGTCACCCCTCCCTCCTCAATCCCATATTCTCTCTCCTCTCTCGCTGCCTGCTTCACTCTCTTCTTCCTTCTCACACATGCACTTTCTCATTTCACCTGCCTCCTGTCTATTTGCTCTAGGAATGGCTTCTTCGTTTTCTACAGGATGAGCAATATCACATCCCCCCCGGATCACTGCGAGAGACTTCTGGGGACACGTGTTCTGGTGGCCGCTGCATACTCTGTGTATTCAGTGTCTGGGACGTTGGCCAATGTTTTGGTGATCTACCTGGTTTGCTCTTTCAAGAAACTCAAGACAACTAGTAATGCATTCATTGTGAATGGCTGTGTTTCTGATCTCCTAGTGTGTGCATTTTGGATGCCTCAAGAAGCCATATTAATTTCCACCGGTCGCCTGGAGAACCCAACTTACAGAGTGTTCATGGAAGGGGTCTTTTTCCTTTGGATGACGGTCTCTCTATTATCCCATTCGCTCATTGCGTTGAACCGTTTTGTGCTCATCACCAAACTACCAACGGTGTACCATACCGTGTATCAGAAGAGGAACACAGAGTGGATGATTGCCATGGCATGGGTAATGCCTCTTGCATTTTTGCTTCCTTGGCTCTTTGGACAGCGGCTTCATGAAGTCAACCTTCAATGCCCAAAACTTAGACTTTATGTTTTTTGGGGCCATGAAGTGCCAGCCTCTAGTTCTTATACCGCTATCCTTTCTGCTGTGACAGTATTAAGCCAAACAATAATTCTTTTTCATTGTTATTTTCGCATTTTCCGAAAAGTCCAGATCAGCCTGAAAAGAGTGAGTGTCCTCAACTTCCAGGTGGTCCACAACCTGCCCTGCTCATGTCCTCGTAAGGACAAACGTCTAGGTTTATATGTGCTCATTGTCTGTTGTGTCTTCACAGTGACCACAGAGCCATTTGCATGGTCAGCCCTCTATGGCTTGTTTCAACCACTACCGGGAGGTGTTGCGACAGGGAGCTGGCTCTTGCTTTGTCTTCTGTTTGTACTTAACCCCTTCATCTACACCTGGAAGAATGAAGAGTTCAGACGGTCCTTTCGAGCTGTAGTTGGGGGTGAGCTTTGGAAAAGCTCAGGGAACAGTGCTGATCCGGCAGTGCAAACAATTTCCCAAAATGAGTCATAAGGTGTTACCGAAGCACACTTCATCCTTTGGGACAAATGCAATGTAGAATCTCAGGAGCGCATCTGACTCAGAAATTGAAGCTTGTTCTTGACTATGTATGGCCTCTAGTCTCATTACTTTTGTATTGATGGTTTCTATAGAAACATACGGTATTCATCCCCTCTCAGCTCCATGGGCCGGTGCAAATTAGCCCTCGGTGGGCAACACAGGTTGAAATTCTCACAATGTTTTATTTGCAGGAGCTGCCAGGGAAGAATTTCCGAGGAAAGGAACATTCTGGTTAAGTAAACAGACTGTGTGCAGCATATTTATTAGTTTTGCCAAAAGAAAAGAAATATGGTTCCACAATATCTGAGTGGTTTTATGCTGATAGAGCCAGCATTAAAACAAGAGATAATAATGTGTTTGTGACAGGAGCAGATAGCATGAGAACCGCATTCTGTAGGAAGATAAATGTTCTTCTGACTAAATTGTTCTAACAAGAAAAGACATTCAAGATATTTCTGTGCAAATGCTGAATATTGGAAAATATCTGGAAGAGATGTTAGTTTTATACCATCACTGTACTTGCCTTAAAATTTGGTGTGTATGGAAAATGTTGGATACACCACTCAAGATGTTCCTACGGGTGTGAACAGATACTTGAGTTCTGGCCAGATAAAGACAAAAGAATTGTATTGATGATACATTCCAATGACTTGTGTAGAAGAGATCAGGGTTAAAAAATGGAGAATGTAAACTTCATGTATAGTGCCTATTGAGGGAGATTGGAAGCAATGCCCCTATTTAAATGTGCATTACATATATTAAAAGTATTTATACATTTCTATTGTGTTGGTTTGGAAGGTTTATTTTAAACCTGGATGAAAGTTGAAGGTTCTAACTTTCCATCTCATTGCTGCTGTTTCTTCTCTACTCAGTGATCTGCCTGTTACATAGTCTAAATTGTTGTTCGCGAGCTATATGCAAAAAGATCTAAAAACACTTTTCAGATCCCCCCTTTTCTCCTAAAACATTCCGATTTTAGCTTGATGAATGAATAAATAAATCTTGTTATTTGTATAGCGCCACTTTATCACGCAGCGCTTTCAGGTCATTTTTAGTCATTACCCCCCACCAAGCTGGGTGCTCAATGAATGAATTTACATAAATTACCTAATTGCTTCAAAAGGTGTCTGACATCTTTTTTCTACTACTGTCTCCCTTATGTAATGAAAGAATGAAAGAAGAGTATGGACATCTGTAACATGGGATCAGGAGTATTACTGCTACAACCTGTCATTTAAGGGGAAGCAGATTGGTAGGGAGCATTGATTTAGCTCAAATACACCCTACTAACTCATTAGGAAAATGTTCAAACACTGTAACTGATATCCCAACATCTACATGATGATTACTCATTATTATTGTTCTTGTGAAGAAACCCTTAATTGGCCAGTCTAGTCTCATGTCTAATTAAGGAATAGAATCGTGCACCACTTTTATACTTTGTGACAAATGTGTACTCTTGGGAAAGCAACATTATGTGATGCTGCAAATGCAACTTTCAAATGTTGCTTTCATTAAAATAAGTCTCAGGGAAATGAAGAATAGTAATCGTTGGACAACGCTGCAAGGATCCCTGCGGCTGCTCCGTTACCAAGGATGTGTCACTGTCAGGATTGCTTTTGGTTGACATGGAGAGAAGAGAAGCAACAACTTTGATCATATGAATGTATGATTCTACTTGTCTTAGTGCATAAGCTGCTTACAATATGATAGGAAGATACCAGGAGAGTAACACTTTAACACATTCTTGCAGACATAACAGGAGGATACTGACATTTTTTTTAAATATCTGGAGCTGAGGAATTGGCAGTGACAAAAAAAAAATCAAGGCTAATGTGTCGGTGTAGTACTTTCTCCAAATAAAGTAAACATTTGTGTAATAAGGGCAGAGTTGTCAGCATCAAAATTTTAAAGGGGTGTAGAAAGGGGGTAACTTAACCCTTTCCAATCCAATTTGTATCCTGGTTTTCCTAGGGGGCTTACTCTTTTTCTGCGTTATACAACGGTGCTATATGCTGGCTAAAGCCAGTACTGCATGAGGTGACACGTTGGATAGGCCCCGACAGCAGAGAGGCTGGCAATATACGGTAAGAGAACCCCGACGGACGTCTTCCAACATCAGAGCTATACAGCCTTAAATCATAATGTCTTCAGAGGTCAGACAGTGGATTGGAAAGGGTTAAGAGTCAGTCTACAATCAAAAGAAAAAGGTTTTCCATTGTCCCTTTATGAGTGCCTAACGAATTGATGAACGTATTGGGTTCACTTCCTTAGGCCTCTTTCACACGGGGAGCTAGGCGCCCAAAAATCACGTACTTAGAAAAAAACACATGGCTATTAGAACCAATGGTTTCCAATGGGAATGTTTAGATGAAGGACACCATTGGTTCTAATAGCCACGTGATTTTTGCACGCCTAGCTCCCAGTGTGAATGAGCCCTTAAAGCATACCTATCTTTTCAGACAACGTATGCTCATCTATAGCCAGTGTGTGTCTCATCAATTTTGTAACATGCTTTCATTAAAAATGTTCTTTGTTTCATCACTGTAAATCAAGGCCGAAGTGCAGCCACTCTGCAATCCACTGCTTGTCTTTAGGCATTTAACTTCTCTAGCAGCTAGGATATTAAAAATGTTTTTAGCTGTAGGGAAGGGCATGTCTTCACAGACTCAGCATCCTGGACTCACACAGCTCTCAGATCTGCAGTCAGTATGTACATAATCTCTGTCTGTCCTAACATGCTCTGTGCACTTATCTTTATTTCATAGGAAAAGCAGCATTCTTATTGGACTGATCTTTATTAGCTGGTTTACTAGATTATGTTTGTTTGCATAGTCATAGCATCTGATAGTTTTCTAACTGTAAGGCTGGCTGGCCACAGGCGATGCAGTATCCCGCGGCGAAATTCCGCTGCGGGAGCCGCCGCCGAATCTCCGCCGGTCAGCCCTATCTAATAGATAGACTGACCGCAGAGAATCAGGGCAATTCGCATGCTGCGAATTTCCCGCCGCAAGCGGAGAATCACATTGATTCTCCACTCGTGGACAGGTGCCGGCGCTTTCTATAGCAATGCTATGGGAAGCGTCGGCCGTGGACAACTGCCGTGGACAGGGAGCCTAAGACACAGTTTTCAACAAGATTGTTGAAAAATTTCTGTCTTTTATACTCCAGAGTCATGGAGGGAGGAGGGGGGGTGCGTGTCACAGAGCTAGAGCCCCTGACCACTGCCTCAATGATCTAGCACAGAAATGCTGGAAATGCATGATTGGGAGAACTGTGCAGTGTCCTCCCTGCTGGATCAGTGCAGTGCAGGAGAGACTCCCTTCCCGCAGATAGCACTGGAGATGACGGTTGGAATAAAGCAATGACTTGTCCCCTTCCTATACATGTATCAGAGCTGTGTGTGTAGCTGAGCTATGTGTGTGTATGCACATGCCTAGAGCTGTGTGTGCTTGTGTGTTCAACATGTATACAGCAGAGCTGTGTGAGTATAATGTGGTTGGCTAAATGTTCTAAGGCTGGTTTCACACACAGTATAATAGTTGCAAAATTTTCTGCACAAAAAGTCAGCAAGTATATACAGTACAAGGTTAGTGAATGGGGTTAATAAACCCTGCTGACTAGTAGTGGAAAAATTCAGCTGATGATTCGGGTCATTTTGCGGATTTTCAAATCCACAACAGGACCTACATGTTGCAGAAAATTCACTGTGGGTTTTAATAATTTCAGTGTAATGAGTGATATCTCCTGCTAAATTCATAGCAAATCTGTACTAAGATTGTGTATAGATTTGACTGCAGGTTCTGGTGTAGATTTTTGAGGTGTAAATTGAGTGGAATTGTTCTGCTATGTTGGAAAGGGGCTTACTGGGAACTTATGTGCATGCGCCATAGTTTCAATAAATACACTAGGTTTAACAGGAGCTGAATGTTAACTATTAATCCCCTATTCTACAACAGATTGCCAAAATTAATCACAGTAACCTCTCCACTTCGTTAGTCAACCAAGGACTTTTAAATTAGCATGCAATATTTTTTTTCTATTCCCTGCTGTCTAAACCTGGGGTGCGTCATATAGCCTGAAAAATACGATATCATATACTTATATCCCAGTTAGTTGAGAAGCTGAATGACTAACAACAAGCAGTGGATTTTAGAGGGATTGCACTTCAGGCTTGATTTACAGTGGTAAAACAAAAATTGTAATGAAAGTATAGTACAATACTGCTGAGACATACGGTACACGGATTATTAGATGAGCATAAGTTGTTTGAAAAGTTAGGTACGCTTTAAGAAATGGAGGATAAGGGAGAAGAAGCCACATATTCAGTGATAGTGAGTTTAAGTACTAGCATGTTGGAGGGAGTTCATTGGTAAAACTGAACTAATTATTAATGAGCTATGGTTTTAAGTGTATGACTCCACATGGCAGTTGCGTCTTGTTTGTGGCAGTAATGTGGCCAAGAGCCCTACCGTAATGCAAGTTTGCATGGCTTGCTGATTAAAATAAGTGTTCATTGGCTGTAGCTTGTGCGGTATGTCATAAAACTACACTGCCATTATAATGAGCAGCTAATAAATGCTTAAATGAAGCCTGTCACCAGAACCAAGAGCAGCATGAACCCAGGAAAGGTATGTACAGTGCCCCATGTATGTGTTATTTCGAATAGCGGCAGCATTTGAGAATTGACACACTTTAAAGTTTGACTCAGAAGGGCACTGGGATGGTACCATATAGGCCTCTTCCTGCCTAGATTGCTTGAAGTGACAGCTCTCTCCCTATGCGCAAGCAAGTAGTGAACTGTCACTCTTAATGACGTGGGCGGGGAGAGGCCAGCGTGGCCACACCCCCATGACTTGGAGTACCCTTCTGAACCAAAATTCAAAGTGTATTTATTCTGAAACGCTGTAGCATTTCAGAAAATGCATAAATGGGCGCACTGTACCTTCCTGTTCCAGGTTCAGGCTGTCTGTGGTTCATGCAGCATTAAACTGGTGACAGGTTCCCTTTAATTTATTATCAAGCTGTGGGGACAACGTTGGGCTCTCAACTGCATTGCTGCTGCAATCAAGACTCGACGAGGCTGCGTGGCAACTGCTATGTGGGACCAACAACTATTTTTAAAGGTGTGAAATTGTTTATTTGATTGTGAAGCGCACTTTATTGGAAAATTGTTACCAGTGTTCCCAAATGCTCCCTCTATAGTTGAGACCCCCCCACCTCTCAAGCTATACATCTTTGTTGATAAGGTGAAAAAAGCATGACAAAAAAGTAAAATATGCAAAATTATTTTGAAAAATGCATTCAAAACATTTTACGGTCATCGATCACACATAGAAAACCGAGAAGTTAGGGAAAAATTCCAGTATACTACATTGTATCACACTAAGGCTGCCTGTCCACGGGTGTTATTGCATTGCGTTCCCCGCAATGATAATCTGGTCACTGGGAACACAATGCACGCTTTACATAGCGTTGCTATGGAAAGCGCAGCCCCCCTGTCCACGAGCAAAGAATCATAGCGATTCTTCGCTCGCGGCCGGCAATTTGCAGCATGCTGCGATTCTCCGAGGTGAGACTATCTGTCAGATAGGCTGACCACAGAGATCCCTCTGCTGGCTCCTGCTCTCGGACGGTGGCTCCTGCGGTGGATCTCCGCCGCGGGATACTGCAACGCCCGTGGACAGGCAGCCTAAGAATGGTATTTGATGCAACTGACATCTTAACAAAACCTTGAGAAACATCAATTACTTTATTCCACGACCAAGAAGCCACAAGTATATGTACCAAGATATTTACAAAGGAAGATGAGCGAACGTGCTCGTTTAGGACAATTACTCGATCGAGTATCGCTTTTTTCGAGTAACTGCCTACTCGGACGAAAATATTCGGGGGGCGGCGGGGTGGAGCGGGAGGTAACAGGGGGGAACAAGGGGGAGCTCTCTCACCCCCCCACTTCCCCCCCGCAACCCCCTGCTCACCCCTGAATCTTTTCGCCCGATTAGGCAGTTACTCGAAAAAAGCGACGCTTGATTGTGTAATTGCTCTAAACAAGCACATTCGCTCATCTCTAATGACTATGTATAAATTTATTATTATTATTTATTTATTTTAATGTCCACGTTGCATTATTAGGGCTCCTGCACACTTGTGTTTCACTTGTGCGTTTTTTTCACACAATATCGCTGCGTCTTTTCACGCGATTGTCAACGGGACTTTCTAAAGTTAAAAACGCATTTCAAGTTGGTGCTTTGCAATTTTTGTGCGATGCATTTTTAACATTAAAAAGTCCCATTGGCAATCCCGTATAAAAACGCAGTGATATCGCGTGAAAAAAATGCGCAAGAAAAACTCAAGTGTGCAGGAGCCCTTAGGTTTCTGTTTTGTCCTTTATAATATGGGTTCATATAGGGTAACAAAGGAGGAAAGCCGGTTCCTTAAAAACACTTCTTCCAAAAAATCCCATGAGCGTAGACATGGTGTTACACGGTACCTACCATTTGTAATTTTATGAATTTTTTGGAAAAAAAAGAAGTTTTTTTAAGGCTTTTTTCCTTTGTTCTTTCTATTTAAGCTGTTGGACTAATGGTCAGTCTGATTCCCTGCGAACCTTTAATCTAAAGCGGGATAAATATTACCTACTAACCAGATGAAGATAATGTTGTGTTACGTATTTTGTTATTCGTCTAGGATACTTTTCTTTTTGTAAATGGTGATATAACTGCCCAATAAAAAGTTAAGGACCCCCGCCCAGATTATAAGGCTGTTTAGCCTAATGAGGTCCAAATGTGTTCTGTTTTTCATGGAATTGCACAGTGTATTGCAGATTTGCACACCTCCCATAGACTTCTATGGGGGCCTTTGTTGTCCAAAACGCAGAAAGATAGAGCAGATCCTATTTTTTTGCTCGTGCACAAAAGACGTTAATGATAATTAACCTATTCTCTACACATTGTTCACGTATATTTTACGCATGCAAAGGTCATCTGAAGAAAGCCCTTAAAGGAGGTTCTATCATTAAAAAGAGAAATTCTATACTCACCTATTCCTCCACAGGCAGTCTACTTACTACATCTTCTCCCTGCCGATCTTCTCATGCCTCCTTCCAGGGGGAAAGGTCACCTCACCTCCAGCTGGCTGATTCTTCTGCTTCCTGTGATGGTACATACATTCGCAGGCAGTCTTCACAGGCAATGTACGCTGCGTCACTAGTTCACAGCCTGGCAAAGAGTGCCGAGCTATTGTAAAGACTGGTAAATGCTCGCTGTCACTGCCATAGATCAGCATTCCTTCCTAGCCAGTGAACAACAGATCACAGGGACGTTACCTTCAGTGATCTGCAGGAAGAAGAATGTGAGAAATACATGCATAACAGAAGAAAATGATCCAGACGGCCTGCTATGAGTTGACCTGGAGAACTGGAGAAGATTAGCGAGGAGAAGATGTAGTAAAGAGTCTGCCTGGGGAGGAATAGGTGAGTATAGAAGGTTTTTTTTTCCAATTGTAATCCTTCATGGTGTACAATGTATAAGCTGAAAAGTGTCAGCCCGTTGTGAGCCCTCAGTGGCCTATGTGAAAACGTCAATATTTCAGGACTCTTTTTTCATATAGAAAGGGCTTCCTTTTGGATTGCATAACAGTATAGGATAGCGATTCTCTGTCAGAGTACATTCACACATAGCATATTTTCATGTGGACACACACGAAATCTGCATCAAAAACTGCACTATCTGCCTGGAATACCCCTTTAGGGTGGCTTCAGATGATCGTGTATTTTGTGCATGCATACACACGCACAAAAACACGCGTCTATTAGCCCCAATGCATTCCCTATAATGTGCACATGTCCGTGCTTTACAGGCGTATGCCTGCAGAGATAGGACATGTGTGCTGTGCACCATAGTGAATGCACGCACTGTTTTCAATGGAGCTGCGGCTGCTGCCGGTGGCTCCATTGAAAACAATGGTCCGCCGGCACCCCTGCATTGTTTTTCAGGGAAGGGTTTTACGTCATTTATTCGGCGAGAGCTGTCGGTGATTGGCTGAGCACCTCAGCCAATCACAAACAGCACTTTCAGCAGACGGGGATTTTAAATCCCCGCCTGCTGATAGATCAGCACCACAGAGCAGGGGACAGCAGGAAAAGACGCAGCTGAGCCCCGGCAGCTGAAGCAAGGTGAGTATCTATTTTTTTTTTATTTTTTACAGCACTTTTACTGGATTTTCAGGGAAGGTCTTATATTTAAAGCCCTTCCCTGAAATCAATTGACAGGGTGCCAGCAGCAGAATCCTCTACCGCAGCTGTTATGTGTGACAGCTGCGGTAGAGAATTGAAGAATTCCTCTACTGCATCTGTCACAGATGTGGCAGATGTAGCAGCAGGGAATTATTTTTACTAACAGGGATGAAGGAAACATCTAAGCAGATGTGTTATTCATCCCCGCGGGGGACACGGCAGCGGCGGAGAGGTAAGTTTATTTATTTATTTATTTATTTTTTACACTAAAATTGTTGTTTTTCAGGGAAGGGCTTATATGTAAAATTCAGGTGTGCTGGCAGACCATTGTCTTCAATGGAGCCGCCGGCAGCAGCAGCAGTTCCATTGAAAACAATGCACGGACCTGCATTCACGCGTGTTTTTGCAGTTACATGGGTGCGCACTTATGTACGTACCTATGTATGCACAAAAACAGGCTCGTGTGAAGCCACCCTTAGGCTGTGTCCACATGGGGTGGATTTGCAGCAGAATTTCTGTGTGGACCCTATGCACAGAAATTTAGTGGCATAGGGTCGCCCACAAGCTTTAATTTCACAGCATCTCAATTTTATCACTATATTTTCTGCTGCGGAATTCACCTCTTCTCAATAAGCGGGCGAATTCCTCAAACGATAAGCAATGAAACCCGCAGTAAATGTTGCAGGTTTTGAGGCAGATTTCACACTGCTGATCTGCTGCAGAATGTCCGCTGTGAACATTCCACAAGAAAATCAGCCCTGTGTGGTCCCACCCCTAGCCACGCCCTCTGATCACACCTCTTTTTGGTAGGCGTAAAAATTTTTCCCCAAAGTCGAAAAGGTTGGGAATCACTGGTCTGGGAGGATAGGAGCTCATTAATAAATGTATATTTCATTTTTCTACTTTTTTTTCTTTAAGCACTAAAATAAAACCCTGTTAGCAATGGTGATCCAACATCAGTTTTAGCATGTCACTAGAGATGAGTGAGCATACTCGCTAAGGCAAACTACTCGAGCGAGTAGTGCCTTATGCGAGTACCTGCCCGCTCGTCTCAAAAGATTCGGGTGCCGGCGGGGGGCAGGGAGCAGCGGGGGAGAGCGGGGAGAAATTGGGGCGAGATCTCTTTCTCACTCTCTCCACCCTGCTCACTCCCGCAACTGACCACTCTCCCCCGCCGGCACCTGAATCTTTTCAGACCAGCGGGCAGGTACTTGCATAAGGCACTACTCGCTCGAGTAGTTTGCCTTAGCGAGTACGCTCGCTCATCTCTACACGTCATATTATTTCCTATTTACTGTATGTACTGTATCATGAAGGTAAGCTGGTACGATTGTGTCCCACGTGTCTGGCGTATAGGCGCAGTTACAGCGGCTAAAAGGTAGCATGTTAGAGCCTGAAGAAATCACCTTCATCTCTCTATGTGTACAAAGTGTTCTGCTTCTTGCTGGAGAAATTCTTAGGATGAAGTGTGGGGGCGTGCCGGCGAAACCAAGATAATCAATGTTTCTTCAGCAGGCGTCTAACTACCGGCTAAGTCTGTCCTGGTCGTACACTGCATATGTACAACTGTAGATTGCATTATTAGGGAGGCCACCATGGGCATAAGTGCAAAAACGCTTGCTCCGGCGGAAAACATATATGTGCAGTGAGGATAAACGTGTTCGCACAGCTTTTTGCGGGCGCATGCAAAAATTTGTGCACACACGTGTAAAAAGAAATAGGATCTGCTCTATTTTCCTACGTATTTGCGGAAAAGGACACCATAACAGTCTATGGGAGGTGCGCAAATGTGCACGCAAAATGCAAGAACATGTGCAATACGCAGCACAATTCTGTGAAAAAGAGAACACATCTGGATCTCAATAGGCTTAATAGTGTTTGAAATGAGGGGACGTCGCGCGCGCATATGAACTGGCCCTACCTGCGCAATAATAAGCACAGTTACACAAGCAAATCAACCTAGTTCATCGTGCAAATATATAGCGCTGATCCGAGCATAATTGCGCAAATCTGAAGCTGCCTATAGCCAATAAAGGTGCATTTAAATATAATGATTATTGTTTAAAAATCGTTGAAATGACCGAAAGTGAACAATAATTGTACAGTTTAAACGCAAGCCAACGACCAAACGAGAAGTGTGCACTTTTCTTTCATTGTTCACTTTCAGCAGTACCAGGGGCTTATTCAGACGGCCGTATTTGCAAATAAGCTCGCCTCAGCGCAGCATATTTGTGTAGTGAACACAGTTTATTTGCGTGCACATATAACTATATTTTTTGCGCTAGCAGGGCATGTTCATATATGCTGGCAACACCCACCCTGCTCTCATTTAAAAGGCTATTTAGCCTTTCTCTCTCCCTCCCGATCCCCTCCGCAACCCCCCGCTCACCTCCCCGCCCTCCCAAATCTTCAGGGATGAGCCAGCAGGTACTCAAAAAAGGCAATGCTCTCTCGAGTATATTGCCTTACTGAGTATGCTCGCTCATCTCTAGTAGCCACCCATTGCATTTGTTAAAGAGAGTAAGATGAGATATAAAGTGTGGAAGCAGATGATGCCGGTTAGACTTGCTTACATCTGGGAATGGCAGCCAGGCTTGATGCTGATCATGGGCGGTGGGCCAGAAGTAACAGCAGTCTGGAGGCTTCAGATCTATCTGTACTGGCAACGGAGCCCAGAAATGTTCAATAAGGAACAAGAACCGATAGATGCAATGAAGCACCGTAGTAACATCAAAAAGGACAACATTATCAAAGGAAAACTAAACAGAAAAAATACAAAGTTCATTTCAAGAGACCAGAAGGCAATAAACCCGCTGAGATTTCTGCAGGACGATTTGCTTCAGAAATATGGAGAAAATCCTACATGGTGGATGAACCGTATGGGCCAGATATCTCCTGCTTACAGTTAACATTCATTTCTAAGTTTAGTGTTCCTTTAAGGTCAGGTTCGTAATACCAATAGCTTGTGAATGTAGTGTACATAAGCTTCTAGACGTTTCTGAGTGATCTATGTGTGTCTTGTGCTTATGTATTGTCAGTGTCTTCTATGTGAGTGCTTTTGATGTGTATTGCATAGCTGCAGCACTAAATGGGTTCCTTACTGGGTTATGGCTGGAAAATGTATCTTGTTGTATGTCATGTGATGCAACAGCATTGTTTTATATATGTGTTTGCAAGGTGCCGGTGCAACGACCGAGCCAAAGCATGCCAAAGTGAAGGAGACCACAAAGTTTTGCAAAAAGGGTTGTTGTGGGTAGCTCTGCTCGGGGGTTGTGCAGCGACCCAGGGAACGTACCATGGTACCCTTACAGGAAGGCCTGTTTTGTCACACATGACGCCAGTACTCCAACTAGACCCTCAGGATGGAATGCTGATGAAATAACTGAGACAAGTCCAGTAGCTTGTAATAGTAATCCGGGAGTACGCAGATCTACTAGGCTGGTTTTTGTAATAGTAGAAAATACAATCTGCACAACGGTACTTTGAAATTGTACATGCAGATACTGTAGTATGCAGTGAATTGAACACGGAGTAGAATTCAGCAATATTGGCTGGATTAAGAACTGACTTCAATGCTCTCCTTTCTCTGAACTGATTTGCAAGACAATTTCCACACTGGTTGTTCTCACTGAAAGGTTGATTTAGATTTAGTAAATTGTAGATGAAGCAGAGTGTAAAGTGGCCGTTAGACTAATCCTGGCTTTGAGTTCACTAGGTAGTTTTAGACTCATCGTTTAGTAGAAGATCGACCTTGGAAAGGTTCTCTTCCTCTCTGCCGTGGATCACCAAGGGAGTGGAATCAGACCTCACTCTACCTTGGTAAGAACATGCTGAACACTGCTGGCTTTCTCCTGTACAAGTACCTCCTCCTCCTCTGACATGACCTGACCACAGCCTCTCCTCTCTCCCTCCTGGCTGCGCCTCTCTAACTGTTCACTGTCTCCTCCTTTTATCACCTCTTCTCTTTTCTGCACATTCTCAACTCCTCCCGCTCTTGCACAGGGACTGGTGTTGTTGCTTTCCTGCCTTTGGACTTTGCACCAGTGAAATTGAAGCTGACTATCAGCCAATAGGGCACAATCTGACATCAAAGCGAAGTTCTAGGCTTAGTGGAGAGAAGGGGAGAAACAGGGTCTCTCCTACAGACGACACCTTCTATGTCCATGGACGGCACATAGACAGGTGAGACAGGAAAAGTGTTGTTGTGGGAGTTCTGTAGGACTCGCTGGGCTACTACATCGGTCTGTCAGTCTTCTTCTTGGTGTGGTCAAGAGAGAAACCTGCCTGCACATAGACACCTTCAGTCTGGGTGTAGGAAAGATGGAAGAAGCAGAGCAATTGCTATGTGTGTCCTGGGCCCTATCTACCCAGGCCTCTATGCTGAAGACTTGGAGAACCACAAGTATGCGGGAGCCCACCATGCAGTGTTGAGTGCCTATCCTGGAGTGTGAGTGTGTACCGGTAGAGAGGGAGAGAGAAGAAAAGTGGCCAGGAACAGAACCCCACAGATAACGTGGCCCGTGGATTTGTCTGTTATCCCGTGACTCCTTCCTGTCACACCACAAATCCTCCTGCACCAGTGTCCTGATAGTGGATGCAAATTGTTAATGGACTGTTTCCAAGTTGTTCTTCAAGTGAACAGGATTTACTTAAAGAACATTCTCGGTTGAGCCTTGAAACGTTAACTCTATGTGTGTGGACTCTTTATTGACATCTTCGGGATTCACCGCGGAGGACAGAACGGTGGTGTCACATGTGACGAAGGCTGAAGCTAAACCACAGTTGGGTTACCCGTTTAATAGCTTGCCCTCGGTTCCTTGGATGGGTTCCGTGCTACCCTCAGGGTGGGAGATGGTAGAGCCCCGTGACAAGGCCCAAACTTTACCCCACTGTCTCCTAGGCTGAGGGCCTGCTCCTCGGACGCTGTATGAACACCTTACTGGAGACAAAGTATTGAAACGGAGGAATCAGAATTTCCTTTTCTTCTAGTTTGGAACTAAATTCTTAATAACTACTGAGGTTGTGAGGTCGAAGGAGCAAAACGCTGTTCCATCTCAAGTCCCATCTATACACAGAAAGTGACCTCCGAAGTGCAAAGCAAGTCTCCTATAATGTGCTTAAAGGCTTAAACACAATACTGTGATTTTGTTCCGTTTTGCAGGCTTCATGCAGCCAATCATGATTTTCATGATTTCAAGGGTTTAATTTTCAGTAGCCTGATTCTCTCGCAATGTTACTACATGCGAGAAAAGATAGGACTTGCCCTATCTTTCTGTCGGCCGGGACCTATCTTTCTGCTTTTTTTTAACTTTCACGCAATAGTGCAGAGTTTAAATAGTTAAAAAAAACCTCAATTGCCCATTTCAATGAATAGGAGCTTGCGTGTTTATTTGCATGTACAAATAGACATGATTTGTGCAGGCAAAAACTACAGTAAGACACACACATGTGCAATCAAATATGCAATGCCCATTGTGCAAATACACTCATGTGACGCACAATATACCAGGAAAATAAAATGTAGCGGCCTTCACCTGCTGTCTAAACGAGCAGCATAACCTGGCACGTAGAGGGCATAACAGAACATGCAGTACCGCACTATACTGTAGAGCGACGCTACTAGTCAGCCAATCAGTGCATGCGCTTCAGAAATACAGGGGTTTTACTAGTACAATGCTCATGAAGGATAGCTCAGTGTTGCAGCCATTTACATGTGACACAGATTGGCATTACTGGTGGCGTAACTATAGGGGATGCGGTTGCACCCGGGCCCAGGAGCCTTAGGGGGCCTATAAGGCTTTTCTTACCCATATAGAGAGCCCAGTACTATGAATAAAATATTATAGTTGGGGGCCCCGTTACAAGTTTTGCATTGGGGCCCAGAAGCTTCAAGTTACACCTCTGATTGGAATGGTATGTTGAATGTGGTTTTAAGTTGCAATGACCCAGGATAAAACATTGTACTGCCATGTTAAAAATATTGTAACTTGAGTTCCCAATAAGCAGTGAATAGAATCCATTGATCTTAATGGGTTTGCTCATATGCTCGCATTTTGCATGTGCATTTTTGGCCTTGCAAAAAAGAAAGAATTTGCTCTAGCTGTCTGTGCATTTGCACATCAAAGGAACCAATAGAAGTCAATGGCCAATGTGCAAATGCGCGCACAATTTGGAAGGAGATGTGTGAGACACTGCATAATTCCGATGGAAAAGGAGCACATCTGGAATTAATTAGCCATTTCAATCGGTGCGTTTGTTTGCCACGCACAAATAAACATGCCCTCCAGGCTGAAAAAGTAAAGCCTGCCAATACGCTCACGAAAAAGCTTCGGTCATAGCGCAAAAAAGTTGCACCAAGGCGTGCACAATTGCACTCATGTTCATGTGAAGCTAACTTTAATCCACTCTAAGGCCTCGTTCATGCCAAAAGTGACAGATTCACTTTGGATCCTTCCAATGTAGACCTTTTATAATAATCTGTAGCAGAAATCCCAGATTGAGCTTCAGAATACTGTTGTGAATTTTCAGGCGGATCTGCACGTGCATTTATACCCATTTGGGTTTAGCCCCACATGTGGCCACCGATGTGGTTTCCATGTAGACTTTGCACAAAAACTGATTCAAGAATTAACATGCCCATTCTTCTTTCTGTGCTATAGATTTTAAAAACAATATAAGGGCGCCCACCCACTGGCGATTTTTTTTCCTTTGCGTTTTGCGTTTTTTCTCAAGAGCAATTAGAATTGAATGTGCTCCTGTCCACTGGCGTTTTTTTTTTTCGGTCCGTTGCAATTTTTAACATAGGAACTGTCAGTTGCATATGTGTCCTTATTTTTCTCTTAATGCACCCATGAATGTCAATGGAAATTAACGGAAAAGTCGCGAAAAAGCCGCGAAAAAGCCGCGAAAAACGCTGCGTTTTTCACGCACGAAAATCGCAAACGCCAGTGGGTGGGTGCCCTAATAATGATATGGATTCCTACTTGTATTTCCTGTATGGAATCCACATCAGAAACCACATTAATAAAACTACATGAGAATGTGGTCTTAGCATAAGGCTACATACAGATTTGTAGGAAGATTTTCCAGTTTTACCTATCAAGCTGTAGCTTCTGTGAAAAAGACTTGGCTATACTAATAGATCATAGACTGAACATGAATCAATAATGGGATGCAGCAGCAAAAAGGCAAACACGATTCTGCGATGTATTAAGAGAAGCATAGAGTCTAGATTATGTGAGGTAATTATCCCCCTCTACTCTTCCTTAGGCCGCCTGCAGACGAGCGGAAATCCCGCCGCGGGATTTCCCGCGGGATTTCCGCCGCTGAAAGTCTGCATAGGAGTGCATTACAATACGCACTCCTATGCAGACGGCCGCGGTTTGGCCGCGCGAAATCTCGCGCGGCAAACAAACCGCGGCATGTTCTAATTTTGTGCGGAGCACGCACTCACCTGGCCGCCGGCTCCGGTCTGCGCATGCGCCGGCTGCGCGGCAGCCGGCACATCAAAGAGCCGGGGCCGCCAGGCGCGGGTGAGTACGCGCTCGTCCCTGCAGGCTCTGGGGTCGGATCGCGCGGCGAGATTTCTCGCTGCCGGATCCGACCCGCTCGTCTGCAGGCGGCCTTAGTCAGACCTCATCTGGAATACTGTGTCCAGTTCTGGAGGTCCCTTCCAACTCTACCATTCTATGAATCTGTGTACAGAAACACTTTGGGGCAAACTTACTATGGCAATTGTGCCATATATTGTTGGGTATATTGAAATTAATGTACAGTCTATGGGTAGCTTCACACAAGCATGTTTTAGTGTGTGCATACGCTCGCACAAAAACACCCTTGTATTTGCAACATTGCATTTGCTATGGTGTGTGCACATGTCCGTACTTTGCAGGTGCGTGCCTGCAAAGATAGGACATGCGTGCACCATTGGGTATGCACGCATTGTTCTCAATAGAGGCGCGGCTGCTGCCAGCGGCTCCATTGAAAACAATACTCTGCCGACACCCCTGCATTCTTTTTCATGGAAGGGCTTTACATATCAGCCCTTCCCTAAAAAAGAAACATTTTAGTGTAAAAAAAAAAAGAACTCAGCTCTCCGCCGCTGCCGTGACCCCTGCGGGGATGAAGAACACATCTGCAGCATGCGGCAGATGTTTCCTTAACCCCCGCTAGTTAAAAGAATTCCCTGCTGCTACATCTGCCACATCTGTGGCAGATGCAGCAGAGGAATTCTTCAATTCTCTACCATAGCTGTCAAACATGTCAGCTGCAGTAGAGGATTCTGCTGCCAGCAATTGATTTCAGGGAAGGGCTTTAAATATATATGTGGCAGATGTAGCAGCAGCGAATATTTTTTAAATCAGCGGGGATGAAGGAAACATCTGCCACATGCGGCATATGTGTTCTTCATCTCCGCGGGGGTCACGGCAGCGGCAGAGAGGTAAGTTGTTTTTTTTTTTACACTAAAATTTTTCTTTTTCAGGGAAGGGCTTATATGTAAAGCCCTTTCCTAAAGAAGAATGCAGGGAGTCGGCAGAGCATTGTTTTCAATGGAGCCGCCGGCGGCAGCCACGGCTCCATTGAAAGCACTGCATGCAGCTGCATACATGTTTTTGCTGGTATGTAGGTGCGCACCTGTGTATGCACAAAAACACGCTCATGTGAAGCCACCCTTATGTGTGGTATGTAGAGTAATGATAGTGTGGGATACACTGAATGTAATGTATCTGTGTGTGGTGTGTGTAGAGTATACTGTTACACACGTTGTATCTGTGTATGTGTGTGTGGGGGGGTGGGGTGGGGTGGGGGGGATAATTGAAAGACTATTTGTTGTACAAAAAACTATCAATCATTCCTGCTTTGGAAACTGAAAAGCTTCCAAACAAAATAACATAACAAATATGTATTATTGAAGCTCCTATCTTTTTTCTCTCCAAAACTGTTATCCCTGCAATTTTCTTAATGGTTGCATAATTTTAGGACAACAATTTCTTTTCTAGCTCCAATGTATTGTATAAACTGAATTTTACTGCTAAGTGGGAAATTCTTCAGTGAAGGCAACACGGAGAAGCTATTTCTCCCCATAATAGCCTAGAAAAGCTGTTTCAAATACATCATTACACACAATACACAAAATAGCAGCCTCCAGAGTCTGAACGGATGCTGAGATCTCCACTTCCCCGAGCCAGATATTAATCCTGTAACTAAACAGATACATTTACTCCATAATTAATGATAAACTCACCGCAGATAAGCCATATGGAAGCCATGATTTTTCATAAACTGCAATAGATAATGGCTTGAAAAGGTTAAAATCATTCTTCTTCTCCATCCTCTTATCTAAAGGGTATGGGCTGCGTTACTCTAAAGGAAGTTTTGAGGAATGAGAATTATTGTAATTGAATTATGAAGATTTTTTTTCATTAAATCAAATATCACATTGGGTGATATTTTACTTGGTAGCATTAAAATTAGAGTAGATACCTGCCGCTTCAGTGCAGGGTAGAGATGAGCGAACACGTTCGGCCCCGCCCCTTTTTCGCCCGAACACCGAACTTTGCGAACACTTCAGTGTTCGGGCGAAAAAAGTTCGGGGGCCGCCGTGGCAGCGCGGGGGGGGGGGGGGGGGGGTGCGGCGGGGAGTGGGGGGGAGAGGGAGAGAGAGAGGGCTCCCCCCTGTTCCCCGCTACTGCCGCCCGCGCCGCCGCGCATCTCCCCGTCCCCCGGCGGCACCCGGACCTTTACGCGCGAACACTGCAGTGTTCGGCAAAGCCGGTGTCCGGGTGCGGATGTGTCCGTAACGGACATGTTCGCTCATCTCTAGTGCAGGGCTTATCCTAGTGTGGCCTACATGGGCATAAATGTAATGTTCTGAAAAGGATCAGGAACATTGATGTAGAACTTATACATATAATGTCTGTTATGTCAAACGCAACCACGACCTGGCAAACTCAGAGTGAACCACAAAACTGCAAAACCGACTTCATACTCGCCAACAGGCAAACTCAGACGGAACCTCAGAACTGCGAACCGACTTCATAATTGCAGACATACATAAACCAACGACTGACAAGAACTTAAAACACTCACCTGCATACCTGTACACATAGCCATATGGAATAACTCTAGGATGTATAAGGGAATTCAATCATATTTTGGCCAAGATACCTAACTCCGCAAGCCCACTTCAAGGGTACTTGTTGTCTCATTGGTCTCTACTCTAACGAGGCAACTAACCTCAGGAAAGCCTGCCTGCATGCAAGGCATTCGTTCTAACAGGGAAGACCCCATGCTGGAACCTAGGGACTTACCTCATCCTAGATAATAAAGAATCCACAGTAAGGCACAGTTCACACGACACATATGGACACATGCACAGATATGCAGGAACATGACACTGATCACATCAAAACACACTGAACATGCCTGCTCACGACACATGTCCAGACACATGCACAGATATGCAGGAACATGACACTGATCACACTGAACATACTGAACAAACAGAGGAAAGACCAGCAGGCACAGCAGAGAAGCTGGTATATATGAGTAGCAGACCTGGAAAATTGGCTGACTGGAGCAATCCACACCCAGCCAGCTCAATCAACCACCACCTGTGGAGCTGTGCTGCTGGAAATCATGTAGTACAACAGATCCCAACAGAATGCTCTAACAAGGCCTTCACAGCATATGTCCTATAGCACCAAATGTGTTACCATGCAGGGCGGCGCTGGGTCCCGCGGCCGGCGCGCGCCGCTTCGAGCTCGGCTTCGGCGTCCCGGAGCTGTGCTGTCAGGGATCTCCCGGCGGCGTGGAGCAGCCAGTGTGCAGCAGCGTGGAGCAGCCAGCGTGCTGCGGCGTGGGCGTGTCCGCCCGTAGGGTGCCGCCCGCTCTCATCCACCTCCCTTATGCAACAGTGGGAGAGTCGGCTCCTCCCACTCTCCGCCCCGGGGCGGAGGCTTTTAGTCAAAAGGCTGGCAGTGACCTGAACTCACTGCCAGTTATTGGTTCTGCTAGCCTCTAGTCAGGTCTATTCTAGTCTGTCCTAGTTGCTTGTCAGCATCCTTTCGTTTGCCTGTGAGCTACACCTCCAGCCTTGATTCACCTAGTAGTTTTGTTGGTCTGTTACACCTGCCTCTTCTGTCGGCACTCTGTCCCCTGTTAGTAGTTCCATCAGGTAGTCGCCAGGTTCCTAGCCAGCGCAGGGACTGCCGCCCAGTTGTCCGCCTGGGGTTAGCCAGGGCCGAGGCAAGTAGGCAGGGACAGTGGGGTGCAGGAGATCAGGGCACCCCAACTGGCGCTCGGGGGGCAGAGTGCCGTAACATAATAACTGGCCCTTTAAAACCGTTTTTGTCATGGAGGCGATCAGTTCCCTCACGAACCAGCTGCAGGCCCTGGTGCCTGTGATCCAGGATTTATCCGCCCGCATGGTGGCCCAGGAGCAGCGGGGGGTGTCGCAGGGGTCGGACGCCTCAACCAGCCCCGAACCCAAGTGCCCTCTTCCCGAGGTGTTTTCTGGGGAGAGGAACAAGTTTTTTGTTTTCCGACAGGCGTGTCGCCTGTTTTTTCGCATGCGTCCCCGTTCTTCCGGGTCGGAGGCTCAGAGGGTCGGGCTGATAATGTCCCTGCTGCGGGGCTCGGCACAGACATGGGCTTTCTCCATCCCCGAGGGTTCCTCCTGCCTGCAGTCCGTGGACTCCTTTTTTCAGGAACTCGGGGGTATCTTCGACGAACCGGACCGAGCGGTGTTGGCGGTTTCACGGTTGTTGGCGCTGCGGCAGGGGTTGTCGTGTGTGGAGGATTATTGCTCCAACTTCAGACGCTATGCGGGAGATACGACATGGAACGATAGCGCGCTGAAGGACGTTTTTCTGCAGAGCCTCTCGGATGCAGTTAAAGACCTGTTAATTTCCCATCCCGTTCCCGGGTCCTTAAGGGAGGCTATGGAGCTAGCGGTGAGAGCAGATAGGAGGCTCAGGTCTAGGAAGCAGGACAGGCAGACCCGTAGAGTCAGGGAGGTCAGTGGCCCTGGTCCCTCCTCCTCCTTACCAGTCTCTGCGCCCGAGCCGATGGAGGTGGACCCGCTGGACCCCAAAGAGCGACGCCGGATCCGTTTGTTGCATCGTCTCTGCCTCTACTGCGGGAAAGCTGGACATCGGGTGATAACCTGCCCACTGAGGTCTCAACGCCCGCAGCCGGAACCGGCGGAAAACTCCGAGTCCTAGGCGATTGCAGGGAGGATCGCCTAGGACTTCAGGTACTTCCTAAACTTTTGGTACCGTGTCATGTTAGATTCTGGGATTTTTCCCGATCAGGGCGGGCGTTTATTGATTCCGGAGCAGCCGCTAACTTGATAAGTCTGGGTTTTGTCCGTTCTCTGATGGCGGAATTTGTGGCGTTGAAGACGCCAATTCATTTTACCAGCATTGATGCTACCCCTCTCTCTACAGGCTTGGTACGATGGAGGACCCCAAGATTACAGTTCACGGTGGGGGTCCTCCACTCGGAAGAACTGTCTTTCTTGGTTATGGAAAAAATGTCGGTTGATGTGGTGCTTGGTATGCCCTGGTTGGCACTGCACAACCCCCAATTTGATTGGTCCACCCGGGAATTGACTCATTGGGGGTCATCGTGTCACAATCACCTGTCTACCATAGCTGTGTGCTCCGCAGATACGGTGCTCATTCCGGAGTATTTGTCAGACTTTCAGGATGTATTCTCCAAACGACTGTCTAAGGCTCTGCCCCCTCATAGGGAGTGGGACTGTGGTATCGACCTGATTCCCGACGGTCCCATCCCTAAGGGAGCCATTTTCAATCTGTCAGGTCGTGAGCATGAAGCCCTCAAGTCCTATGTCTCGGAAGCTCTGGCCAACCAACATATCCGGCTGTCCAGGTCCCCTGCCGGGGCAGGTCTCTTCTTTGTAGAGAAGAAGGACGGGACACTAAGGCCTTGTGTGGATTATCGGGCCTTGAATAAAATCACTGTGAAGAACCAGTGCTCCTTGCCCCTAATTCCTGACTTGTTGAATCAGGTGGTAGGGGCTCACTGGTTCTCCAAACTGGACTTAAGGGGGGCTTACAATTTAATTCGCATCAGAGAGGGAGATGAATGGAAGACAGCGTTCAACACCCCGTTAGGACATTTTGAATGTCTGGTCATGCCTTTTGGACTCTGTAATGCCCCCGCTGTGTTTCAGGGTTTTATGAACGCAGTCTTCCACGACTTCCTGGGGGTATTTCTGGTCATTTATCTGGACGACATCCTGGTGTACTCACCTGACTGGGATTCACATGTGCGGCACCTGAGGTTGGTCCTGACCCGTTTGCGCGAGTATCAACTCTTTGTCAAATTAGAGAAATGTACATTTGGCTCTAAACAAGTATCCTTCCTGGGTTATGTAATTTCCCCCACAGAGATTCAGATGGAGTCTGATAAAGTAGCAGCAATCTCCCAATGGGTCAGACCCGACAACCTCAAGGCTCTCCAGCGGTTCTTAGGTTTTGCAAATTTCTACCGCAAATTCATTAGAAATTACTCAGTTATTGCTCAACCTCTGACCGACCTGACTAAGAAGGGGGCTGACTTGGGTAAGTGGTCGCCTGCAGCCCTTGAGGCCTTTAGCCGTCTAAAAAAGGCATTCACGACTGCCCCGGTGCTAATACAGCCGGACGCACGACTACCCTTTTTTATTGAGGTAGACGCGTCGGAAGTGGGGACAGGAGCAGTATTGTCGCAGGAAGTCAGTGGGAGGTCTGGCTATAGCCCATGTGCGTTCTTTTTGCGAAAGTTCAATTCAGCAGAGCGCAACTACGACGTGGGTAACCGTGAATTGTTGGCTATCAAATGGGCTCTGGAAGAGTGGCGACACCATCTTGAGGGTGCTAGACACCCAATTACCGTATATACTGATCACAAGAATCTGGTATATCTCGCCAATGCGAAAAGACTCACTGCTCGTCAAGCCAGGTGGGCGTTGTTCTTCGCCAGGTTTAACTTCGTCGTGACATATATCCCCGGAGAGAAGAACGTGAAGGCGGACGCCCTGTCACGGAGTTTCGGGGTACCAGACAGTGGGACCATGACTCCCGAGAATATCTTAGCCCCCGGCGTGGTGGTGGCAGTGTTAGAGTCTAACTTCGTCCCTCAACTACAGGATGCTCAGCAGGACGCTCCGTCAGGGGTGCCGGAGGGCAGATGGTTTGTGCCAGAGACCCTACGCCCTAGAGTCATGGATGAGTCCCACTCGTCGGCTCTCGCCGGGCATCCAGGGTTCCAGGGGACCCTGGAGCTTTGCTCCCGATACTTCTGGTGGCCAGGCATGTCTCAGGAGATCCGCAACTTTGTGAGGGGTTGCTCGGTCTGTGCTCGCAATAAGAGTCGGCGGCGTCCTCCGGAGGGTCCTCTGAGACCACTACCGGTTCCTTCCAGTCCCTGGTCTCACTTATCAGTAGATTTCATCACTGACCTACCAGAATCCCAGAAGTGCACCACTATCTTAGTGGTGGTCGACCGGTTCTCAAAGATGGCACATTTTGTGGCGTTAAAAAAGCTACCCTCGGCAAAAGAATTTGCCACGATTTTTGTAAAGGAAATAATTCGCCTACATGGGGTTCCCCAAAATATTGTATCTGATCGCGGGGTTCAGTTTGTGTCGCAGTTTTGGCGTGCCTTCTGCAGAAACCTGGGAACGTCGCTTTCCTTCTCGTCAGCGTTCCACCCGCAGACTAATGGTCAGACTGAGCGGAAGAACCAAGACTTAGTGCAATATTTACGGTTGTTTGCCAGCGAAAAGGCTTACCAGTGGGCAGAGTTCCTGCCGTTGGCAGAGTTTGCACTAAACAACCGCCTTTGTTCTTACACTGGGGTGTCTCCATTTTTTAGTGTATACGGTCAGCATCCTCGCTTCCTTACAGCAATCCCTACTCCGTCGCTCTGTCCGGCAGCGGATGACGCCACAGATACGCTTCGGGGAGTATGGAAAGAGGTGCAGAGAAACTTGGAGGCAGCGGGGGCCCGTATGCAGTTGCGCAGTGGGAAGAGTCTGTCTGTGTCTGAACCTTACAGGGTGGGACAGAAGGTATACCTGTCTTCTAAAAATCTCAAATTGCGGGTCCCGTCCTTGAAGCTGGCGCCACGTTACGTGGGGCCGTTTGCCATCACGCGTGTGGTGAACCCACTCGCCTACGAGCTGGGGTTGCCAGCCACATGGAGGGTTCACAGGGTATTCCATAAGTCGCTGCTGAAACCTTTTGTCCCTTCGGTGCCGCCCGCTCTCATCCACCTCCCTTATGCAACAGTGGGAGAGTCGGCTCCTCCCACTCTCCGCCCCGGGGCGGAGGCTTTTAGTCAAAAGGCTGGCAGTGACCTGAACTCACTGCCAGTTATTGGTTCTGCTAGCCTCTAGTCAGGTCTATTCTAGTCTGTCCTAGTTGCTTGTCAGCATCCTTTCGTTTGCCTGTGAGCTACACCTCCAGCCTTGATTCACCTAGTAGTTTTGTTGGTCTGTTACACCTGCCTCTTCTGTCGGCACTCTGTCCCCTGTTAGTAGTTCCATCAGGTAGTCGCCAGGTCCCTAGCCAGCGCAGGGACTGCCGCCCAGTTGTCCGCCTGGGGTTAGCCAGGGCCGAGGCAAGTAGGCAGGGACAGTGGGGTGCAGGAGATCAGGGCACCCCAACTGGCGCTCAGGGGGCAGAGTGCCGTAACAAAATGTTATTTCCAGAAAGAATCAATTCTGTCCAAGCAGAGCTTAGCCATACAAGACATGTACGGAAACGTTGAACCCTATCCACAAGTGGAGTAATTGCCCCAATAAGAATGGCTCCACATCAGGAATGTAGAGCAACCCTGGCTTTTCCTAGATGGCAACAGAGAACAGTGGCAAACATTGGATGACACAATATTTTACCACAAGCACAATAATAAAGATGTTACAAAACACTCAAACTGGAAAGTAAAAACCTTGACTGTCTTATCATAACAAATAACTGACCTAACATATGCAAAATAAGAATAGGTATAACTGACGAAGACCATAAGTACCTACAGCCAGAAGAGGTATAACTGACAAAGGCCATAAGTACCTACAATGCAGAAGTCAGACAAGGATTCAGACATAAGTCAGACATGAGTCAAACAGAATTCAAACAGGATGAAACCAGATTTTAAACAGGTATCAGACAAGGATTCAGACAGGTGTCAGATGTGAATTTGACAGTGTTTAGACGGGTGTCAGGAGAGATACAGACAGAGTAATAGACAAAGACCTGACCAGCTGGCAAGCTCAAACCAGAATGAAGACAGGCGAATAACCGGCACCCTCTGAGAGGAGGGGCCAGAATAAATGTGCATATGCAATTAGTGATTGGCTGGCTGGGCAAGTCCATCTCACAGCCAAGCAAATCAACCTACACCTCTGGAGAAGTGCTTGTGTCGGTGCCTAACATTAGTAAGACAGGAAGCACATGCTTACACATCATGAAATACCATTATCTTGTAAGTAGTGTGTATAAAAACATGGTTGGGTTTCCTTGTAGTTTTCCATTTCAAAAATTGGAACTAGTTTTAAAAAATTAAAGGAAATACAAAAGCCTATCTGAACTTTTTCTCTCTGCTTCTTTCCCTTAATATCCAAGATCCTATGTAATTTGGCTTGCTCCTATTAGTATATGTGTAAGCGTTGTGATAGGAGACTCCGGTGTATAATAAAATCTTGATCTATACATGTTTCACACATTTTGTATGTGCATAAAAATTGCACCTCAACACGTTTGATTGCAATACAGAACTAGGGAAGAGATATTGTAGGGCTTTCTTTCTAAACTTCTCTTGACTCATTATTGTTGAGTTGTCTGTTATTGTAGCCCCATTATCTCAAAGGAAACAAGTCAGAAAGGAGACACTAAATAACTCTGGCCTGGATATCCTGACCAGGGTGCTGTGGGAATTATGCAGTGTTTCTTTATGCCGTAGCTTCATACCAGCTGTCAGTTGTGTGCCAACAGTGATAAAATTGCAGAATCACAGTATTTTCATGTTGACTCATCATTATTGGCACACAAGTAAGAACTTATGCCTATCATAGAGACAAATAAAATTCTGCTTACCCAAAGGTGCCTTTAGAAAAAGTACACAGCATCATTGTACAGAGTTAAATATCTCTAAGGATATCAAAGAGAGCACTATAAATCCAAATGTATATTACATATATGCTATACATCTGCATTTCTACTGTATAATCTATATACACACAATGAACAGCCACTGCAGAAGGAACACCTTCTCAATAATTGGTTGATCCAGGGACTGGCTGGAAAATTTTAGCTTGGGGGCAAGCACATAGCACTGGCCCATAAGTAGAGGCTGATCCCAAAGGTGGAAAGCCCTACAAAGCTAAAGTATGCCCATCCACTAATAGCATCACAAATTATTGCTGATATTGTGCAGCCAGTAGCCGCCATGGGTGGCCCTAATTTTGGAGTGTACAGCCAGCACACCATGTGTTTCTACTCTTAACCTATGTATTTAACATACATACGGTACCAGAACTATCCTTAATATATACATACAGTATTAGAACCAAGCTCAGAACATAAATACAGCACCAGTACCAAACTCATAACATAAATACAGCAGTAGAGCCAACAGTATTGCTTGCATATCACCTTGCAATATTTGTACACATAAGCAGATGATATAGCTATACAAGTACGAGGTATTGGTTTGTATTTTGTCCAAAATACTTGGGCCGCAAGCCATGATCAAGGCTCCTCGTTGTCTTGTAGGTCCCTACACTAGCAAAACAACATGTACCAGAGGACCCTAAGGACCACCCTAGCCCAGAAATAGCAAATGACTCAGCAGGACAAAGCAGAGACAAACTGACATAAAACTTACAGAAAATAAAAGTAAGAACAGATATGAACCAACAAGACACCAAACACACAGCAAGCTGCAACGGACAAGGATACATGACTGCTCACCCTGGACACCAAACAGACACTGACAGGAGCTGGGAATATATGTGAGCAAACACCCGGGGAATTGGCTAGAAAGAGATCACCACACCCAGCCAGCACAATCATTCCACATCTGTGGGCTGTGCTGCTAGAAACCTATGTGGTACAACAGATTCCAGCCAGCACTGCCTAGCAGTACCTTTCCTTTAAAAAAGGGACATCTGGACCCTTTGAGCATAAAAAAGTTATGCAACTCCTCCAAAAGACACCCATGCAGTACGGGACTTACCCAACGGCCTAGTACTGCCACAAATATGTTACCACCAGGATAGGTATAGCACAGGACTTATCTGACGGGCCTCATGCAAACACACAACATATCCTGTCAAGGAGGGAGCAAACGTAACACTTAACGTGCATGTAGCCAGAGAGGAAAACATGGCAACCCTCCCTACTGACATAGCATGCACAGGACTTATCCATACGGGCCTGATGTGGATGCCAGACAGTCACCAGGAGAAGGGAAAAAACTCAGATACATACCACACAGGGGTCTGCAGCAAATGGAAAGGCAGGATATTAAATTACGTCCGCTGGGTGCACCTCGCCGCAGGACGGACACCAGGACAGAACTGGAACTCAGCACACAGACAGGGAGACTGACCGTAGACTGCCAGGAGGATGGCAGGTCCCTACCTAATAGGTGGGCGATCGCCTGGATAAAGGCGGCCCCATGCTGGAACCTCAGGCCTGCTATCTCTAAAAAGGGTGATACATGGAAACAAAGCCCTAACGTCTGCCTACAAACGGACTAGGGGAAGGCTATGAATCGGATGGAACAGACAGACAAACAGGACCCTAACGTCCGTCTGCCAATGCACAAAGAGGACAGGATATGGATCGGGAAGAACAGACATACAGACAGAAAGGGCCCTAAAGTCCACCTACCAATGGACAAAGTGGACAGATTATGGATCAGGCGTCCAGCCCACCAACAGACGGGTAGACATACAGAAACATATGTGGATGGGTGGATCAGACAGATGAAATACAGACATAAACGATGACTGACAGCAACATAGAACAAGAGCAACATACAACATAATCCAACATACTGCATACCAAACATATTGCAAACCAACATAACATAGCAGGAGCACTCAAGACGACATCCATGCCACCGTAGCTGTATGGAGCCACCACACCCACCGCACAAGGGAAGGAAAATCGTGTCCGGCATCACCTAGCCTGCACCATGCACAAAAAAATTTTATGTTTGAAGGCCGCACCTGCAAAGGGGAGAGAGAAACCTGCAACTGAAATGCACTTGTGCAGTCACCAGACCACACACATAACTGGGTGCACCACCTCAGAACACCAGGGGGGGAGGAACAGCAGGTGTCCATACCTTCTGCAGGGAAATACGGGGGAACACGCTCCAACAACCGCATGCAACAACATAATGTAACATAATGCCCCCCCATTTACAAAAGAGGGGGCATTATGTTACATTCGTGTGGGCAAACAAGCATAGGGCCCACATGAACATGCCCAAAGACTGGGATATCACAAACACAGGGACCTAAAACGGATTTCTGACTGGACGTGTTGACAGAAACACCAACTGGACAGAGAACTGCATACTGCGGACTGGACTGACGGACAGACATAACATAGGGACTGACAAAAGAACCAAAACACTCACCTTGCATACTTGTACACATAAGCAGATGATCTAGCTATAAAAGTATGAAGTATTGGTTCGTACATTGGCCAAAATACTTAAGCCCGCAAGCCATGATCAAGGCTCCTCGTTGTCTTGCGGGTCCCTACACTAGCAAGACAACATGTACCAGTGGACCCTAAGGACCACCCTAGCCCAGATATGGCAAACAAACTCAGCAGGAAAAAGCAGAGACAAACTGACATAAAACTGTCTGAAAATAAAAGTAAGAACGGATATGAACCAACAAGACACCAAACATACAGCAAGCTGAAATGGACAAAGATACATGACTGCTCACCCTGAACACCAAACAGACACTGACAGGAGCTGGGTATATAGCTTTAAAAAGGCCTCATGTGGGCCGAAACATAGCCTACCCTTTTATAGAGCAATCATGAAAGAATAAAGATAATTTTTTAATGAGATCCTTTTATGCTGCCCCTTCCTTCATCGTTTCTAGGAGCTGGGTATATATGTGAGCAAAGACCCGGGGAATTCTGTGTTGAACATCCAGTGGTGCCCTTTCTGTATCTTTTGCCGAAAATTCACAAATGATTGGACAATCCACCCGGCAGACCAATTGTGTCTAGCCGTGGCTCGCTGTTCAACAACCCTTCATGGTTCTTAGACCAGATTTTGAGACAATTTGCGATGGCAGCCGCCTCATTCGTTCAAGATACGGGTGATTTCTTGACCAAACTTAAGGAAGTACAGATTCTTGACACCACTCTCTTGGTGGCACTAGATGTGATGTCTCTGTATATGAACATCACACATACCCGTGGTCTCGAGGCGGTCTCTGAATGTTTGTTATCATCTCAGTGGTCCAATACATGCCTGCGGTTTACCCTGGCATTGCTTGAATTTATTTTGCAGAATAACTATTTTCTTTTTAATAACATCTTTTACAGGCAGCGTCAGGGGACTGCAATGGGGTCCAACGTGGCCCCTCTGTCTGCAGGCATGTATATGGACCACATTGAGAGAACTTGCATTTATGTGTCTCCACACTGGCAGCACATTGGCTGCTGGTGGAGATACATAGATGACATTTTCATGCTCTGGAACAGTACAACTGGTGAGTTGAACGATTTTCACGGGTTCCTTGATCAGTTTGTCCCCGAACTGAAATTTACCTTGACTTCCTCCACATCAGCTATTCAGTTTCTTGACCTGTTAGTGACTAAGACAGGTACAGTGTTGTCTACGGGCCTATATCAGAAAGATACAGACCGCAACAACCTGTTGCATTATACAAGCTGTCATTCCAAGCATCTATTGCAGGCACTACCATGGAGTCAGTACTTGAGGGTCCGTAGAAATACTGCTGTTGACAAAGTTGAGGCTAGACTTTTGGAGATATGTGACAGATTCCTACAAAGGGGTTACCCCGATGGACAGGTAAAGACGGACGCATCTAAAGGAGATTGACCTCGAGGTCGGACTTGTTGACCCCTAAAGGGAAACCAACAAAGACCCCTAGAATACCATTTGTCTCCACTTACGGGCCTATTAGTAATAGAGTTGCGCATGTGACCGGAGACACGGGTCTATTTTGAGAAAAAATTGCCCACAAGTGGAGGAATTTGCGTTACCCGCGATGATGGCCTATAGACGCGGTTCAAGCATCCGGGACAGGGTGGTTCATAGCTCCGGTGGAAGTTCTTTGTTGACATCTGTGAATTTGCCATTTTTGGGCAAAACTGATAGCTACTTCTGTCTCGGATTATCTTTGTGCAGCAATCTACTTAGGGGAGATACGTTTTGCCATCCACGCACGGGCAAGAAATATCGTACTTGTAGAAGGTATACTCGTCGGTCATCTTTTGTCATATATCTTATTGTCTGTCCGTGCTGACTTTTTTATGTTGGCAAGACCACATTGGAAGCCCCCACGAGAATTCTCAGCCATAAGAGCACCATCCGTACAGGCAAAATTGACTTGCCTGTACCGTGTCATTTTGCGTCGGCGGGGCATACGGTCAGCCAACTGAAATACCGGATCATTGATGACGTACCATCTAATATCAGGGGCGGTGACAGGAAAAGATTGCTCAAACAGAAAGAACTTATTCAATTTGGATACGCTATCACCAAATGGTATGAATATCGAATGTAATACTGCTGTATTTTTCTGATTATGCGAATTGTCTTTGATTTTCTCTGCATTTAGACATATATGATTGCTGTGGTCTTTTTATGTCTTTTATGTGTTTTTAATTGTGTGCACTTTCTGCCATAGGTGGGCTGGTCGCTGGCCAGTGTCGGTTGGGTATGGTCGAGTTCTATACCTATGATGATCCAATGTCTCCCTGGAAAGAATGGCTGCTTTTTGTTTTCAGTTCTATGATCTATGAAGTGCGCCCCATTGACTTGTGATGCGTGTGCTACTGAGATACAGTTTATCATTAACAAAGTTTTGTGAACAATGCATTTGCATGTAATATTGTAGTTTTTATAGGGGGCGCTGTTTGCCGATTGCTCCAGTGTCGGGAGATATGTCCCCATACTACATTAGGGCAGCACCTAAGTCTGATGTACAGAACTGCACCTTATCTAGTGTATGGGCCCCTGTTTATAGCCTTATGGCTTGTCTCTGATGCGCTATTGCAGCCCGATGCCTTACTGGTGAGGCAGAGTATGTGTTTACTTATTTCCGTGGCAACAGACCTGTGTTAGTTTGTGTCGCACACTGATGACCTAGCGCCCCTGACACTGGCAGCCTGCAGACTCCACAGCAGAAGGTGATTGTTCTTAATTGGCATGTGTATTTAGGGTAAGCAGAGGGGTATGCGAGACAGGCTTGACAAAGATCCATTAGGATCGAAACGTCGCTTGCATTACTGCATCTGTTTATTGCTGTACGTGGGACCTGAATGGAATAAAGTTCCTTTTAACTATGGATGCTACCTCTAATTGTGCTGTTTCACCACCGGCAAAATGGCGGACGGTTACTTCTCCAGGCTCCCCAGCTTCTGCACTTGCGTCTGCCAACTTGCTGACAGGCGCATGCACCGAGGCTGGGGAAACGTCCGTGGATAAAGATCCCTTCGCGGAATATTACCAGAGGCCTTAGGTAAGTATTTCACCTCCCCTCATTGATCGCATCCGTGACGGGAGGTGAAACTTTAATTTTTTTAAACTTTTTTATGATCACCGTTATCCAATGGATAATGGTGATCATGTGACCAGGGACCACATACCACAGCCCCCCCTGAAATCTCCAGGCTCTCAGCTATGTTTGGTAGCCAGGAGCAGGGAGATTTTAAATTACCCCGGCAATCTGCGGCTTTTGTGCATGTGTCCACCATTCTCGCGACAGGCTTGTGCGCAGAAGCCGGGCTACGGTCTGCGAATAAATTCGGGGGCCTTAGGTATGCAATTTCATCTCTCCTCATGGATATGGATACTTTTTTTTTTTCTTTTTTACCTTACATGATTGCCGTTATCTATTGGATAATGGCAAACATGTGACCTGAAACTGCATACAGCGGCTCCCAGTGACATCTCCCTGCTCTTGGCTACTCATGCTAGCCGAGAACAGGGAGATTTTAAATCTCCCGGATTCCCAGGCCTTCTGCGCACGCACTTGACAGTTTACGTCTGGCGTGCCTGCGCAGAAGACGACATCAGGTCCTGGAAGGACCAGAACACCACGGGACATCGCGAAGGACAGAGGTGAGTAGTCTCAACTTCCCTCATGAATCCGATCCGTAAGGGGAGCTGAAACTTTAACTTTTTTAAAATTTTTATTTACTTTCATGTGATTGCCGTTATCCATTGGTTTGTGGCCCCCCATGATGGCTGCAGGTTGTCGGCTCCCTCCGGCAGCTGACAGCAGGGAGCTGTTACATCCACAGCCCCCGCTGCTTTAATTCTCAGGGCGAGCGTGTTTGTACGGCCCTGGGGATTAAAGCCCACAAAACCAGGACGTAAAAAGACTATGGGCCTGCTACTAAGGAAATTTTTACATAGTTGGCAAAAAAATTCCTCTAAATGCCTCCCAAAGGTTCCGAATTTTGAGATCAAAACGGCACATTCAATCAGTAGTACAGTAACCACTCATTACAACATGAGTGACTTTGAACTGTGGCTTAGGAGTGTGAAGCCATGTGTCAGAGAATTACTACAAGGCTCTTCTCCCGAATGCAGGCGTCTAAGAAACGGAGTTTGCAGTCATGTGCAGATTTTGGCAGTTTATGCTCTTTATATGAAATACCTTGGAACATAGCAACATTTATTGACTTCCTATCTAAAAAGATGTCCCTTGGTCTGCTGGAAATTGAAGTGACTTCAACATCCTGGGGCCAGTCAGAAAAATTCTTTGCCATTTATTTAATCATTAGATAAGTAAAAGCATTTAACTATTGTATAACAATAAGGGAATTGGGAATCACCGTCATCCATTCGAGTGATGGGAAATACACAAGATAAAAATAAATGTCTAATGCAAGAAAAACAGATGTCTGCACTTAGCAACAATACGGAGGAAGCAAAACAAAAAGCACCATATTTCAGAATCGGAATTTCAGGTGAATGTATGTTTGTTGTGTTAGGGACAACAATATGGTCAAATTGCGCTTTTCTTAGCTATCGCGTTATGCCGCGTTTTGTCCAAATTGCAGCAGAAAATGCTCCTTTTAAAGTAGCCGTCCGGTATAGAGAACCCCGAATCATTTGAGTATTCCTCATCAATTACTTGTCCAAGGCGTCCTGCTGAAGACACCACACAATCAACAGCCGTTTAGGGAGAAAAGTGGCCAATTTCTCCTAATTTCCCCTGTTTCAATACTGCAGGAAGAATGAAGGATTACACAGCATCCATTGTGACTGGATAAACTAGCAGAGAATTGCAAACATTAACCTGCCTGGTCTGTGACAGAGGAGTTCGGTCTGGGCCAGCAAGCCAGGCTTCAGCTGTTGATCCTAAGATTCTGTTGGGTGGTAAATCACTGCCCTGTCGTCTTGACGTACACTGACTCTTGCCTTAAATAGGCAGTAACACAGTGTGTGAGCCTGAAAAAATGCATACACTCATACAGTTCAGCCTATTATCCTGCAATGTTGATCCAGAGGAAGGCAAAAAAAAAACACATTAGGTAGAAGCCAATTTCTCTCATTTAGGAAAAAAAATTCCTTGGATCACCCACCCTTCTGAGGTAATCTAATGATTATAAAATGTAATATTGCGACACTCAAGAAAAGTCTCAATGCTTTTACAGAAAAGACTCCCCCCACCTATATCAGTGTAGAAACCTTCTTTCCTCTAGACGTCAAGTATGTCCCCTTGTTACAGTCACAGTCCTGGGTATAAATAGATGATGGGATTATTGACCCCTGACATACAGTATTTATACATTGTTATTAGGTCGCCCCTCGGTCATCTGTTTTCGAAGCGTAATAACCCTTATTTTGATCATCTCTTTGGGTAGTATGATCAACCCATTCCAATTACTACATTCTCCATTCAGATAATGTTGGGGGAATGTTTTTCTGGCCTTTTACAATTAACTTAGCAATAACACTTTATTTTCACCTACACCTCTGCCCCCCGTTGTTCCCCATGGTTATGTGATTCTGTCTGCTGATCTTGTGACTTCCCCTCCAATTCGCCATGGCCCTTAGATGGAATGGGACAGCGCATTGTTATACACTGCACTTCAATTGCAAGATGAATTGTAATAAGCCCTTATTTACAATGGGTTCATTTACATGACAGATTTTGCAAGATCTACAAGTCGCAGCAGATCCTTTTTTTGGGGTGATATCGACCATTATGTTCTATATAAGAAAAAAATTATCTCATTGCACTTGAATGTAGTCTAGTCTCCTATAATTCACTACACTCCTTTACAGACCTTGGATTTATTGTCGCCACTTGCATGAGTGTTTCTACACACCAGGTATCCGTTTTAGCTCTGAGGAGCTTCTTTATCTCTCTGCTCATGAACAGGGCTGTTGAAGCCTTGATTGGCCAAGCGGGCATATGCACAGTGAACAACACGTGAGTGCCAGCTGACTTCTTCTGGATTTTAAGTGTCAGGCTTCAGGGCTCCAGTCCTGGATGGGGAGCCGCTGAAGCAGGTGAGTATGTATTATTTATTTTATTTTACACATTTATAAGTCTGTGACTTTTTTTAAAGTCTTGGAAAACCCCTTTAACCCCTTCCCTCTCCAGGACACACATTTACGTCCTGGAGCGTCAGGGTGTGTATGCAGAGAGGTCGCGGGGCATTCAGCGCAGGCATCAGCTGTTTACTACAGGGCAATAGCCGCAATAGGCCGTTGGGCTGATCGCGGCTATTAATCCTTTAAATGCCGCTATCTATTCCGCAGTGAGATCGGGGGAGCCGTGCAGGTGTCATGGCTGCCGGGGGCCTTCTGAAAGGCCCCAGGGCTGCCTTGAGAGACTGCCTATCAAACCATCCCCGTGGGGTGGCTTGATAGGCTGCCTGTCAGAATGCAGTATAACGTAACGCATTACGTCATACTGCAGGAGCGATCAAAGTATTGCATATTTTAGTCTCCCAGAGGGACTTAAAAGTAAAGTAAAAAAAGAGCAATAAAGTTTTTTTAATTGTAAAAAAAAGTAATAAATGTTTAAATCACCCCTTTTGCCAGATCTATAATTAAGCTAAGTGAATCTATAATTATGTAAATAAAAAAAAATTAAAAAAATTTGGTATCACCGCATCCGTAAAAGTACAATCTATCAAAATAGCACATTATTTACCACGTACGGTGAACGTCGTCCGAAAAAAAAAATAAAGAACGCCAGAAATGCACTTTTTCAGTCATTTAGTCTCCCAGAAAAAATGCAATAAAAAGTGATCAAAAAGTCGTATGTATTCCGAATTAGTACTTATGGAAACTAAAGGACTCCCTGCAAAAAATGAGCTATTGCTGAACTACGTCGACAGAAAAATAAAAAAGCTATTGCACGCACAAAATGACCGCAGAAAATAATTGAAAAAAATTAAATGTCATTGGAAAAAAGTAGTATAGTAAAAAAAAAACTATACAAGTTTGGTATCGTAGCAATTGCACTGACCCGTAGAATCAAATTATCATGTCTTTTTTGTTGCAGTTTGTGCGCCGTAGAAACAAGACGCACTGAAAGATGGAGGAATGTGGTTTTTTTTGCATTTTACTCCACTTAGAATTTTTTTTTAAGTTTTTCAGTACATTATATGGTACATTAACTAGCACCATTGAAAAATACAACTCATTCCGCAAAAAACAAGCCCTCATACAGTGACGTTGATGAATAAATAAAGGAGTTATGATTTTTTTAAGGGGGGGAGGAAAAAACGAAAATGGAAAAAAAAGGGCCGCGTCATGAAGGGATTAAATATAGAGAAGATGCAGGACAAAACAAGAGGGGATGATGGGATATAAAACACTATTTTAAAGGCAGCATAACTATAACACAGTACGTTTAGATACAGAGAAGCTCTAGAATGCCTCTAAATAATGCAGTCCCCATATAATAGTCAGATAGCAGTTTTATACAGTGGTAAGGATTACAGTGTAGTTATCTCCGGTGATCACAGGGGGATTCGTAATGATTGGTAATGTCCGTGTTTTTTTGTTCTTTATCGTAGCCTACATGACCATGAAGATTTCCTCCAGCCACGACTCTTACCATCCTGACACTACCCCCAATGAACATAGTACTAGTATTTGCTTTGTGCCCCCCCCCCCCCCCATAGTATTGGTGTCCTGTCTGTGGCCCCCTATGGCTCTAGACTCCTACCTCTGTGGTACCCCATAGCTCTGAAGCTCTAAAGCATGTGGTCTGCCTACATTGGTGGCACACCACTATTTGTACAAGCAGGTGCAGACAATAACTAGACAGAAATTGTATTAAATGAGATCTATTCGACTAACATCACATAACACCTTGTAGGTGAGAAAGGATATTGTTTCATAAGGAAAGTTCTTCTCGGACTTTCCTCACACAATGCACTGGAATTTCTTTCTAGACAATAACATTGAGGGGATATATTTAAGAATGATTATCTTGGCATAATTTCAGATTGATTACTGCAAAATGGGAACTGCACCCATTCTATTCGTAAGGGAAAGAAATTCACTTCCGCTTCTTCCCATTGTGTAGAATGCATTTCTAAACTATCACTAAGTTCAAATAGTCAGGCAGATAGTTATAGGGGAAAAAACACATTTGCTAAAATAAGGGCCAATTTATCATCTGTTCCTCTTTCTAGAAGATTTTAGAAAAGTACATACGGTTTACGGAAATACCCTAAATTTATTACATATCGGTATTCATTACACAGGATATGCCCAACCTGCATTATTTATTGACAGGCTATAATGGACGGATGGTACGTCTTCGTGTTTACGAAATGGTGTAGTGATGACAGACGGAGGCCGAGGCGACACATTTTTGCTAAAAATAAGTTTATTAGACATTACTATAATACACGTTATTTATCTCCATAGGAGGGTCCTGATACTTTAATATTACGTAATCACACAGTGCAAACTCTCTTAAAGCAACAGTACTCAAAATATCTGCTACAACACATCCAGCGGCATCTCTCGCCTACATTCACATCTAATTCATGTCTTCCTTGTGACTATAGCAAGGCACACGACTTTTCACATGAACATCTAGTATCTTTGGTCTGCGGAATAACCATTACATGCAATATCTTTAGCCATAGGCCTCAACCGGAGGCGTAACTTGAAGCTTCTGGGCCCCAATGCGAAACCTGTAATGGGGCCCCCAACTATAATGCTTTACTCATAGTACTGGGCTCCCTATATGGAGAAGAGAGGACTTATGGGCCCCCTAAGGCTCCTGGGCCCGTGTGCAACCGCATCTCCTGCATCCTCTATAGTTACGCCCCTGGCCCCAACCTTAAATGCTCCATAGGAGCAGCGTCCTTACACACAGAATGCCTCAACACCTCATAGATGTCATTTCATACCCAGAGGTCATCACACATTACTTAAATCTGAGGAACCAATACTCTATTTCTTCCCTTTGGCCCATTTCTTTTATAATCTGGAGATACCGTGTAAGCGAGAGTGCTAGTAGCTATCAGGGATCACTGAAAACAAGCTTTATTCCAGATTATCACTCAACAAATAACCCCTACTATCTCGGGACATTCCACAGACACATCTGGTTCCAGTAAACTTGGCAGTATCCATTTGCCAAAGCCCACATGCTACAATTGCTAACACAGCACATTCTTTCTTTTAACTCTACAGGTGGGAGGAAATGTACTTAGACACAATTCTGTTTACAACTCCCCAAGTCCGTTGTGTTCATCATCACCAGTACAATGAAGCTCGCTTGCTGTAGAAATAGCGCACATAATAAATGGACATGTTCCAAGAACAGCTCATGATCTCTTATCAGAAGCACAATGGTTTCCAGTCACATGACAAGTTTTGGAAATTTGTTTTCTAGCGGATGATTAGGCAAAAAGACGGCTGATATGGGAGTTCTCTTAGAGAATTTACAGTAAGAAAACAGGTAAAATGGTGGGGACTAATAGCCAAAAACAATTGTAATCTATATATTAAGAGCAATGCATAATTTATAGCTCCATATTAACCCTTTCCAAACCAATTTGTATCCTGGTTTTCCTAGGGGGCTTACTTTTTTTCTGCCATTATACAATGGTGCTATCTGCTGGCTAAAGCCAGTACTGCATGAGGTGACACGTTGGATAGGCTCCGACAGCAGAGGGGCTGGCAATACACAGTAAGAGAACCCCGACAGATGTCTTTCAACATCGGAGCTGTACAGCCTTAAACCATAATGTCTTCAGAGGTCAGACAGTGGACTGGAAAGGGTTGATACATACTGTAAGTCTAAAGCAACTAAAGTAGCCAATCCAAAGCTGTTCCTGTTGTTGTTAAACTTTAGTATTAGGGCTATAAAGATACTATAAGGGTGAAAAACTTTGCACTGCAGGTAAAGTTTAAAGGCTATGTACACTTTTGCACCTTTTTTTTTAGTCAATGTGTTTTTGGAAATTAAGATTTCTTTTTGTAATTTGGTTTTAATTAAAAATTTCTGATTGTTTGATTTCTATGCTTGTATTGTTCTCCAAGGCACTGCAAACTTGAGGAATGAAATTGTAGCAAATTCTGTTGGTCAGAGTGAACTGACAACTCCTCTACAAGGGGTAGTTAGGCTTTTCTTCACCCTGGGCAAAGGTTTATTTCAGCACCCCATCACCCCCCACTTCCCCTCCCAAGTACAATTTTGCCAAACTACCTAAAAATAATAACTAATACATAACTTGACTTAATCCGTGTGCTTGTACTGGAGAGTGTAGACCAGGGGTCCCCAACTCCAGTCCTCAGGGACCACCAACAGGTCATGTTTTCAGGATATCCTATGGTAAAAACACCTGTGGCAATGTCTGAGGCACTGACAATAATTACATCACCTGTGCAACACTGAGGAAATCCTGAAAGCATGACCTGTTGGCGGTCCCTGAGGACTGGAGTTGGGGAATACTGGTGTAGACAATAGAGAAAAAAAAGGAAATTCTCCAGAATTCAGAGTGTATTATTCAATGTAAATAGATATAGTGATGGGGGAAAAGTGATATCAATCACTTACTTTAAGGGAGGGTCAATAATAAATCCAGTCCCCTCTGATGAGGGGAAACATTGAACAAGGTGCTTGATTTTGGAATCAATAGGTTTAACCCAGTAATCCAGTGATGTCAGGTAATGAAGGCTTTAATTAAATTCCCATGAATAAGCAAGCAAACATAAAAGAACAAAAACAAACTACATAAAGAACCGTTAGTGCAACGCGTTTCGGAGCTGCTGTTCCTTTCTCAAGCACAATAAAAAGGACATTGAGCAAAAGGGGTATATGTAGAGGATTTTTCAAAGAGATTAGCATATCAATCTAAAAATTACCATAACAAACCGTCATAGGCATGCGCACCAATGCCCATGAATGGGCAAGCCCGGCAAAAGGTGCCAAAACCTGGCATGCATTCCATGACCTGGAAATGGTGCCGACTGCCAATCCTGCCCTGTTGAATAGTAAAAATAGGTTAACAGATTCCCGGTACCAGTATCTTGTAAAATGTAAACACATCGCGAGATGAATTCCAAATGCAATGGTGGTGCGTGCGATTGTATTAAACTTTACAGAACAACTTTGGGATGGCAAAAGCAAACAAGTTACACAAGTTATGAAGAGAAGGAAATATGGGGAAACGAAGGGGGGATGGAAAAATAAGTAACAAAATATGAATGAAATCAAAAGTAATATGCGAGGAATGTGAACCAATACATGGGCGAGGGGGAAAGGAATATAAAGGGAGGAGGGGAGATATTAATAAAAATATGCTAATTCAATACATGTATAGAACTATGAATAAAAATGAGATCATGATAAAATGACTATGTAAATGAATTATACAATAATAAGGTGATCTAAAAATTAATAACTTTATTAAAACAGTGATACTATAATAAATATATAAAATATGTATAAAAGGATAGAAGATTAAAATAGGTAAAAAAAACTAGGTTTAACGATGATGGGGAACAGCAATAATATGAAGGGAATTAAAACATTGACAGTTAAAGTAGAAAAAAAAACGTATATATGAATATATTGCATCTTGGTTCAAATTGTCTTTAAAATTTCAGTTAAGCCATTCGGTTTAAGCGTATTGAGGCGGAAAATCCAATACCTTTCTTTTGACTTTAAAAGAGAAAAAAGGCCTTGAGGTGCCTCTTATAATGGGGTAATGCGCATCTCTGAGGCATCTTTATTATGAAAGTTTAACCCTTTCCAATCCACTGTCTGACCTCTTTGTAGTGAGTGTAGGCTTCAAGAACCCCAACGGTCCTTCTTAGGGCCACATCTACGTGTGTGCAGGCTGCTGTTAGCAGTGGAAATTTTTTTTTTTCTTTCTCAAAATTGGCAGTGCAGAGCATTGCACCCGGTATTAGGGACAGAAGTGGTGCATAGGCAGGGAGAGTGTTAGGAGTGAGTGTAGCCTTCAAGAACCTCAACGGTCCTTTCTAGGGCCAAATTTAACCATGTGCAGTACTATGCTGGCTGCTGTTAGCAGTGTTGCATTTTTTTTTTTTCAAAAAATCGTCTGTGCAGGGCATTGCACCCTCCATTGATACTACAGGGACAGAATTGTGTAGGCAGGGCCACAACACAGTTATTGTTCATTGAATATCCGCAGTGGGGCCTTCCCTTTGCAAAAAAGCGAAAAAATTATATTTGGCCTGCCTGTGTCAGTCCTAAGGTCTCCGTGTACGTGTGTGCTGCGTGGAGAAGGTACAAAAATCAAACGCAACCAGCTACGGTTTACTGCAGGCTTGCGCCATTGTCTTTCCTGACTGGCATAACCTGCTCTGCCAGAGTTAATAACTCTGCTACACTAAAGTTGTGTGACACTTTTTCAGGGCCACACCACAGTTATTAAACGTATTGTTCATTGAATATCCGCAGTGGGGCCTTCCCTTTGCAAAAAAGCGAAAAAATTATATTTGGCCTGCAGGCTTGCGCCAATTTATTTCCTGCCTGGGAAATCAAATCACTGGCAATACAGCATGCTGAGGGGTAGGGGTAGGCCTAGAGGACGTGGACGCGGCCGAGGACGCGGAGGGCCAAGTGAGGGTGTGGGCACAGGCCGAGCTCCTGATCCAGGTGTGTCGCAGCCGACTGCTGCGCGATTAGGAGAGAGGCACGTTTCTGGCGTCCCCACATTCATCGCCCAATTAATGGGTCCACGCGGGAGACCTTTATTAGAAAATGAGCAGTGTGAGCAGGTCCTGTCCTGGATGGCAGAAAGTGCTTCGAGCAAGCTATCATCCACCCAGAGTTCTGCGCCGTCCAGTGCTGCAAATCCGAATCCTCTGTCTGCTGCTCCTCCTTCCTCCCAGCCTCCTCACTCCACTACAATGACACATGCTCAGGAGCGGGAACACTCCCAGGAACTGTTCTCGGGCCCCTGCTCAGATTGGGCAGCAGTGGTTCCTCTACCACCAGAGGAGTTTATCGTCACTGATGCCCATCCATTGGAAAGTTCCCGGGGTCCGGGGGATGAGGCTGGGGACTTCCGGCAACTGTCTCAAGACCTTTCAGTGGGTGAGGAGGACGATGACGATGAGACACAGTTGTCTTGCAGTGAGGTAGTAGTAAGGGCAGTAAGTCCGAGGAAGCAGCGCACAGAGGATTCGGAGGAAGAGCAGCAGGACGATGAGGTAACTGACCCCACCTGGTGTGCAACGCCTACACAGGACAGGTCTTCAGAGGGGGAGGCACGGGCAGCAGCAGGGCCAGACCGAATAATCCACAAAGTGTTTCCCAAAGCGCCCCCTCGCGCCATGCCACCCTGCAGAGGCCGAGGTGCTCTAAGGTCTGGCAGTTTTTCACAGAGACGCCTGACGACCGACGAACAGTGGTGTGCAACCTTTGTCGCGCCAAGATCAGCCGGGGAGCCACCACCAACAGCCTGACCACCACCAGCATGCGCAGACATATGATGGCCAAGCACCCCACAAGGTGGGACGAAGGCCGTTCACCGCCTCCGGTTTGCACCGCTGCCTCTCCCCCTGTGCCCCAACCTGCCACTGAGATACAACCCCCCTCTCAGGACACAGGCACGACCGTCTCATGGCCTGCACCCACACCCTCACCTCCGCTGTCCTCGGCCCAATCCAGCAATGTCTCGCACCGCACCGTCCAGCCGTCGCTAGCGCAACTGTTGGAGCGCAAGCGCAAGTACGCCGCCACGCACCCGCACGCTCAATCGTTAACCGTCCACATAGCCAAATTTATCAGCCTTGAGATGCTGCCGTATAGGGTTGTGGAAACGGAGTCCTTCAAAGCTATGATGGCGGCGGCGGCCCCGCGCTACTCAGTTCCCAGTCGCCACTACTTTTCCCGATGTGCCGTCCCAGCCCTGCACGACCACGTTTCCCGCAACATTGTACGCGCCCTCACCAATGCGGTTAGTGGCAAGGTCCACTTAACTACGGACACGTGGACAAGCACAGGCGGGCAGGGCCACTACATCTCCCTGACGGCACATTGGGTGAATTTAGTGGAGGCTGGGACAGAGTCAGAGCCTGGGACCGCTCACGTCCTACCCACCCCCAGAATTGCGGGCCCCAGCTCGGTGGTGGTATGTTCGGCGGTGTATGCTTCCTCCACTAAAGCACCCTCCTCCTCCTCCTCCTCCTCAACCTCTGTCTCGCAATCTAGTTGTGTCAGCAGCAGCAGGACGTCGCCAGCAGTCGGTGTCGCGCGGCGTGGCAGCACAGCGGTGGGCAAGCGTCAGCAGGCCGTGCTGAAACTACTCAGCTTAGGAGATAGGAGGCACACGGCCCACGAACTGCTGCAGGGTCTGACAGAGCAGACCGACCGTTGGCTTGCGCCGCTGAGCCTCCAACCGGGCATGGTCGTGTGGGACAACGGCCGTAACCTGGTGGCGGCTCTGCAGCTCGGCAGCCTCACGCACGTGCCATGCCTGGCCCACGTCTTTAATTTGGTGGTTCAGCGCTTTCTGAAAAGCTACCCACGCTTGTCAGACCTGCTCGTAAAGGTGCGCCGGCTCTGCGCACATTTCCGCAAGTCCCACACGGACGCTGCCACCCTGCGCACCCTGCAACATCGGTTTAATCTGCCAGTGCACCGACTGCACGCTCCACATGTTGGCTAGGCTCTATGAGCAGCGTAGAGCTATAGTGGAATACCAACTCCAACATGGGCGGCGCAGTGGGAGTCAGCCTCCTCAATTCTTTTCAGAAGAGTGGGCCTGGTTGGCAGACATCTGCCAGGTCCTTCGAAACTTTGAGCAGTCTACCCAGGTGGTGAGCGGCGATGCTGCAATCATTAGCGTCACCATTCCTCTGCTATGCATCTTGAGAACTTCCCTGCAAACCATAAAGGCAGCCGCTTTGCGCTCGGAAACCGAGCCGGGGGAAGACAGTATGTCGCTGGATAGTCAGAGCACCCTCCTGTCTATATCTCAGCGCGTTCAGGAGGAGGAGGAGGAGCATGAGGAGGATGAGGAGGAGGGGGAAGAGACAGCTTGGCCCACTGCTGACCGTACCCATGCTGCTTGCCTGTCATCATTTCAGCGTGTATGGCCTGAGGAGGAGGAGGAGGAGGAGGATCCTGAAAGTGATCTTCTTAGTGCGGACAGCCATGTGTTGCGTACAGGTACCCTGGCACACATGGCTGACTTCATGTTAGGATGCCTTTCTCGTGACCCTCGCATTCAACGCATTCTGGCCACTACGGATTACTGGGTGTACACACTGCTCGACCAACGCTATAAGGAGAACCTTCCCACTCTCATTCCCGAAGAGGAAAGGGGTTCAAGAGTGTTGCTATACCACAGGACCCTGGCGGACAAGCTGATGGTAAAATTCCCATCCGACAGCGGTAGTGGCAGAAGGCGCAGTTCCGAGGGCCAGGTAGCAGGGGAGGTGCGTAGATCGAGCAGCATATACAGCCCAGGCAGTGCAACAGTCTTTAAGGGCCTGGCCAGCTGAGTCAAGGCTGAGTCGGCGGGAGCACTGTAAAAGGATGGTGAGGGAGTACGTAGCCGATCGCACGACCATCCTCGGTGACGCCTCTGCCCCCTACAACTACTGGGTGTCGAAGCTGGACACGTGGCCTGAACTAGCGCTGTATGCCCTGGAGGTGCTTGCTTGTCCTGCGGCTAGCGTCTTGTCGGAGAGGGTGTTTAGTGCGGCTGGGGGAATCATCACAGATAAGTGTACCCGCCTGTCAACCGACAGTGCCGACAGGCTAACACTCATCAAGATGAACAAAGCCTGGATTTCCCCAGACTTCTCTTCTCCACCAGCGGACAGCAGCGATACGTAAGCAATACGTAGGCTGCACCCGCGGATGGAAGCTACGTTCTCTCTCACCATCCAAAACGGGGACATTTCTGCTTCATCAATCTGTGTCTAATATTCCTCCTCCTCCTCCTGCTCCTCCTCCTGAAACCTCACGTAATCACGCTGAACGGGCAATTTTTCTTAGGGCCACAAGGCTCACTCATACATAGTAACATAGTAACATAGTATGTAAGGCCGAATGAAGACATTGTCCATCTAGTCCACCCTGTCTATCCTACTGTGTTGATCCAGAGGAAGGCAAAAAACCCCAAGGCCAGAAGTCAATTAGCCCTTTTGGGGAAAAAATTCCTTCCCGACTCCCTAATGGCAATCAGACTGTTCCCTGGATCATAATTTTTCTAAACAATTTTTATATGTTTCAATGCTCTTAAAAGCGTTGAAACTTTAACTTGAACCAATTTTTCGTTAAACTGGGCTGCCTACAGGCCTAGTTACCACTTAAGCCACATTAACCAAAGCGATTAATGGGTTTCACCTGCCCTCTTGGTTGGCCATGGCCAATTTTTTTGATGTACATTAGTACTGTTGATTCAGCAATTTTTGTGGGCCCTCGCCTACAGTGTAATCAAATGAATTTTTAGCCCACCTGCATTACAGCTGACGTTACATCCGCTGTGTTGGGCAATGCAATGGGATATTTTTGTGTACCGCCGGTGGGTTCCAGGGAGCCACCCATGCTGTAGGTGCACACGGAGTCTAACCTACATGTGTCCACTTGTAAAGAACCCCAGTCAGACTGGGGCATGCAGTGTGGGCCGAAGCCCACCTGCATTAAGCACAACATTACTACCTCAGCTGTGTTGGGCAATGCAATGGGATATTTCTATGTACCGCCGGTGGCTTCCTGGCACCCACGCATGCTGTGGGTCCACAGGGAATTATAAATGCATCTGTTTCCACTTGTAAAGAACCCCAGTCTGACTGGGGCATGCAGTGTGGGCCGAAGCCCACCTGCATTAAGCACGACATTACTACCTCAGCTGTGTTGGGCAATGCAATGGGATATTTTTGTGTATCGCCGGTGGGTTCCAGGGAGCCACCCATGCTGTCGGTCGACAGGGACTTCACAATAGGGAGTTGTACCTGCCTGTGTCTATGAATTAAAAAGCCCGGTCTGACTGGGGCATGCAGAGACACCTTGACAGAATGAATAGTGTGTGGCACATAGGTTCCCCATTGCTATGCCCACGTGTGCAGCTCCTGATGGCGGTGGCACAGGATTCTATTTCTCATTGCTTCTGTACAGCATTGTGGGCTATCGCCCCGCCCCTTTTAAAGAGGGTCGCTGCCTAGCCGTGCCAACCCTCTGCAGTGTGTGCCTGCGGTTCCTCCTCATGGCAGACGCACTTCTAAATAGACATGAGGGTGGTGTGGCATGAGGGCAGCTGAAGGCTGCGCAAGGACAGTTTGTTGTGTGCTGTGGACACTGCGTCGTGCGCGGGGGGGGGGGGGGGGGGGTTGGGCAGCATGTAACCCAGGAGAAGTGGCAGCGGAGTGTCATCCAGGCAGTGATTGTGCTTTGTTGTAGGTAGTGTGGTGCTTAGCTAAGGTATGCGATGCTAATGAGGGCTTTTCAGAAGTAAAAGTTGTTGGGAGGGGGGGGGCCCACTCTTGCCGGTATTGTGGCTTAAAGGGGTTGTCCCGCGCCGAAACGGGTTTTTTTTTTTTTTAAACCCCCCCCCCGTTCGGCGCGAGACAACCCCGATGCAGGGGTTAAAAAAACCACCCGCACAGCGCTTACCTGAATCCCGGCGGTCCGGCGTCTTCATACTCACCTGCTGAAGATGGCCACCGGGATCCTCTGTCTTCATGGACCGCAGGGCTTCTGTGCGGTCCATTGCCGATTCCAGCCTCCTGATTGGCTGGAATCGGCACGTGACGGGGCGGAGCTACACGGAGCTACACGGAGCCCCATTCAGAAAAGAAGAAGACCCGGACTGCGCAAGCGCGGCTAATTTGGCCATCGGAGGGCGAAAATTAGTCGGCACCATGGAGACGAGGACGCCAGCAACGGAGCAGGTAAGTATAAAACTTTTTATAACTTCTGTATGGCTCATAATTAATGCACAATGTACATTACAAAGTGCATTATTATGGCCATGCAGAAGTGTATAGACCCACTTGCTGCCTCGGGACAACCCCTTTAATAGTGGGACCTGTGAACTTGAGATGCAGCCCAACACGTAGCCCCTCGCCTGCCCTATCCGTTGCTGTGTCGTTCCCATCACTTTCTTGAATTGCCCAGATTTTCACACATGAAAACCTTAGCGAGCATCGGCGAAATACAAAAATGCTCGGGTCGCCCATTGACTTCAATGGGGTTCGTTATTCGAAACGAACCCTCGAGCATCGCGAAAAGTTCGTTCCGAGTAACGAGCACCCGAGCATTTTGGTGCTCGCTCATCTCTAGAATTTACAGATAAGATTAATAGGATACCGCCATAGGAGAGGGGAGTATATCTTAAATGCAAAGTGGTATATACATTCTATGAGATATGGTCTAAATGGCTAAACACTAAATGGCGAAGCAATGTAGTGGTTACACGAAATGTATATAAATGTTAACATAATATGATTGTTTCATACTCCAGTCTAACATGTACTGTAGTTGAGGTTAGCAGCCACGCAACTTATTTTGCTTGCTGTAATATAAATTAAACCTATCCCATCACCTCTCACACTATATACAGGATCTAAATATGTTATGTATGCTTTTTTTTACCCAGGGGCTTAAAAGGAATGAGGAGGGTTTGAGATACAGCAGCATTTTAATCAAGGGTGTAACTCAAGGGGATGCAGTTGCACCCGGGCCCAGGAGCCTTAGGGGGCCCATAAGGCCTCTCTTCTCCATATAGGGAGCCCAGTACTATGAATAAAGCATTATAATTGGGGGCCTTGTTACAGGTTTTGCATTGGGGCCCAGAAGCTTTAAGTAACACCTCAGAATTTTTAATCAATTGGTGCTGACCTGTGAATGAACGTCAGGATCTGGATATGTTACACTTAGAGATGAGCGAGCATACTCGTCCGAGCTTGATGCTCGTTCGAGTATTAGGGTGCTCGAGATGCTCGTTACTCGAGGCGAGCACCACGCGGTACTCGTCTCGATTAAACGAGCACTGACCATTGAATTCAATGGAGCCGGCAATACAGCCGGCTCCATTGAAAGCAATGGCCTGCCGGCGAGCGCGGGATGAATTGTCGGGAAGGGCTTAAATATATAAGCCCTTCCCTGCAATTCATCCAGAAATGTGTTACAATAAAAATATATACCGGCATATAAGGTGACGGGGCGTATAAGACAACCCCCCAACTGTCACCTTATACGCGGGGAATACTGCTGGCGATCTGGGGATGAATTGTCGGGAAGGGGTTAAATATATAAGCCCTTCCCTGCAATTCATCCAGAAATGTGTAAAAAAAATATATATATATATATACTCACCTGCTCCCCGCAGACGGAGTTCAGCACGGCCAGCGGCAGTCCTCCTGAACTGCTCTGAACAGCTGTGAGTAGTATTCAGCAGCCGGGGATTTAAAATCCCCGCCTGCTGAATGAGCTGCCTCTAATTGGTCACAGCCTGACCAATCAGAGGCAGATTCCACTCACACACCCATTCATGAATTTATGAATGGGTGAGTGACTGCTGCCTCTCATCTGATTGGTCCCGCTGAGCCAATGAGAGGCAGCAGGATTGGCTCAGCGGGACCAATCAGATGAGAGGCAGCAGTCACTCACCCATTCATAAATTCATGAATGGGTGTGTGAGTGGAATCTGCCTCTGATTGGTCAGGCTGTGACCAATTAGAGGCAGCTCATTCAGCAGGCGGGGATTTTAAATCCCCGGCTGCTGAATACTACTCACAGCTGTTCAGAGCAGTTCAGGAGGACTGCCGCTGGCTGCGCTGAACTCCGTCTGCCGGGACCAGGTGAGTATATATATATTTTTTATTTTTACACATTTCTGGATGAATTGCAGGGAAGGGCTTATATATTTAACCCCTTCCCGACAATTCATCCCCAGATCGCCGGCAGCCCATTGCTTTCAATGGAGCCAGCTGTATTGCCGGCTCCATTGAATTTAATGGGCTAACATCGTTCTGCCGGGACAAGGTGAGTATATTTTTTTTTAATTTTTACACATTTCTGGATGAATTGCAGGGAAGGGCTTATACAGTATATTTAAGTCCTTCCCGACAATTCATCCCGCGATCGCCGGCAGCCCATTGCTTTCAATGGAGCCAGCTGTATTGCTGGCTCCATTGAATTCAATGGGCTAACATCGTTCTTCTCTGCCACAGCTGTTACAGCTGTGGCAGAGGAGAACGATCTTTATGCTGACAGTGGGGGGGTCTCACTCTTGCCACTATTGTGGCTTAACAGTCGGACCTGGGAACTTGAGATGCAGCCCAACATGTAGCCCCTCGCCTGCCCTATCCGTTTCTGTGTCGTTCCCATCACTTTCTTGAATTTCCCAGGTTTTCACAAATGAAAACCTTAGCGAGCATCGGCGATATACAAAAATGCTCGAGTCGCCCATTGACTTCAATGGGGTTCGTTACTCGAAACGAACTCTCGAGCATCACTGAAAGTTCGACTCGAGTAACGAGCACCCGAGCATTTTTGTGCTCGCTCATCTCTAGTTACACTATGAAGGACATAAGGATTAAAGGGGAGGTGAATTCTGAAACAAAGTATAGCGCATGTGAAAACATTCTAAATGTTAAAAGCTGTAAGTTTTGGGTTGAACCAAAGTGTAGAAACAGGAGACAATTGTTGCACTATTGCAGTCATCAAGAAGAAAAGAAACATTTGCTTTGGGATGGAAAGAGTCATATATGACCTTGTATTGATAATAATAAGAAACCGTTCATTCACTTTTGACTTACGATTCACATATAGAATCGTAAGTTTCTTTTACATTCATAGATGTGGCAGCGATAATGAGTAGTGGTGCTCGATGTGATCGGCCAGGCAGTATAATCACACTTATTTTAGCAAAATCAAATCAGGTGTGTCCGACCCGATTTCTGATGTCAAAATTGAATTTCTCATAATGCCTGCTGCAGAGGTCAGTGTGCAGCCAAACAGCAGCCCGGGCACCTTGATGATGTCCCCAGATTTGTCATTCAACTTGCATATGGCCAGCAGTTTCATTGGAAGCCTGCATCACATGACCTAGCCATATATAACATAGGCACCATGCAACCAGCGGCAATTTTACAATTGAGCACAGGACAGAGCTGCTGCATAACGTTTTTAGATGCCTATACAAAACATGGTCTGCACTTAGGGCTTTTACCCACTAGCATTTTTTTAATGCTGCGATATCACTGCGTTTTTTTTCAATGGGGCTTTCTAATGATAAAATCGCATCGCCCAAAAATTGCAGAAGCAAAAACTTGCGATTTTTGTACAATGCGATTTTGACATTAGAGAGTCCCATTGAAAAAAAACGCAGCGATATCGCAGTGTTAAAAAAAATGCTAGTGGGTAAAAGCCCTCAAGGAGAGATATTCTACACAGAACATATTTTGTTGCTGTTGTGAAAAACTGTAGACCATTACAAAAGATAAAATGGGTTGTATTGGAGGGACCAGAGAAAGGGGCTGCATGAACGTTATACGTCTACACAAAATGTGCTCTGTACTTAGGGAGAGATATTATTCAGAGTGTATATTTCTGCTGCTTTCAGCAAATATAGCGGCAGAACAGACAGACAAACTACACTTTTGGTATGGGGAATATTGTAGTTCTCTGTTTGTAGCCTCAGATGTTGTTAAAAGTTGCGAATCTGGCCAATATAAATTATTTTCAAGCATTAGGGCTCAGTCACACGGGCGCATCGGCACCCGTACACAGGCGCCGATGCGCCCGTGTGACTGAACCCTTCCTGCAGGAAGAAGACGTCTGTGCCTCAGGACGGACGTCTCTCTGCAGCGCTGAAGAAAGAACACATGACCGGCAATGAAGCTGGTCACATGTTCTTTCTCCCGGAACTGCACAGAGACCTCTTGAGGTATGGCCGTCTTCCTCCTGCAGTAACGCGGGCGCCGATGCGCCCGTGTGACTGAGCCCTTACACAGCTACTTATGGGGTAAGGAGAAGGAAGTTACCTTGTGCAAAACAGAGACAGTTTAGTATCTTCAATATATATTCTCTAGTTTTCACACTTATCGTACTGCAAAGGCTAAGCCAGCAGCAGAGAGTGATCATAGAGTACCAGATGGTGTATGCCATTAGCAGACGCTGTATGGAAGCCGGTCACTTGGGGCCTGTGGAGTGGCTGCAGGTCAAAGATGTTTGTGCTGCTTTGGCCTGCTTTGAGAAGATGACCAAAGCGATCAGTCGTGATGATGCACTAATCAGTTTGACCAACCCTATTGTCAAGGACCAGACACTACAGAGCCTCATGGACAATGACTTGTTGCTGTCACAGGAGGAGGAAGAGAAAGAAGGGATACCAGTCTCCCAACTGTCTGGCCAGTCTGCCATTACTCAACACCACAGGGAGGATAGCTTTGGCTAAGAAATGGGGCATCTTCTCCAACAGGTTTCTCCACTCATGGAAGAAGTGTAAAGGAGGAAAAACAGGAGGAGGAAGAAGAGAAAGAGGTAATAGAGGTCCAGAGTCAGGGGAGAGGACTATACATTGTCCATTCCATCTATTACTAATCCCAGCTCTTCTACATTATTGGTGGGACCAGCTGTAGGACACGCTTAGGCCTGAACCCAATGAATGTTGTCCATCACTCTTAGGCACTTTGAGGCATTTGAGTGCTTTTATGCTGAAGCGCTTGCAGAAGGACCATCGCATAGCTTACATCAAAACATCAGATCAAGACTGAGTGGCCACCCTCCTTGATCCCCATTACAAGGTCAAAATGACAAATCTCATTCTGGCAGTGGAGAGCGAGCTCTAAATGCAGCAGTATCAGGACATATTGTTAAGCAGCTTGAGCAGAGAATTTTCCCATGGCTGCAGGGATAAATCTGCAATGGAACACAGCTGTATGGCTTATGGCGGATGAGCAGGAAGTCACTGCAGCAGCACCACTAGTGGTAGGGGAGGTAGCAGAGGTGTGGCATCATATTTTCTGCTTGTCACAGCCTTTAGCAACAGCACAGGGTAGGACTGACAGTCATTGGCAGCACTTATCCGTGATGGCCCAAGAGTATGTCAACTCCTACATGGATCTACACAGGGTACATAGGTTTCTTAGCTGGACGAGTGGCCAGAACTTGAACAACATGCTTTAGAGGTGCTTTTCTGTCCTGTTGATAGTGTGCTATCACAATGGGTGTTCACCTGACTTCTGCACCCCCATGGTATATTCTACTGATTAGTTAGTATGCTAGCAATTTTTACTCACATAGGATAGACTATAGTTTTATATCAAAGACTACACTGTCTTAAGGTGTTGTTGCTGGTGGTGGTGGTGCTGCTGCTCTCCTTCTCCTGTTTTCACCATGTTTTCTCCTCCTACTTCTTTCCCCAAATTAAAAATGTGTCAATATGGAAATACAAAGCTCTGGCTCTCATGTTTCCTCAAGAAGCACACTGTGCCCTCAATGTGCTGTTGCTGCTAGTGGTGGTGGAACTATTGCTGCTCTCCTGCTTCTGCCATGTTTCCTCCTCCTCCTCCTCCTCACTCCCTCAAAATGAAAATTTTCTAAAGTACACGAAAGAGCTGTAGCTCTACAGCTTTTCTATGGAGCAGGTCCGTGTTGGAGTGTTCTGTTCACCTGGTAGAATTTGTCCTTTGCAAAATATATTAGATTGCTTTTAAAACAAGCAGCACACCTGCTGTCTCTCTTAGTGTAATTTTTGATCTAGGAGACCCTATATGGGCATTCCTTTGCTTTCAGTGACACTCTTATGTTACGAGTGACCCCTAAACCACTGTACATTATTTTTACCAATTTTTGGGAGAATAGTGTTCACCAGATTTGTGGCTGTATTCCAATGTAATTTAGAGGCATTTGGTTGCATTAAGGACATTCTAGAGGGCAAATTAATAAACCATACTTTAATTCCCATTGACATTAATGGAAGTCAGAATCAGCCATCCTGAATTACAATGATTTTGGTAAAATGAGTCCAATCCCAACGCTCGTGTACCTGGCCTTTACACAGGCCAATTCAGATTCATTGGCAGGGAAATGTGCTGCTAACAACAATGATCTTATTGTTTAAACTCGTTTTATTGAAGAATAATAACAAGTCTACTTAAATAATTCGGCAGCAATGTCTGTCCATAGCATGCAATGTAAAAGGATTCTTCCACGCAGTGGGTGGGAAAGAGATCTACCCATCGGGTAAATCTTTTGGAAATAATGCAGCATTGATGCAAAATGTATAATTGATTGAATTTGTTATTTACCTTTTGAGATATTGATAAATAAGATTTCATAGCATTCAACCAATCCTCATTAGCATGTGATGAAACGTCACATTGTGCTCCTGTGACCTGTAATTCCATGGATTTCCGGGTCCACACTGATGCAGGTGTGACTGATTTGGCTGGCTGATAGTATCATATAATCAGAGAATGGTAGAGTTGGAAGGGACCTCCAGGGTCATCGGGTCCGACCCCCTGCTGAGTGCGGGATTCACTAAATCATTCCAGACAGATATTTGTCCAGCATTTGTTTGAACACTGCCATTGCAGGAGAACTCACCACCTCCTGTGGTAACCTGTTCCATTCATTGATCACCCTCACTGTCAGAAAGTTTTTCCTAATATCTAATTTGTGTCTCCTCCCTTTCAGTTTCATCCCATTGCTTCTAGTCTTTCTTTGTACAAATGAGAATAGTGCTGATCCCTCTGCACTGTGACAGCCCTTCAGATATTTGTAGACAGCTATTAAAGGGGTTGTCCCGCGCCGAAACGGGTTTTTTTTTTTTTTTTAACACCCCCCCCCCCCGTTCGGCGCGAGACAACCCCGATGCAGTACTTACCCGAATCCCGGCGGTCCGGCGTCTTCATACTCACCTGCTGAAGATGGCCGCCGGGATCCTGTCTCTCTGTGGACCGTAGGGCTTCTGTGCGGTCCATTGCCGATTCCAGCCTCCTGATTGGCTGGAATCGGCACGTGACGGGGCGGAGCTACACGGAGCCGGCATTCTGCACGAGCGGCCCCATTGAAGACAGCAGAAGACCCGGACTGCGCAAGCGCGGCTAATTTGGCCATTAGAGGCCGAAAATTAGTCGGCACCATGGAGACGAGGACGCCAGCAACGGAGCAGGTAAGTATAAAACTTTTGATAACTTCTGTATGGCTCATAATTAATGCACAATGTACATTACAAAGTGCATTAATATGGCCATACAGAAGTGTATAGACCCACTTGCTGCCGCGGGACAACCCCTTTAAGCCTCCTCTCAGCCTTCTTTTTTGCAAGCTAAACATTCAGAGATCCTTTAACCGTTCCTCATAGGACATGGCTATATAAAAGAAAAAAGTCTTCCGCACTCGTGTGGATCAGACCGGAAAAAATCAGTCTTCTAGATGTCTGAAAACATCGAACTTTAATAAAACACTGAGTGACGCATTTTGGCTAGGATTGCCTTTCTCAAGTTTATAAGTACATTACATTACATTGAACAACACAGATATATATACACACTTACATACTCCATGCTCTTGCAACCAGAGGACGCTGTGTAAGGTTCTTTGACGTCACAGCGGGAGGGAAATCCTGCTGTGGAAGATGTCACGTGATCTTCCGTAACATGGAGCGCACGTAGCGTTCCAAATTCTAATTAAACTTTTTTGCACTGTCAGCGAGACAAAGTGTCCGTAGGCAACCGTACATAGGGAACTCAAGTCAATACCCTCAATTTGTATTCAATTTTGAATCAATATATGTATATATATTCGTCTAACATTAATAGACTCTATGTCCATAAATGCATAATTGAAATATTAGATACTACTACCAACGTGTATATCTAGTTAGAAAATAGTAAAAAACTATTAATCAGTAAAAAATGAAACACAATCTAGTCTATATGATACCATAGAATATTGATAAAATATTATATTTAGAGATGAGCGAGCATGCTCGGATAAGCAAGTTACTCGAGCGATCCTCGCTCTTCTCGAGTAACTGCCTACTGGTCCGAGCGTGCTCGGGGGGGGGGCAGTCTGGGTGAGTGGGGGGCGGCATGGGGTAGCGGGGGGGGGGGGGGGAGAGAGAGATCGAGTAACTGGCTTATCCGAGCATGCTCGCTCATCTCTAATTATATTAATATAACCTGGTTGCAAGAGCATGAAGTATGTAAGTGTGTATATATATCTGTGTTGTTCAATGTAACGTCATGTAATTATGAGCTTGAGAAAGGCAATCCTAGTCGAAACGCATCGCTCAGTGTTTTATTAAAAGTTTGATGTTTACGGACATTCAGAAGACTGATTTTTGCTGGTCTGATCCACACGAGCGCGGAAGACTTTTTTCTTTTATATAGCCATTTTTCTTCAAGCACCTATTTGGATTGCTTGGTCCTCCGGCGTCTCTCCTGATATGGATCGTGGACTAAAGACCTCTTTATACGTTAACCAGGACAACAGGTGCCGGTGGGTTTCCCCATCCAGGGTTATCCCATGGAGCACCAGGTGAGTCATTATTTACAACTAGCTAATTAGCATATCAATCATTTAATATACTTGGCGCACTCCTTACATAGACTTATTATACCTCATAGGACATGATTTGTAGACTGCTGACCATCTTGGTAACTCTTCTCTGAACTTGCTCCAGTTTGTCTATGTGTTTTTTAAAGTGAGGAGCCCAGAACTGGACACAGTATTCCAGATGAGGTATGGAGTTCTCCAGCCAGCCAATCACCATGCAACTGTATATATAAGTACCTACCCCTCTTGCTAGAGGGTACTGGTCATTATTAATTTCTCTCATTCCTTCTCAGAACTCTGATGTTTGGAGTCATGAATGCTGTAAGACTAGTTTGTGTCATTCTCCCACACTCTCCCTGAAGATGGTCTGGACATCTGATTCTCCTATTCGCATGTTCTGCGGGCCCCTGCTCCCTTACCCTTCTGTCAGATATAGTTCCTTTACGCTGTCAGATGGGTGTTTTCTAACACCTTGTCCCTTCTCCATCAGATGGATGATGTCTGATGCTCTGACCTTTATGTGTGTAGACATTTAAACTATGTCTGTTTCAGTGTATGTATGCATGCAAGATGTTCTGGGTGGGATTCCCCTATGTCTGTTGGTGTGCAGACACCTGGTGTGAACAATGTCATTTTCAGTGTATGTCTGTAGGTGTGCAGACGTCTGGTGTGAATTATGTCCTTTTTTGGTGTTCCCCTGCATCTGTAAGTGTGCAGACATCTGTTGTATGTTATGTCCTTGTCTGCTGTGTTTCTGCCTATTCATAGCTAGGTCAAGACAGGATGGGCAGAAAAGCCGGTCTGTGAAGGAAGCACTCAGATAATAATAATACTAATCTTTATTTATATAGCGCCAACATATTCCGCAGCACTTATAATACAGGGGAAATAACAGAAGACAACAGTTACATTAAGTAATCAATTGGTGGAAACAGTAGTGGTGAGGGTCCTGCTCCAACGAGCTTACATACTACAGATAATGGGTGGATACAGAAGGTAAAGGGGCTGGAGATGTGCATGGTATGGCGAGGTGGAGAGTGAGGGATGCTATACACACAAACAATGGTCAGGCCATCTAGTGGCAGAATCGGTATGACTGCAGGTGCCGGTTGATTACGGCTAGTAGAAGCTGCAGTCGGTGCGATAGTCAGCATGTTATCAGACGGAGTACCGAGGGGTTTGGTTTAGGGGATATGGTATGCCTCCCTGAAGAGGTGCCCTTTTAGAGCACGCCTAAAGTTTAGTGTGTCAGTGATTGTCCGGATATTTTTTGGTAGTGCGTTCCAGAGGACAGGTGCTGCTCTTGAGAAGTCTTGGAGGCGGGAATGAGAGGTTCAATCCATGTGGAGTGCAGGCCACGACCCCAACAACTGTGATTTTTGGTACTACATGAAAGATGGGATCATCCAACAAACAAGGATTTGCTCATTTGTTGGCTGATCTTGTCACTGCCCAAATCAGGCAAACAAACATTCCTAACATAACAAGGTTGGCTGGATGCTAAATGGCAGAACTTAAATTCATGTTTAGAGGTCACCTTTCCTGGGTACTAACTATGTCTCCCAGTATTTAGATACCCCCAGGGCTTACAGTAGATTAAAATAGTGTAACAACTGGACATTGCAAGAAATATTAATGCAAAGCACATATCAACATAGTAAAACACAAGTGATACTCCATACTCCTCACCATTAAATGAGAAGGCTAGATGGCGATGGTAATTGGATGGTGAAAATGATGATGAAACTGGTAGTGAAGACTGGAACAGATAGAATGGATCCAAAATAACCAGAAAAATGCTGTCAGTAATGATAGCTCTTCCTACATCTCTTCCCCACTGTCCCTAAGTATCCTTCATTTGTCTCTGCTGGCCTCCCTGTCTAAATCACTATCCCTGAGATCAAAAAGGCACTAAGACTCAGACTGGAAGCTAAGAAGAAATGCAAAAATATAAAACAAGGCAGATTGAAACAAACAAGGAATAATAAGACAAACCATGTACTAGGAAACACAGATTGGACTAGAAATAACCAAAAGAAGACACACTGACTGAACAACAAGGTAAGACTAGAGCAAGGTACTCAGCTAGAAAAAGGCATACTGGATTAAACACATGATGCCACAGCTATCAACTGCACCCAAACTGCACAAGGCAAAAATACTTAAAGGGAAGCTAGTTGATAACAACTCATCCCTTAAAGACATTTAGGCTGGGCAGAGTAGTCAGCAGATCCTCCTTTGACGGGTCAGCTATAGGGATGGCTACATAGCAGCCGCCCCAACAATAAACTACAGAGCAGGATATAACGATGCAGCATAAGAGCTCCTGCTGAGGGTAATGCCTAAGAATGTACTTGCCCGATCATCGTGCCATGTCAAAGGCCCTTTTCACTGGTCACACAAGAGTTCAGTAATCCTACTGTTCAGATCATAGCAGATGAAGTTTATTTGTTCTTCTACTGCAAATAGGCAGATAGTTTTCAGCTTATGAAGGTTTATATTAGGACATTTCTACCAGTTTTCAAAACCTCCTATGTCTGTTTTCACAAGTAGTGCATAAATGAGCGAGAGGTTATTAAAATAGGCCCCTGGCCATGGCATCATGGAGAAGTTATGTTTTCTTTTAGCAGCTCACATAATCCCTTTCCCAAGAATAGATGGTATTGCTAAAGGGACACTCTTGTAATCTTTTAAAATTCATTCATTATGTAGTGTTTGGTATTGCTGGAATCACAATGACCCAAAAAATAAGGAAAACATATCATTTGTGCTGCATGGCCAATGGTATGCTAATAAAAAATAAAAAACAATGTCAGAATTGCCTTTCAGCTCCCAAAGCATGCAATAAAAATGATCAAAAAGTTGCTAGCACCCCAAAAATGGTACCAATGAACAGGTCAACTCATTCCGCCAAAAATGAGCCCCCCAAGCAGCTCCACGGATGAAGATGCAAAAAAAGTTGTGTCTCTCAATATGGCAATGGTAAAGAAATTCTAGGAAAATGCTTTTATTATGCAAAAATAGTATGTAGTGCTCTAAGGCTAACAGTGCAAATAAGTGCGGTAGAGCTTTGGAAGAAGTGCGGCGGAGCGGACAGCACCTGTTAGCTTTAGTGCACTACAGTAATTTTCGTGAGTGAATTCCGTCTGCTCTGACCTCGGCCTGACTACATTCCTGTTTGCTGCTCTGTGTTTGGGACGCAGCAGGTGCTCAGTCTGCTTACATCAGCAACATGCGCCTCTGCATTCCCGCGATACCACGATCTCCCTGGTGCCTAACCACTATTTAAAGTCCTCTCCTGTCCCAGCATGGCACGTCTTGCCGTCACCCGCCCTGGTTGTGTGCTTGAAGAAGGAACTCTTTAGTTTCTAAACGCGTTGCACTGTTTTATATCTTGTACGAAATCAACCAGTATTCATTTATACATCCCTTTGACCATCATTCACTGTGTCCATAACATGTCTATGCGTACAGTCTGTCCGACTCATTTCTGACTGTCTTTTGGAACTAATCATCTTACTGGGACACTCTGAGCACAGGGGGTTTCTTTTTTCCTTTTTTTATTTTCAAAGAGCGGAGGACTTTGATTCTGGTCTGGTCTCCCGGTTCTGACCCCCAAGCACAGTGTGAGAGCAGCACAGCTAGAAGAGGCTGCTCCGCATGGTGGCTGCTATCTTGACCACATGGAAGCATTGCAGAGGCAGCTTACATTGACCAGTAACAGAAACCCTGCAGGCTACAAAGTCTGTGCCCTCCACAGAGGCTATATGAAAATTAGTAGCACAGCAACCTTATTCACCTTAAGAACTGCCTTCCATATCTGCTCTGGGATGAACCCTTCTACTGGCAACAGTGTTAACATATTCTATCATCGACTTTTGTCCCCAGGAGACATATAGTACCATTACACAATCATACTTAAGGCCCATTTACACGGAGCGATGATCGCTCAAAGATCGCTCAAACGACAGTTTGAGTGACAGTTTTGAGCAAACATTTTGCATAAACTATTAAGTAGCTACTCAGCTGCTTAATAGCTATTTAGTGTGCAAATGAAGCCTTTAGCTGAATGCAGTTAATAGCTTGAGGGCTCTTATCTGCTTTCAGTTCCTTTGTTCTCCGACGGGAAACAATGCTATCAGGACTACCCGTGGAGAACTGCTAATTTGATCGCATGTTGATTTTTAGGACGGCCTCAATTTAAGGATAAGCTAGCAGTGCACGAAAAGTGCATGATGGCCGTGTGTTTAGACACAACAATAATCGCTCAAACGATCGCTTTTTAGCGATTTTTGAGCGATCATTGCTCCATGTAAATGGGCCTTTATAGGGGCTACCTTTGGAACTTTGTACGCTATCTTCAGATAACTGCGATTTATGGTGGATGTTTCCCTACTGTCTATTAACCAATGTGGACTATGCACTATTCTTCTAGAAATCGTACAACACACGGGTGGTCTGAGATGGGTATGATAATGCCTGTCTAGGCTACGCTCTGGACAGATTTTTTGCACTTCTTAGCCCAGCTAATTCTCTTAATGAATTTTATCACTGACCCGTGAAGATGACTAGAAATAGGGAAATAACCCTCAGGAACTCACAAACTCCAGTGAGAAGCACACTTCCAGAATTATTTGCTTCTCAATTACAGGTGGAACCATCTTCACTGTCTTGCCTGCTGAGTTTAGCCAATTTCCTTACCAGCTCTCTTCACCTTCAGCAGAGTCAGAACAGACCTACTGATATTACAAGGCTTCAATATCCCTCACTCTTTATAATGAAGGCTATCTTTAAAGAAGAACTTTCTGTGGTGGTCAGGAACTTCGCAGGCCAGATAAAAGACCTCGGCCACTGAATAGATGATTTGGAACATAAAACAGATCACATTATTGAAGCTATGGAGGAAAATAAAATAGCATAGAGGTGCTGGAATCCAGACTAGAATGTCTGGAAGCTAAATATGAAGATCTTGAAAATATATCTTGATGTTCCAATATACGCATTTGAGGTTTACTAGAAATGATGACTATCCTAAAAAAACAGCACTTAATCTCTTATCTCCCAATGTGGACCAAAATTGTCTGTGAATTGCTAGAATCCAAAGGGCCTTGGCTTGACCTCCAAATCCAGATCTTCCTTAGGATGTGATCTTAAAATTATATGGTAATGAGATGCGTGATCAATTACTATCTGTCACCAGACAACTGACCCCACCACCTGGCCTTCCATCTTTGGTCCACCTCTTCATGGACACTATCTACACTAGCTAAACATCAAGCATTAAGACTGATCACTCAAGCTCTTTGGACAGTCAATGTGAAGTATAAGTGGGGTTTCCCATTTGTCTTGCTTTTACAACACCATGACAAATTTTATTCTGCTAAAACCCTGAAAGAAGCCCAACAAGTAGCTGAAAATGCCCAGATTCCTATAGCTACTCCAATTACACCAAGGGGCTTATCAGCACATGCCAGATGTCCCTAGCTCGCTCATCCAGACAAATGTCCAAATCGGCTACTAATACCACCCGAAGCCAGACGGACTCAACCTCCTGAGATGAATACTACCTGTAACCATTGAACCGCTGAGACCTTCGACAATATGGGTGAGATGGATCTGCCGGTCTGACATTTCCCTCCTTTTGTTGCTTTACTTTTCTGGAACTATTAGTTTGGATTAGGTTATAACTTTTATGGGATTTACTTTTATGTTATCACTGATAGAGAGAGTTTCTAAAATCAATTACTGTAACTTAACTGAGATCCTTATATATAATACTGTAACCAGTGCTGGTCCAGCTGTGGTTACCATGTTGTTTTACGTATGATGACTGTCAAAACCCTAATGTTAAGGAACCATTCCAGTCCTCCTACCCTGGGCTTTAGGATCTACTATGTTTATCTTATGTTGTACCTGTTTCTAATATTCTTAGATTTCAACATGTTTCTGGTCTATTTCCCTTCTAGGTTGTCGGAATACTCTATAATTCTACTAGATCTAGTGGATACAATAAACCCCTGAAATCACCTAAGGTTTACACAGCTCTTATTATTTTCTCATCATGTTACATATTATCTCCTTTAATGTCAGGGAATTTAACTCCCCTCAAAAAAAGGAAGCAAGCTTTTATGACATTTTTGAAACACCGCCCTGACATAATTTGCATCTGCGAGATTTATTTTTCTCAAACATCGGCCCCCAATTATTTTCACCCACAGACTTCCAAGTTTTATGTAACTTCTGCTCCTAAAAAAACAAAGGGGAGTGCTAACCCTGCCCCACAATTCCCTACCTTTCCATATAGAACAGGTAGATGCTGATGGAGTAGGTAGGTTCTGTATAATATCTAGAAAACTGCATGATCAACAGAGATTATTAATGTATAAGCTCCTTCAGAAATCCCATACCTACACTCCTACTTATCAGCCGTAAACTTTTACACTTCTGCTCTTTAATTCTTGAATGATAATACCAATTCTAACTCTACTCCTATGTGAGTATAGCTCATAAAGCATTCATTAGAGGACAACTAATTAAATTAGCCTCACAAAAGAAAAGAGCAGAAAATCTAGCTCTCTCCACTTTAGAAAAATGACTCTTTCTTCTATAAAACCATAATCCGCAATCCCCCATATTGGCTACAACCAAAGATATTATAGATACCAAATTGCAAATTAATGCCATTTTATTCCACCAGGTAGAGTGGGCGTTAGGGCAACCTACTTTATATTTGCCAATAGACCAGACCATCTCCTGGCATCAAAACTCTGTGATAGAGAATGGATTAGTACATTCTTTAAAATTAATACTCCACAGGGAACAACAACATCCAACCAAGATCTAACATACAAAACATTTTTTTAACTACTATAATACTCTATGTAAAGCCCATTATAGTAGTGTGTCAATTCTTGGACCTAATTGCTTACGTTCACTGACCATTCCCATCCTTAATAATGCTCAAAGAGACTATTTAAACTCAGACATTTCCTTTGAGGGAATAGTTTTGGCCATTAAAAATCTTTAACTTGGAAAAAAACCCAGGTCCTGATGGGTTTACAGCTTTATATTATACAAATTTAAAGACTTGCTGGTCCAACCAATAATGTGTTTCAAACAGTTCTGAAGGGTGAGGCCCCACCTCAAGAATTCCTAGATTCTTATCTGACAGTTATCACAAAAGATACCAAAGATCATATGTATCTGAAAAACTATAGACTAATTTTCCCATTAAAGTTTAGTTAGTGGAATGGAGAGCTACAGGTATATCCTTGTGTTCCAAATCAGGGTTAAGTAGAAGCTGCTTGGAGAATCACAGGTCACACAGCACTTTGTATAATCAAGACTGATTCCATTTATTTGTTTAACATGCGCAAGAATTTACAATTCTACTAGACAAAGACATTGAAAACGAGGCCAGAGGACACCTTACTTATACATATGCATAACTTGTTACCATTCATTATTATAATTGGCAAGCAAGCTTAAGCAAGGGCAGTGACGACCTCCTCCAGGCAGAAATTCTCTTAGGTCATGCTCTACTTGCATCTGTTTTTTTAGGGTTGTTAATTGGTTAATTTAAAAAACTTTCTTGAGTTAACTCCTCTCTGGTTACATACTGCATATGTTAAGTATCTCTAGGGTCATCAATTGGTTAATGTATAAGTATTTCTGATTTTATATGCTGGCAGTGTTTGGCAATCCTTAATCAGTTAAGGCTTACATGAAGATTAAATTTCTATATGTATACTAGCTGATGTACCTGGCTTCGCCCGAGTTAATTTGGTACTGGTGTTTATCTGGTGTTTACACGGAAAATCTTATGAAGTCGTGGATACTTTAGAGATACCGAGGAAAAAATTATGTTCACCATTTTGCATGGTTCTTTGCGTTACCCAGGAAACACCATGTGGAGGTAACCATGCAACGTTTCCTTTATATAAAATGACATCGGGAAGTGAGAGAATTAGATCACGTACGTACAATTTGGACGCATGAAGTTCACACTTCTGTAGGTGAAAGTTAATTGTAGCTTTACTTTGTTGGGCCTTGTAAACAACCTTGCATACTTCTGATTGTCCTGTTCATATGCCAAGATAGCTGAATATGTGTCAAGTAAGAATCACAAAATGGAGTAGGGAACACGATGGAGGACAGCAAACACTATGGTTTCTCTCACAACCTAGACTACAAAATATTTACATCTATCTTAGCTACTTGACTGAATCGATTCCTTCTATCCCTTTTTCATAGAGACTAAGGCCTCATGTCCACGGGGAAAATCGGGCCCGCTACGGATTCTACATGTAGAATCTGCAGCGGGTCCCTCCTGGCCCGCGGACATGAGCGCTGAAAATACAAATAAATGAGAATAAACTCACCTCCGATCCGCTCCGTTTCTTCTCTTCGCGGCGGCGTCATCTTCTCTGCGTCGCAGCCGGATCTTCATTCTTCGGCTCGGCGGATGTGCATGATGACGTCGGTGACGTGCCCCGCGCATGCGCCGGGCCGAAGCAAAATGATCCGGCCGCGACTGAGAGAAGATGGCGCGGCGCCGAAGAGAAGAACCGGAGCGTGTAAGTAAAATATGATTTTTGTGTCCCGCGGATCCGGATGGCTTCCATAGGCTTCAATAGAAGCCCGCGGGAGCCGTCCCCGCGGGAGACCCGCATGAAAATGGAGCATGGTCCAGTTTTTTTCATGCTCCATTTTTTTTAAAATCACTTTTATTGACGATCCGCGGGTATTTATCTACCCGCGGGTGGTCAATGCATCCCTATGGGGTGCGGATCCGCGCGCGGGAGAAGAGTTAAAATCCGCTGCAGATTTTAATTCTTATTTTCCCCGTGGACATGAGGCCTAAGTGGGATTTATCCCCTCAAGAGAAGTCCCTGACAACATATGAAAAGTATTAAATATTATTGATTATGTCACCAAAAAGAAAGTCCTCATGATTCTTTTAGCCCTAGATATAGAGAAGGACTTTGATACTTACTCTTGGAGGGAATCCACTTCATATCTAGTGGACATGCCCAGAACTCAAGAGTCTATGGTCCCAGGTGGATTGCCTACTAAACTGCCTGTTTGTGGATCTGCATCTCGAGATCACCCACTGTTTTCCTTTTGGGTGATTGCTTGTCATGATTTAGGAGCCAAGCCCATAAGCTCACTCGATATATATGTATTCCAAAAAATGGTTGCCATTTGCTTCTGCGCTGACTTTTGCACACAGAACTTCTTTGGCATGGGGGAACCAATGTGCATCCATTCCTTAGACTGTTCCCTTATCTCTGGACCATAACAGTAGATCCAAGTCTCATCACCAGTTACCAGTTTGTCCAGGAAATCTGACTCATTTCTTGCAAAATACTCCAAAACAATCACCGATGTCTCCACATGTCTCCTCTTCTGTTCGGTTGTCAAATGTTTTGGGATCCACTTGGTTGTAAGCTTTCTCATTCCCAAGTCATTGTGGATAATGGTACCAACTCTCTCCTGTGATATCCCCAGATATGTAGCAATACTTCTGGATAATATTCGGCGGTCCTCCATGATCATGTCATGGATGGCTTTCACATTTGCAGGCAAGGAGATGGAGACAGGCCTTCCACTGGGTTTCTCACTTTTAACACCGAATTGGCAGGTTTTAAAATTTTCAACCCAACATTTAACTGTTGCATATGAAGGGCCACTGTCACCCAAAGTTTGTGACATTTTATTATGGATCTGCTTTGCACCTTTCCCTTGGAGAAACAGGAACTTGAATGCTGTCCTATGCTTTTCCACATTGAATGTCTTTGGAGATGTTCACTTTGGACCAGAAAACAAAAGATAAGTTAAGAATTAAGATCATAGATAGTTGATTTTTGCATCATTGAATGACAGCTGAGCACTCCCTGTGATTGGTCACAGTGCTCAGCCAATCACAGGCAGCACTCCGCCATCCATTGCATTCAATGAATGGCTGAGCGCTGCCTGTGATTGGCTAAGTGAGCTGAACGAGCTTCAGCACAGTGTTGGTGAGCCAAGCGGCTAGACGCACGGAGAGGTGAATATATATATATATTTAATTTTTTTACACAAGCTAGTGATGATTTTCAGGGAAGGGCTAATATTTAAAGTCCTTCCCCAAAAATCACTGCAGGGGTTGCCTACATCCCATTGCTTTCAATGGAGGTGGCTGCAGCAGCGGTCCAATTGAAAGCGATGGGAGAACATCACAAACCTCTGGCAGGGAATTCTTTACTCCCTGTGGGTGTGCCATCCCCACTGAACACTGTGAGAGTGCTGTCACAGTGTTCAGTGATGAGGAGACTCCCCACGGGGAATATTTAAGTATTCAATAGACGTGCCCACAGAATATGATTAAAGTATACAACTCATTCCCTAAAAACAAGCCCTTATATGGCTGTCAATGATTTATGGCACAAAATAGGTTGGTCACTATAGGTTTAAGGGCAGTCATTCAGAATTGTGTTTATACTTAAATATTAGTAATGCTATATATAAAAAGAGATCATGCAACTGGTAAGCAAATTTTAATTAAAAGCAAAAAGCATTAGAATATACCTTGGTTTCAAGAATGTGAATTGCACAACGTCCCCATATTTAATTCACAATTAGAGATGAGCGAGCACCAAAATGCTCGAGTGCTCGTTACTCGAGTCGAACTTTCAGTGATGCTCGAGAGTTCGTTTCGAGTAACGAACCCCATTGAAGTCAATGGGCGACTCGAGCATTTTTGTATATGACTGGTGCTCCGCTAAGGTTTTCATTTGTGAAAATCTTAGCAAATCACCAAATTCATGTAAAAAACACAGAAATGGATAGGGCAGGCGAGGAGCAACATGCAGGGCTGCATTTCGGGCTCCGAGGTCTCACTATTAAGCCACAATAGTGGCAAGAGTGAGACCCCCCCCCCCCCCACTGTCAGCATAACGATCGTTCTCCTCTGCCACAGCTGTAACAGCTGTGGCAGAGAAGAACGATGTTAGCCCATTGAATTCAATGGAGCCGGCAATACAGCCGGCTCCATTGAAAGCAATGGGCTGCCGGCGAGCGCGGGATGAATTTTCGGGAAGGGCTTAAAAATATAAGCCCTTACCTGAAAAAGAAAGATTTTAGTGTAAAAAAGAATAAAAATGCAGACATTCTCTTCAATGGAGCCGCTGCTGCTGCCGGCGACTCCATTGAAGACAATGGTCTGCTGGCACACCTGAATTCTTTTTCAGGGAAGGGCTTTACATATAAGCCATTCCCTGGAAATGAATTAAAAGTGATTTAAAAAAACAAAAAAATAGATACTCACCTCCCTTCAGCTGCCGGGGCACAGCCGAGTCTTCTCCTGCTGTCCCCTGCACTGTGGTGCTGAACTGCTGTCATTCAGCTGAGAGCTGCGCTGAGCCAATCAGAGGCAGCATTCACTAACCCAATCATGAATTCATGAATGGGTGTGAGTGAGATCTGCCTCTGATTGTTCATGCTGTGACCAATCAGAGGGAGCTCATTCAGCAGGCGGCTATTTTAAATCCCCGGCTGCTGAATACTACAGAGAGCAGTTCAGGAGAACTGCCGGCCGCTGCGCTGAACTCTGGTCTGCCGGGACCAGGTGAGTATATATATATTTTTTATTTTTACACATTTCTGGATGAATTGCAGGGAAGGGCTTATATATTTAAGCCCTTCCCGAAAATTCATTGTGCGATCGCCGGCAGCCCATTGCTTTCAATGGAGCCGGCTGTATTGCCGTCTCCATTGAATTCAATGGGCTAACATCGTTCTGCCGGGACAAGGTGAGTATATTTTTTTTTTTTACTTTTTACACATTTTCGGATGATTTTCAGGTAAGGACTTATATTTTTAAGCCCTTCCCGAAAATTCATCCAGCGCTAGCCGGCAGCCCATTGCTTTCAATGGAGTCGGCTGTATTGCCGGCTCCATTGAATTCAATGGTCAGTGCTCTTTTAATCGAGACGAGCACCGCGTGGTGCTCGTCTCGAGTAACGAGCATCTCGAGCACCCTAATACTCGAACGAGCATCAAGCTCGGACGAGTATGCTCGCTCATCTCTATTCACAATTTTATCATAAGAAATTCCACAGGATTTAACATGCAGTTTGAGATTACTAATTGCCAAATTAAATTCACTCACAGGCTGATCGTTTACTCTTTTTCAGAAAGGCTTAGTAGCTGCAGGTTCATTGTATGAATACAATGTTTTTAACATCATTTAGTTTTTTAATTTTAATGCTAAAAGTAAAAAGCAGTGACGTAAGTGTGCAGGCCACCCATACACAGTGTACAAAAAGGAGGTTTGGATAACAACAGATTCAAACTAACGTGAGCTCTTCTTTTGATGAATAAAATAAATCTTGTTATTTGTATAGCGCCAACTTATTCCACAGCACTTTCAGCTAGTTTATTTATTACCCCCCAGCATGCTGGGTACTCATTTTACCAACCTCGGAAGGCTGAGTTAACCTTGAGCTGGTTACCTGAACCACGTGGGGATTGAACTTGTAACCTTCAGGTTGTGAGCCAGAGCATTTCTGCTGCCTTAACATTCTGCTCCACACAAGTCTCTATATGGCTCTATACAGTATCATAAAAGTCTGAGCAAAATCTGAAAAGTCAGCTTTTGCGCTAATTTCAGACACCTTACCCATCCACAACGTTTCACTTACCTGGTTGCTGCTAAGAAGATTCTCCACAGTCTGTGACTTCCTGTGTGGGACTCAGGATAGGAAATATCTTTTTGCATTAGGATATGATTAGATGTCCTTTTAGAGAGTGGTCACATCCAAAATGGTTTACTATCTGCTGCTAGCTGGCATATATACATAAAGTATTGTGGGGGCAGTCTGTGTATAACTTGAAAAGTATTAAAGAGGTTTTCCATGGAGAATACTATTGATGACCTATCCTCAGGATAGGACATCAATAATTGATCGGCTGGGGTCTGTCGCTCGGGATCCTGACCAATCAGCGGAGCGATGACCTCTATGTAGTGGCTGGCACGGCTCTCACTGAAATCAACGCAAGCTGTACTTGCAGTTATAAGCACCGGCCACTACACAGAGGTCGGCATGGAGACTTCTGCTGCTTCCACTCTGACCTCTATGTATTTGCGGCGCTAACAGCATGAGCACGTGAAGCTGATCGGTCGGGCTCCCGAGAGACGGACCCCAGCCGATTAACTATTGATGACTAGAGATGAGCGAACGTGCTCAGCCCCGCCCCTTTTTCGCCCGAATACCGCGATTTTCGAGTACTTCCGTACTCGGGCGAAAAAATTCGGGGGGCGCCGTGGCGGCGCGGGGGGTTGCAGCGGGGAGTGGGTGGGAGAGTGAGAGAGAGAGGGCTCCCCCCTGTTCCCCGCTGCTACCCCCCGCACCGCCGCGCCTCTCCCCGCCCCCCGGCGCCCCCGAATCTTTACGCGCGAGTACTGAAGTACTCGAAAATGGCGGTACTCGGGTGCGTAAGTACTCATTACGAGTACGTTCGCTCATCTCTATTGATGACCTATCCTGAGGATGGGTCATCAGTAGTATTCTCCCCTTTAACTGAAATTCCTGCTTGTGCAAAGATAACCTTAGGGCTTAGTCACACGAGCGTATATCAGCCGCCATTTTCATGGCCGGATGATATATGCTACCATCTGATGTATTTGATTCCAATGCATCAGATCACACAGGCGTATTCCTACAATGTAAAAGCGCCAGGCGCTTTTATGCCAGATAGCAAAGATAGACTTGAAACTATCTTTGTGCCAGGAATCTGTCGGCTGCTGCATAGGTTCCTATGGGAGCCAATGACAGTGGCTGAAGAAAGGAGGTGTTAGGGAGATTAGCAGCGTGACTGCTCAACTCCCTCCCTCTTATGTCCTCCTCTCTCCTCCCCTCTGGCTGTTTGCAAGGGTAGTGGGTGGAATGGGGTGGAGCTAAGCTTCACCCCTCCCATTGCTGGCTGCAGACAAGGGGCGGGGAGGGGTGCCCCTTGTCCTTAGTAAAGTATTTGACAAAGTATCTCATACTATAATTATTGAAAAAATGACCAAATATGGGAGTGACAAGGCAACTGTTAGGTGGATTCACAACTGGCTGAGTGATCGTACTCAAAGAGTGGTCATAAATAACTGCACATCCAAGTGAAAGAATGTATCAAGTGGGGTACCACAAGGCTCTGTCCTAGGCCCAGTGTTGTTCAACATTTTTATAAATGATCTGGAGGAGGGAGTTGATGGAAAAATGATCAAATTTGTGATGACACAAAGCTAGGAGGGATAGCTAACACTAGGGAAGAGAGAGAGAGAGAGTATTCAAAAAGATCTAGAAAAGCTTGAACAGTGGGGGCGGCGACATGCAGAATGGTTTTTAACAAGGAGAAATGCAGTCCTACATCTGGGCAAGAAAAATGAAGAAAGCACATACAGAATGGGAAGAATTGGGCTAAGCAGCATGACCTGCGAAAAAGACTTGGGTATACTAATAGATCATAGACTGAACATCAGTCAACAATGTGATGTAGCAGCCAAAAAGGCAAACACAATTCTGGGATGTATTAAGAGAAGCATAGAGTCTAGATCACGTGATGTAATTATTCCACTCTACTCTTCCTTAGTCAGCCCTCATCTGGAATACTGTGTCCAGTTCTGAGCACCCCACTTTAAAAAAGACATAGACAAACTGGAGCAAGTTCAGAGAAGAGTTACCAAGATGGTGAGCGGTCTGCAAATCATGTCCTATGAGGAACAGTTAAAGGATCTGGGAATGTTGAGCTTGCAGAAGAGAAGGCTTAGAGGCGACTTAATAGCTGTCTACAAATATCTGAAGGGCTGTCACACCGCAGAGGGATCAGCTCTATTCTCATTTGTACAAGGAAAGACTAGAAGCAATGGGATGAAACTGAAAGGGAGGAGACACAGATTAGATATTTGACAGTGAGGGTGATCAATGAGTGGAACAGGTTACCATGGGAGGTGGTGAGTTCTCCTTCAATGGAAGCCTTTAAACAGAGGCTGGACAGACGTGTCTGGGATGACTTAGTGAGTCCTGCATTGAGCAGGGGGTTGGACCCGATAACCCTGGAGGTCCCTTCCAACTCTATCATTCTATAAGTCTATCATCCAGTCCACCAAATCTTCTTTAACCCCTTAACGACCAATGATGTACCTGGTACGTCATGGAGCGTCGGGGTATGTATGAAGAGAGGTTGCGTGGCAACCTCTCTTCATACAGTGCGGGCATCAGCTGTTTATAACAGCTGACACCCGCGGGCAATAGCCGCGAGCGGCCGCGCGGCCGATCGCGGCTATTAACCATTTAAATGCCGCTGTCAATTCTGACAGCGGCATTTAAATCCCCCGAACGATGTTCGGGGGTCCCGCACGGCCCCCCCGCGGTGAGATCGGGTGAGCCGTGCATGTGTCATGGCAGCCGGGGGCCTAATGAAAGGCCCCAGGGCTGCCTTAGCAGACTGCCTATCAAGCCGTCCCCGTGGGGTGGCTTCATAGGCTGCCTGTCAAAAAGCAATATGACGTAATGCTATAGCATTACGTCATACTGCAGGAGCGATCAAAGCATCGCATCTTAAAGTCCCCCAGGGGGACTTCAAAGTAAAGTAAAAAAAAAAATCAATAAAGTTTTTTTTTAATTGAAAAAAAAAAAAAGTTGTAAAAGTTTAAATCACCCCCCTTTTGCCATATCTATTATTAAAAAATCTAAATAATAAATTAAAAATATGTATTTGGTATCACCGCGTCCGTAAAAGTCCGAACTATCAAAGTACCACATAATTTTTCCCGCACGGTGAACGTCGTTCGAAAAAAGAAATGAAGAACGCCAGAAATGCATTTTTTTTAGTTACCCTGTCTCCCAGAAAAAACGCAATAAAAAGCGATCAAAAAGTCGTATGTATTCCAAAACGGTACTATCAGAAACTACAGGACATCCCGCAAAAAATGAAACCTTGCTCAACTACGTCGACGGAAAAATAAAAAAGGTATTGCGCACACAAAATGACCGCAGAAAATAATTGAAAAAAATTTTATGTCTTTAAAAAAAAAAAAGAGGAGTATAGTAAAAAAAAACCTATACAAGTTTGGCATCGTAGTAATCGTACCGACCCATAGAATAAAGTTATCATGTCGTTTTTGTTGCCATTTGTGCGCCGTAGAAGCAAGACGCACTAAAAGATGGCAAAATGTCGGGTTTTTTTCATTTTACTCCACTTAGAATTTTTTAAAAGTTTTTCAGTACATTATATGGTACTTTAAATAGCACCATTGAAAAATACAACTCGTCCCGCAAAAAACAAGCCCTCATACAGCGACGTGGATGGATAAATAAAGGAGTTATGATTTTTTTAAAGGGGGGAGGAAAAAATGAAAATGGAAAAAGAAAAATGCCCGCGTCATTAAAGGGGTTGTCCCGCGCCGAAACGGGTTTTTTTTTTTTTCAACCCCCCCCCCGTTCGGCGCGAGACAACCCCGATGCAGGGACGTACAGACAGCTTACCGGAGCGCTTACCTTGATCCCCGCGCTCCGGTGACTTCTATACTTACCTGTGAAGATGGCCGCCGGGAACCTCTTGCTTCGTGGACCGCAGCTCTTCTGTGCGGTCCACTGCCGATTCCAGCCTCCTGATTGGCTGGAATCGGCACGTGACGGGGCGGAGCTACACGGAGCCGCTCTCTGTCACGAGCGGCTCCATAGAAGAACACAGAAGACCCGGACTGCGCAAGCGCGGCTAATTTGGCCATCGGAGGCCAAAAATTAGTCGGCTCCATGGAGACGAGGACGCTAACAACGGAGCAGGTAAGTAAAAAACTTTTTATAACTTCTGTATGGCTCATAATTAATGCACAATGTATATTACAAAGTGCATTATTATGGCCATACAGAAGTGTATAGACCCACTTGCTGCCTCGGGACAACCCCTTTAAGGGGTTAATAGTGAGTCTTTGCTGTAATCTTAATGTTATTTTAGATATGCTGATGAGATCCACATAATGAAAACTGTAATCAAGTTGCGGCTAAAATTAGCATTTTCTTGTCCATTCACACGGCTGTGGCGCTGTGTATATATGCCACAGCACAAAATTCGTTCGGTCAAGATAAATCCTTGGAATTAATTCTAATGGTTCAATAGAGCCAGCTCACATGTTCTAGCTCCGTTGGTCACTGCTAAACTTCCTCCACCTTCCTTTTTTAGCAGCTCCCATAGGAGTATATCAGCCAAAGGATACGGCAAGACCTATCTATTCCGGCCGCGACTAAAATTCAGCCGTCTGAACGAATACATTGGGATCCAACGCTTCAGATATTCACGATTTTTTATCGCGGATAAATCAGCTGCGTAAAAATGCTTGTGGGAATGAGGCCAATTAGACTGACCAATTAGTGTTCACTTTCGCTTGTTTAAATAATTTTTTGAATGATAAGCACTTAAAGCACCCTAAGTCATCACCTCTTCCCATTTTATCTTATACACAAACCTTGTTTCTTGGTTTATTTGGATGTAACATCATTTAAATGCTGTGTTTTTTCTCTACCCGAAGAAGGAGCCTCTGAGCTTGTAAAGGTATCACCTCTGTAATAGGTTTGCCTTTTTCATACAAAAGTATTTAATATCACACAGACATAATGAAAGAGAGTTTAAACTGGATACAACTTTCTGCTCTATTAGAGACTTTCTGTCTCGGGGTAAGCACGCTTGGAAACGTAGGGATCTACTGGAATGATATGTAAGGTTCTAAAGCTCTACCCCTATATGTTCTATAGGCATCTTATGTGGGTTAAGTAGAACAACAGCTGGAGTTACTATAATACAATATTAATATAATTGTAATATTTCTGTTTCTGCCATGGATCTTTGTAATTTAATCCTTGCCGCATGAAGACTATTTACAACAGAGGTTTTTAATGAATATATTTAAGCAACATTGAATGGGGCCATACAGGGTAGGGAATGCCATCACTTTCTGATCAGTGAAGTCCAATTGTCAGCATCCCCACCACAGATCTAGTGGCTGGGAGTATCACTATGTAGAGAAAAACTGCTTAGGGGCCTCACCAGTGGTGGATTCCATATGGGTCATTTTGGGGCATTCAGGGGCCTCCCAAAGTACCCATATCTTAAACCATTGCTGGTACAGACTGATGTAGTCTTTCATTGTATAGATATATCAGTGTCATTCATCCCTTGCAGTCCCTTCTTTTTCCCCAGCAGGCAGCCTCCTCCTGTAGCGTCTCGTGTGACCAACCCTGGTATTACAGGGTAGGTGCGTCCTGTAGCAACCCTGTGTAATCGTTATCTTCTAGGCTATGCTGGGACTTGCTGTACTTTAGTGTTCACTATGTAATTGACCACTACTAGCTAGTGCTGGCACTTGTATTGCCTCAGTGCTCCCCTTGCATTTATAGAGTACATCAGTGTTGATGTGTGTAATTTTACATTTTAGGCTATGCTTGGGCTTCCATGGCCTTAGTGTTCAATGTACTAACAAAGAAAGAAAATCTATTATTCAATGTTTATGTGTTAAGATTTTTATAAACAGACTAAACAATTTTTTGGACCAAGCATAGCATGAAAAATACTACTGGTATGTAATACTCTGGGAATTTCCAGGATAAGATATATTTACCGAGTCCAGAAAAACCCACAGCACAGATGAGGTCACTGGCACATTTACTTCTGGCTAGGGAAAGGTTCCCTGCTGATTACATTGTGCCTAAGCTCTAGCGGGAACTTCCCTACATTTAAGGTGCCTCCGTGTCTGATATTTAGAATTACTTGTTGTAAACTATATTGGCTTAGACAATTCTTTAATGTCATCTAGATGTACGTATTCTCCCATGCGTAGGGTGCATTTAAACATTCTAGTAGGGAACTAATATTAACTTTCAGGAACTAATTTTCACGTCTTCACCCTGTGATATTTAAGAGGTCATCACTTTTTTAAAATTACTTTTCTCATTTCCTCAATATAGCTTCCTTTTTTAGGGGTATTTCCTACATATTATAGTGACATTAAGATAAGTTGTACTTTAGGAGGGTCAACCTGTTCATCAGAAAACCAGCATGGCAACAGTTACACTATGCAGTTAGATTAGCAATGCGCCTATTCTATTTGTATTTTCATCCATGGTATTGTCATTTTGGACACATATTCTACTTAGTTTGCCATATCACACACATTTTTGCAGTGTATCGAATTATAACATGCATCTGTGGAAATTTTCCATTGACATATTTGTAATAGTATTTGTATAGACATCACACCATAATGTCAGAACCTGATGAGTGGTGTTATGTAGTCCAGAATCTCTCAATGTTTTACGCTCAGTTGTCACCCACAATAGAGGATTATTTTACCATAAACCTGAGTTGTTCACAAACTTTGCCCTCCCTAGGTCTCGTTGTATCTATAGTCAGTATCAGCATCATCAATTTTACACAGTCAGAAGCAGAATACAAAATAATTTAACTCACTAAAGCCACATTTGAGCGATTATTTTGCATAAGCTGCACTAATGCCCATTGGTAGCTTATTAGCTTCATTTGCATGTAAATGAGCCTCCCTTTGCTGTATGCAGACTACAGCAGGTGGTATGTTATCTGCATACAGCCCCTTTGTTCTGTTGTGGGACTGTAGCTGAATACAATGTTATCAGTGCTCCCGTGGACAATCACAGTGTGTGGTCCCTGCTATCAGCTGCCCGACCGAAGGATGGATTTTAAACTCAACATTAAATCATCGCTTGGCCAAAAAGCTAACGGGGGGGGGGGGGGGCATTTTCACACAACGATTATCACTCAAAAGACATTGTTTGAATTAATTTTGAGCTATAATCGTCCCGTGTAAATGAGACTTAACTCACAGGTGGTAACTTCTCTGCTTTTCGTTGTTTACTTTCCTTTTTCATCTCCATTCAATCCAGACCAGCATAATGACTTCTTTTAGCCAGGACTTTCCTCTGCAAAGTATGCTTTTTGGGGACAACAGAGACCGTGAGACACCTGGTGCAGAGGGCAACAAGGACAGGGAGGCACCTGCTGTAGGAGAGGGGGGGGCAAGGGCAGTGAGGCACTTGGTACAGGGCAACAAAGACAATGAAGCACCTAGTGCAGGAGTCAGCAAGTACAGTAAAGCAGATGGTGCAAGACCAGTGAGGAATCTATCATGGGGGATGATAATAAGACACCTGGTGCAAAACAATGAAATACTCTGTTCAGTGGGGCAGCAAGGACATTGAGGCTCCAGAGGGGATCGAAGGAGCCATACATTTTTCCGGCTTTGTATTTTTCTTATCATACATACAGGCTAAACTTCCTCTCTAATACAGCCCACCAAAAAAATGTGGAATGGTCTCAACGCCACTTCTTGTCTGCCTGGCCTGGCTCCACGAAAAGGACAGGGAAAGCTGCGTTCCAGTGACCAGGCTGATGTATGTGAGGAAGAGGTAGGAGACCATTGCAGCCCGAGCTCCTTTTGCTTCATAGCCTCTAGCTCCACATGTGAAGTCATCAAGACCATACCACTAGTCATGGAGTGGAGAACCACAGCAGCTGTAGGTGACAGAGCCATGAAAGACATCTACAACAGGAGTTGAGAGGGAAGGGGGGGTGCATTCTGGGATGCTGGAAACACATGAACACGCTTCTCTCTCTCAGGCCAAATGCAAGTTCCCGCAGCGGAATCCGACTGGTTGCCTGGTCGGTAAGCCCTGTGTACCTGTCTGAATGCTTTTTCTTCTGTACTGTGGATGTGCCTGCTGGGGCACATGCGAAGTACAGAGAGTACAACGCCGTCGCTAGGCGATGAAGCGGAACCTGCGGCCTTTCCGCAATGATAACTGCGGAAGGACAGCGAGATGGATGACTTCCATTGACTTCAATGGAAGCTGTCCACATGGAATACAGCTCAAATTAGAGCATGCTGCGATTTTCACCCTGCAAGCAGAAAATTGCAATGGATTTCCGCTCATGGGCATGGAAACCTGCTCTTACATTGCATGCTATGGCAGGTATTTGCTGCAGAATGCAAGTCCGCCAGTGTGCATTGGGCTTAACTGGGACTGCAGCCTGCCAAAGCACAGGTAGTATAATTGTTTTCTCCAAAGAGCAAGACTTTAAAGAGAGTACAACAATATGGAGGAACAATAACAATTTATTCAAATTAAGTGATAATCAAGCATAGTGGTGAATAATTGTCCTACTTTTGTAAATAATTATATACAAAGCATAAAGGTTGCAGCTTCCATCACATCACCAAGCTCTGACATAGCCACTGCTCAACTCTACCTGCAAAAGCAATCTGTCACTTACCACCTGTGACATGTAGTGCTCCCTCTCTTTATTTAAAACAGCTACAGTGTCTATTAGGGCCAGTTCACACTAAGGTTTAATTTATGTTTTGTTGTTGCATCATGGGAACAGCAAAATGGTGCTGTGCGTTTGTTTCCAGTTACAAAAAGTGAAGACAGATGAATCCATTTTTAATTGCATTGTAGTCAATAGGAGAAGGATGAAACTGGAAAACAATCCTTTTTCAATTTTGTTCCCTGAGTATGGACACTACGTGCTGGTGGTGCCTCTTCAATGAATGTGGCTTGGTGGTTAGCGCTGTTGGCTTACAGTGCTGGGATCTTAGGTTTAAATGTCATCAAAGACATAATCTGCATGGACTTTGAAAAACTCCATAAAGATGTCCCCTTGGTCAGATTTGAACCTAAAACTTGAGTGCTGCAAGGCAACAGTGCTAATAGTTGAGCTACCACTTTAGTCTTCCTTTTCTAGCAGAGAAGGAGAATGAGAACATACAAACTCCATGCTGATATTTCTCATAGTCCCACAGCATTTTTAAGGCAACAGTGCTAGCCTCTCAGCCACCAGGTTTCTTCCTTCTTTTCCTCCCCGCTTCTTCCTTCTCCAGAGGATTAGAGGAGGAAGGAGAAAAAGATTGTCACATCCTCTCCTTCTTGTTCTCTTCCTTCTCCTTTTCTCTCTCCTCCTTCTTATTCTAATTCTCCTGCAGTTTCATTTCCTTCTGTACATTCTTCTCCTTCTCCTCCACTCTCTTCTCCTTCTCCTCTGGAGGAAGTGGAAGGAAGGAAGGAAGGAAGGAAGGAAGGAAGGAAGGAAGGAAGGAAGGAAGGAAGGAAGGAAGGAAGGAAGGAAGGAAGGAAGGAAGGAAGGATAAGCATGGTGACTCAGTCATTAGCACTGTTGCCTTGCAGGGCTGGGTAGCCTAGGTTCAAATTTTACCAAGGACTTTGCATGCTCTATTAGTGTTTTTTCTACGTGTTCTTCTGCTTCTTCTCTTACTCTGGAAAGTAATAAGTGAAGAATAAATGTGGTAGCTCAGTTGTTAGCACTGTTGCCTTCAGTGCCGGAGTTCTAGGTTCAAATCTGACTAAGAGCGCCCACCCACTGGCAATCTTTTTTCCCTGAGAAATTCGCAGCATTTTTTTCTCTGCAGGGGGTCTATGGGACTTGTAATGTTAAAATCGCGATAGCGCAAAATCGCAATTTACCGCGAAATCGTGATTTTGCGCGATCGCGATTTTAACATTACAAGTCCCATAGACCCCTGCAGAGAAAAAAATGCTGCGAATTTCGCATGGAAAAAAAATCGCCAGTGGGTGGGCGCTCTTAGGATAACAAATGTGTGGAGTATTACAAAGTCCATGCAGATGATATAATAAATGGTAATTTTTATAAGCATCTTAACATTGTGAGCAGTTCATAACTTACAAGAATAAAAGGGTTAGATGAGGGAGAAAAGCAGTGTGGCTCAATAATGAGGTAAAGGGGGCAATAAATAACAAAAAGAAAGCATTAGAACTACTAAAACAAGAAGGCAACGATGAAGCACTAAAAACCTAATAATATAAAATGCAAATAAAAGCAGCAAGGGTGGAGACAGAGAGACTCTATTAGGTCAAATACCCACATCTGCAGACACGGGCACCACTCCACTCCTACTGCTTTCCATCAGCACTGCAAGAGTTAATCATTTCCAGTGCTCTCAGATCTGCTGCAGGGTAATCAGCAATCACCTCCCTATTTAGCTGAGTTGGGGATCATCCTTCTTTGCCTGAGTGTTGATGTTAGTTTGTTCCGGTTCCCAGCAAAGCTACTCTGTTTCTGACTCTGACTTCTGTTACTCTGTGAATACCAGGCAACCGTCGGGATAACACCCAAAGTCAAACTGGTTAGTTGGCACAGTGGGTCCACACTCACTGGTCATAATAGTTTCATTGTCAAAGGGAGTAAAACTAACACTAAACTGTTCTTTAACTATATAGACAGCAAATAGATTAAAATGGAAAGTGTTGTCCCTTTAAAAAGTAATGAGGGAAACGTAGTAGAAGATGATGAAGAGAAAGCAAATCTGCTAAATAATTTTTTTGGCAGTGTATTTACTCAGGAAAATGAAATGTCTGATGAAATGCAGAGTGATAAAGTAAACTCTCCATTAAATGTTACCAGTCTAACCCAGGAAAACGTACAGAGCCACCTTAAATAAAATAAAATAGACAAAGTGCCAGGTCCCGATGGCATACATCCTGTGGGTCTAAGAGAATTAAGCAATGTGATAGACAAACTGTTCTTTATTATTTTTAAGGACTCTATAGTGACTGGATTGGCACATGGCCAATGTGCATTGGACAATGTGATGCCGATATTCAAAAAAGGATCAAAAAGCAAACCTGGAAACTACAGGCCAGTTAGTCTAACTTGTATTGTGGGTAACATGTTTGAAGGGTTTCTAAGAAATGCTATTATGGAGCGCCTCAGTGATACTCCATATCAGCATGGGTTTATGAGGGGTCGCTCCTGTCAAACCAATCAGATCAGCTTCCACGAGAAAGTAAGTTTTGGACTGGACCAGGGAGAGTCACTAAATATAGTATACCTTGATTTTTCCAGAGCATTTGATACTGTGCTACATAAAAGGTTGGTATATAAAATGAGAATGCTTGGTCTGGGCAAGAATGTGTGTAAGTAGGTAGGTAATTGGTTCAGTGATAGAAAGCAGAGGGTGGTTATACTGATTGGGTCACCGTTACTAGTGGGGTACCACAGAGGTCGGTACTGGGCCCTATTCTTTTTAATATATTCATTAACAACGTTGTAGAGGGATTGCACAGTAAAATATCAATATTTGCAGATGATACAAAACTATGTAATGTAAATAACACAGTAGAGGACAGAATGTAGTTGCACTGCTCTGGATATGGGGGCTTGGACAGAAAAGTGGCAAAGAAGGTTTAACACTGATAAATGAAAGGTTATACACATGGACAGAGGAAATACATGCGAACATTACATGCTAAATGGGAAACTACTGGGCAATATTGACATGGAAAGAACTTGGGGGTTTTAATAAACTGTAAACTCCACTGGAACAACCAGTATTGGGCAGCTGCTGCCAAGGCAAATAGGATCATAAGATGCATCCAAAGAAGTCATGTGGCGCGTGAGAAGAACATTTCTTTTCCTCTTTACAAGTCACTGGTCAGACCACACATGGAATATTGTGCACAGTTTTTGGCACCGGTACTCAAGAAGGACATATCAGAGGTTGAACAGGTTCAAAGACAGATCTATTTGTACAAAGAACTGTAACTTTAACAAGGGGCATCCTCTACGTCTACAGCAGGGGGGTCAAACTCATTTTCACTGAGGGCCACATCAACTTTATGGTTGCCTTCAAAGAGCCTATTGTAGTCATATAGTAAGGACTCGTTCACATGTGCGTATTTGTGTTTGTAATTTTTGCGAGCGTAATATACAGTGAATTGAACCCATTGATTTCAATGTGTTTGTTCACATGAGTGTATTTTTTCACGCAAGGTGCAATTGCAGGTAGAAATACACGGTATGACCTTTTTTGAAGTGAAAGGGTGGGCGCAAATATGATTGAATATGCAGGAAACCTGAGTATTCACTGCGTATTTGTGCACCATTTCAATGGGTCTGTCTGTGTGTTTTTTTGCGTGTGCACATAGGCAGTGTATTTGCACACATCAAAACACGCCACGGCTGAAAAGCATGTGTAAGTGATTTTTGGTCACGCAAATATGCAGCGTAATTGTATGACCGAAATGCGCTTACTTATGTGGTAACAAGCTCTATTAAGCCTCCCTCACACAGGGCGTTTGCAGAAACGTAGCGTTTTTCAACGCTGCGTTACTGCAGATTCCGCCCCGCTTCAGCAGCGCTGGCATACTTTATGCTGCGTTTTCAGCTCGGCTGAAAACGCAGCCAAGGATGCTGAAAAGAAAAAAAGTAATACTCACCTAGCCGCTGCAGTCCGGGTCGCAGCCGCTGGTCTCTGCCGCTGATCCGGGCTTCCTCGGCACTCCCAAGTCTATTGCCGGAGGCCAGGTTTGAGAACCCCGGCTCCGGCAATAGAGTGCTGTGATTGGTTGTCGGTGCTTGCTCGATGCCCAATCACAACCCTTCATTGACTGTCTCTCAGCCCTTCATTGACTGTCTCTCAGCTTGCCGGCGCTGATTGGCTGAGACAGTCAATGAAGGGCTGTGATTGGGCATCGAGCAAGCACCGACAACCAATCACAGCACTCTATTGCCGGAGGCGGGGTTCTCAAACCTGGCGAATGCAGGGGAAGCCCGGATCAGCGGCAGAGACCAGCGGCCGCGACCCGGACTGCAGCGGCTAGAAGAGTATTACTTCCTTTTTTTCTACCTAGCCTAGCTGGGACTGATTTTCGGGGTACGGCTTCTATTGCCAGCCCTCACCCCGAAAATTGGCGAGCGGTTAACGCTGCTAAAAACGCTGCCCATTCATTTTAATGGATGAAGCAGGGCTGAAAACGCCCCAAAATAGAACTTGCATCGCTGTCAAAGCGCAGCGTTGGAAGGAGCTGCATTTTCAGCCCTGTGTGAGCAGCCCCATTGAAATGAATGGGAGTGTTGTACAGCGTTTAGCGCTGGGCTGAAAAGGCAGCGCTAAACGCTGTATAAAACGCCCTGTGTGAGGGAGGCCTTATTGACCATAATGGCCCTAGTAGTAATAGTGACCCCCATCAAGCCTCAGTAGTAGGTAACCCCCAAAGTGGCCCCAGTAGTAACAGTATCCCTTCCATAGTTGCCTCAATAGTAATGGTGACCCCCTATAGTGGCTTCAGTAGTAACTAGAGATGAGCGAGCATACTCGCTAAGGACGATTGCTCAATCGAGCATTGTCCTCGGCAGAGAAGGTTCGGCTGCCGGCGTGGGTGACAGGTGAGTTGCGGCCATGAGCAGGGGGGAGAGAGGGAGAGAGAGATCTCCCCTCCGTTCCTCCCTGCTTTCCCCCGCCGCTCCCCGAGCAATTGCCCTTAGCGAGTATGCTCGCTCATCTCTAGTAGTAACCAATGACCCTCCATAGTGAACCATGTTCATAGTAAGGCTTACACAAGGAGCATTTGTAACTAAGGGCGACTTCACAACTTCACAAGGGCAACTTTTTTTGCACAGAAAACTAGTGTACTTGTGTGGGTTGCTGCGCAAATACTGTGTGTATTTGCGCAGGTACCACTAGTTCACATGGGCAGGGGAATCACCACACCCTGATTTAAATAGCTATTAAGCCAAACAATGTACCAGTGTTTCGCACATACCTATGTGCTTATTTGCACACCTCCCATAGACCTCTATGGGCCTCCTTGGTGCAAAAATGGGCACAACATAGAGCAGGACCTATTTTTTTTTTTTGCGTCCGTAAGAACCGCAAGCGCAAAAAATTGAAGTGAGAATGAACACAATGAAACGGGTTTTATTTTCCGCATTTTGCACTTGAGATTTTCCCTCACTTGTCAGAAGGAGCCCTTAAAGACATATACTAAAAGCCTATGTAAGACCCCTTTCACAGCTGTGCCACATTTCCATCGTCCGGCTCCATCCTTAGGGCCGAACAACAAAAATACCAGAAACAAATGATCCGGCACATGCTGAAGCCGAATGGTGTCGATTGACTATAAAATGGTGTCCACTTAGGCTGCTAATGTTCCGACCGGCATTTTACCGTACGAAGTAACACAGTATGCTGTACTATTTCTTTCTGCTGGATCTACGCCTGAGGATCAGAACGGGATCTCTGATGCAGATGTGAATGGACCCTGATCACATCAATAATACTTTGTTTCTATTTCTTTTATAGTAACCCCGTTCAGTGCCGTACTATAGTTAGCGCCCCTAAACATGGATTTATTTAGAATTTTTCCTATAATCAGAAACTCAGTCAATGCAGCCAAGTTTCAGTAAAGTTTACAGTTTCAAGGAACTGTAGTCTTTGGAGATTAATAGGGGAAGTCTGAGAATAGTGAATGTCTGCCAGGAAAAACATGGCACTGGGCTTGAACTTAATCTGTTAATTTGCTGAACAATTGAATGTAGGAGAAACCTAGTAATTTATAAGAAATTAAGTATTAGTATGTTTAGAAGATGTTTTACTCCCTCATCTCACTAATCAGCGTCTGTGCCTCCCTTACAAGTTCCTTCCTAATAAAATGGATTTTGCTTACCCGTACTAACTGTATAAATGAAAACGTAGGAATTCATATAAACATTCTGCATTTCCTATAAAATGATCCAGTGGACTATTAAGGCCTTGGCAATATCTGATGTACATGTATGCTAACTAGAGATGAGTGAGCATACTCGCTAAGGGCAATCACTCGATCGAGCTTTGCCCTTAGCGAGTACCTGCCCACTCGGGAGCAAAGGTTCGGTTGCTGGCGGCGGGCAGGGAGCTGCGGGGGAGAGCAGGGAGGAACGGAGGGGAGATCTCTCTCTCCCTCTCTCCCCCCCACTCCCACCTGCTGACTGCCGCAACTCACCTGTCACCTGCGTCGGCAGCCGAACCTTTTCTCCAGAGCGGGGAGATACTCGCTAAGGACAATGCTCGATCGAGAAATTGTCCTTACTGAGTATGCTCGCTCATCTCTAAGGGCGAGCACCCACTGGCGTTTGCGTTTCCGCGCGTTTTTCGCGGCGTTTTTCGCGGCGTTTTCGCGGCTTTTCCATTAATTTCCATGGAGAAAAATAAGGACACATATGCAACTGACAGTTCCTATGTTAAAAACGCAAACGCAACGCAAAAAAAATGCCAGTGGACAGGAACACATGTTATCTCTATGCCTGTGCAGGAAAAACGCAAAACGCAAAACGCAAAACGCAGGTAAAAAAACGCCAGTGGGTGCTCGCCCTTATGCTAACCCTTTAGATGCCGTTGTCAGCACTGACAGCACCATTAAGAAGGTTTGCTGTCCCGAATGATCCCCCATGTGACAAGGTGCCTTTCAACTACCATGATGGCTTCACATGAGCATGTTTTTGTGCGTGCATAAGTGCGCACCCATGTATGTGCAAAAACACGCGTGAATGCCAGTCCTTGCACTGCCTTCAATGGAGCCACGGCTGCTGCCGGCAGCTCCATTGAAGGCAATGGTCCACCGGCACTCCTGAATTGTTTTTCAGGGAAGGGCTTTACATATAAGCTCTTCTCAGAGAAGCCTGAATTTTAGTGAAAAAAAAAAGAAATTAATGCATGCATTTTCTTCAATAAAGCCGCGACTGCTGCCGGCGGCTCCATTGAAGACAATGGTCTGCCGGCACCCTCAAATTGTTTTTCAGGGAAGGGCTTTAGATATAAGCCCTTCCCTGAAAAACAACAATTTTAGTGTTAAAAAAAAAAACTTACCTGTCCGCTGCTGCCGTGTCCCCGCGGGGATGAAGACCCAAGGTTTCACATCTAAGGAATCCCATGCTGCAGCGGTCACAGTCGCAGCAGGGGACAGTGGGCAGCGCATTTTATGTGCACAAAAAAGTGACTAAGCGCATTTTTTTCTGCGTGCCGCTGGCTTCAGTCACACAATTTTTTTTCAGGCACGCGTTTTTGCGCACATAAATTCGCATGAAAAAAATGCCCATCTGACTGAGGCCTAATATAGTTTTTTTTTTTGCTGTACTACGTTTATTTTTTTTCAAAGACATTTAATTTTTTTGAAATTATTTTCTGCTGCCATCTTCTGTGCACAATAACATTTTTATTTTTTCATTATCATAGTTGTGCGAGGGCTCATTTTTTGCAGGACCTCCTGCAGTTTTCATTGGTACCATTTTGGAATACATATGACTTTTTAATCACTTTTTGTTGCATTTTTTCTTGGAGTCAGGGTGACCATAAAAAGTTCATTTCTGGCATTCTTTAATATTTTTTTGAAGACTTTCATTGTGTGGGATAAATAATGCTTTACTTTGATAGATCGGGCTTTTACGGACATGGTGGTACCAAATATGTATTTTTGTTTTATGATTTAGATTCCTTTATTATAAATATGGCAAAAGGAGGGTGATTTAAACTATTATTACTTTTTTTTATAATTAGTAACTTTATTATTCTTATTTTAACTTTTTTTTGTCCCCAGAGGAAACAGCAACTTGCGATGCTTTGATTGCTCCTGCTGTATGATGTAATGCCATAGCATTACATCATACTGCTATTGGGCAGGTAGTCTATCAAGCCACCCCACAGGGATGGCTTGATAGGATTTCTTCTAGGACAGCCCTAGGGTCTTTCAGAAGGCCCCCAACTGCTATGACACCTGCACAGCTCCCTGAGACCTCCTCATGGGGGGGCATACAGGACCCCCGAACATCATTCATGGGATTTAAATGCCGCTGTCAGAATTGTCAGCAGAATTCAAAGGGTTAACATTTCCGATCAGCCGCGTGGGATGATCGGAGTGTTGCCTGCGAGTGTCGGCTGCAAGAAACAGGCAGCACCTGCGGTGTATGATGGGAGATTACGTCGCGATCTTCCATCATACATACCCTAATGCTGCAGGACGTAAATGTATGCCCTGCAGCCTTTAGGGGTCAAAGCAAACAGAACACCTCCTGTCTTGCGTAGTGAAATTTTGGTAGCTCCACAGCTGTTCCTTGGAGCAGGCCCGGGCTGGAGTGTTGTCTTCACCTGGCAGAATTTCTCCTTGTAAAATTTTTGACATTGGTTTTAAAACAAGTAGCACATCTGCTGTCTTCCTTCCAGTGACACCCATATGCTGTAATTGACCTCTATACCACTAACCTATTTTGAGGAGAACAGTGTTCCCCAGATCTCTAGCTAAATTCCCATGAAGTTTGTGGCCTTTGGCTGTATTTGGGATCTTCTGAAGGGCAAATTAGTGAACCAGATTTTTACTCTCATTGACTTTAATGGGAGTCAGAATCAAACGTCCTAAATAACGATTTTCGGAAATCAGCCCGATACCAACATGAACCTATTATTCTACTAATTGCTCATCAGTAAATATGAGTACCTTCCTTAATAACTAAGGGAAAAAAAGGTAACATAATGTCCACATACCATATAATAAAACATGGTTATCACAGAATAACGTACTGGAACAAAGCTCCTCTTTTGAATTTCATTTTTCTACATAAGTATGCATAAAAGCTTTCCTTAGAGGCACTTCAATGGATTTATTTTTTATGGTTACTAAGGAAGTTCAAGATAAAGAAAGATGTAATTGAAGGGGGTTATCCAATAATTATGTCTTTTTTGCAAAGCTGCCCAATATACTGAAGAAAAATAACAAAAGCCATACTCATCTTACCAGCTCCCCCACAGCTTCTGAACTCATTCCCCTCTACTCTTCACTTCTGGGTGCTGAGCAAACATGTCTCCACACTAGGTCATGTGATTGCTGCAGCTGTTGAAGTAAGACAGTGATTGGCTGCACATGGCCCTGGTGTAGGCGATATTATCGCTGGCTTCATGTACCCGGAAAAAAACCTCTGCGTGTAACGGGTGTTGGTGGATCAGAAACTGTGGAGGAGGGGGGTGTAAGTATGGCTTTTCTTGTGCTTCTACAGTATATTGGGCAGCTTTGATAGAAATACATATTCCCCCGATATCCCCGAAATAGATCCTGAAGGGTCTCAATACTAACGGGGTTTTCCATATTTAGAAGAATTTCTCCAGGGTAGGGAATGACATAAAACAGAAAACAACTCTTATTTATGACCTTCTACTGTGCCAACAGTCCAGCGCCACTGACCCTGTACCCTTTGCTCTAGTCCCCGCTGAAACAGGAAGCGATGACATTATGTTCATAACTCAATAACCACTGCAGCCAATTGCTGACGTCACTGGTCAAAAACTGTTCATACACATGATGGTTGAGACAGTGATTGGCTGCAATGATCATGTGAGACATCACTTCGTGTTTCACCAGGGACTGGGGTGGAGAGGACCAGGTCAGAGGTGCTGTGTCGAAGGCACATTAGAAGTGTGAGTAATGAATATTTTATTTTTTATCCTATTTCCTACCCTAGGGTAAAGGCTGATTTAAACACAACGATTTTTGCTCAAAAATAGCTCAAAGCCATCTTTCGAGTGATAATCGTTGTGTCTAACTGCACTGACATCATGCAGTTTTCGTTAAGCCGTCGCTCACCATTGTTTTTCAGCGTGCTGAGAGATCAGCGATCAGTTATGAGGAATTCACAGCGGGATACAGCTGATACTATTGTTTCAGCTGGGTCTCGCTCCCTGAAGACAGGCGGGGTATGAAGAACACAGCGGTCCAGCAGTGTTCTGTATACTCCACTCGGAGCGCTCCGAGCAGAGAACAGCTGGATGCAGAAGACAAACGACCCCGCTAGTCTTCTGCATCCCCCACTCGGAGCGCTTGGCTGTATAACAGAAAACAGCTAGATGCAGAAGACAAGCGGGGACATAATCATTGTGTCTAAACTAGGCTTAAGACTTTTTTAAAAGTCAGTGAATCCCTTTAACAATAAATAGTTGACACATTTCAACTACTACACAGCACTAAACAAATTTAGAAAAATGTGCAGAAAGTCGGTTAGAAAAATATGATATATTATAATATTTTAAAGTATGTATTTTAAATGAATATAAATGAATCCCTTTATTATCAGTAAGACATAACAGATTGAAACTGTATAGGAGCAGTGCTGACAACAGAAAGGAGCTTGGTAGCAGCCGCACATTATTACTCCCAGGGTTGCCAACACGATTTTTTTATAATAAGTGATATAAAGATATATCATATATAGGTATACATAGCAGCAACATTAGCAGCAATTACTGTGAACTATAACATGATGATAATTGCAATCACAATCCTCTGTACAAGCTCCGCCAACCTCAAGAAAAAAAAATCACAGACATATCAATTTGTTTTTGAACAATGGAATAAATCCCCTAATTGTACTGACTATCCAGGGGTTTCTAGACTGTTCCAACCGTGAGTATGCCTCTTTCAGGATTTCCTATTAGTAATTTTTAAAGGGATTCTTCCCAAAGAACAAGGCTCTTAAAAACACTTACATTATAGGGACCTTGCAAGCAGATCATTCTTGAGCGATACAATATTATTAGACATGAGCGAGCATACTCGGTAAGGCGATATACTCGAGAGAGCATTGCCTTTTTCGAGTACCTGCTGGCTTGTCCCTGAAGATTCGGGGGGGCTGCGGGGGTGAGTGGGGGGGGGGGGGGTTGCAGAGGGGATCGGGAGGGAGAGAGAGAGAGGGATCTCTCTCATTCTCCTCCCCGCTCCCCCTCGCTGCCCCGCGCCACCCTGACCCCGCAGCCCCCCCAAATCTTCAGGGACGAGCCAGCAGGTACTCGAAAAAGGCGATGCTCTCTCAAGTATATCGCCTTACCGAGTATGATCAGTCAGAGGATGCCCGACAGGGTATTCTTACCGTCTATTGCCAACCACTCCCTTGTCAGAGCCTCTAAAGCGCACACACACTGGCTTTAGCCAGCAAATGGCACCGTTGTATAAAGCCTTTTAGGAAACCCTGAATTGAAAATTGGGTTGGAAAGGGTTAATAACTCCAGAAGGGTTGACGATCCAGGGATTATTCCGAATGCCAAATTGGAGTCTGGAAGGAATTTTTCTCCCTTAAATGGGGGAAATTGGTCTCCTACTCATTCTGTATTTTGTGCCTTCCTCTGGATCAACATTAGGGGTGGGTAATAGATTGAACTAGATGGACATATGTCTTTTTTCGGCCTCACATACTGTGTTACTTACTATCTTACTTTGGCAGTCACAAGTCAATATAACCTACTTTCCACTGTAGTTTACATTTCTTTGAGAAATATTGTTCCTTTTCTTCAGTTCCTTTACTGAGTGCATGACTTGATTATAACACATTGCTCAGCATGGAATACATTATTTTTTTCCCCATTCATTTCCGGCATCTCTGTTTTTGTAGAATTCTTTTCATCCTTGTTGTGCTTATTGCTCTCAACTCATCAGTGGCCCCTATTTTCCTGTGCTGAAAGACTATCCGCTTTTTATTATTTCACTGGGTAGGACTTTTCCATTGTTTATAGCTTTCATTTTGCATACAGCAGTGTACTTAACTGGTAATCTTTCAATGGGGTCACCACAAACCTCTTTTAAATATGTCTACAACTTTCAACTAAGTAAGCTGGTAATGATACAGTGTGATAGGAGATGTATTCATCAACGGTTCTTAAAAGATTGGAACAAGCTATTAGAGCATGCCACGCTGCAGTGACAATAAAAACCTGGCTACTGCTATTAGTGCAACATTAAAAAAAAAAACTTTGTAAAAATAGTAGCTAATTCTAAAAATCATTGTAATTGCCGGTCGGGAATTATGACTCGTATGCCAATAGCTAGCAATGATATAAAACCATAAAAGTTGTAAGAGAGAACTGGAGAAGTTTTGTCAAAAGTATTGTCAGATCATCTTAGTATGGAGCTTTCCATTGCAATAAACTGGAAACTAGCATTGTTCAAGTGCATGCAAACAAAATACAAGGGGCATTCGAAACTTGCAGTTATTAGTCCTTCTGTATATAGGTACCACCTAGGGGCACACACGTCTTCCATCTCTTTATGCAACCGTAAACACCTGTCTTGTAGAAGTTGATAGGTTGCTTCAAAAGCCATGTTGTGAAATCAGAGTGTCATCATCTGGAAAATGCTTGCCCTTCAAAAATGACTTAATTGTTCGAAAGAGGTGGAAGTCCGATGGTGCGAGGCCGAGTGAATAAGGGGGATGCGGTACAACTTCATACAGCAGTGTGCTTCCATCTGGGCAACATGCAAGTTATGAACTGGGGCATTGTCTTGCAGAAGGCGGACACCTTTGTTAAGCATGCCATGTCTCTTGCTTTTTATGGCCTCCCACAATTTCCGCAGGGGTGAAGCTTAGTATGCCCCAGTTATCGTGCTACCCTTTGCTAGGAAATCCATCAAGACTACTCTGTGCTGGTCCCAAAACATTGTGAGCATGACCTTGACTGCGGAGGTTTGGGCACATGCACTCTATGGAGGTGGTGAGTCTGGATGCTTCCATTGCATCGACTGGACATTAGTCTCCGGATCATAGTGATGGACTCAGCTTTTATCCTGTGTGATCAGTCTGCTGAAAACGTTCTCCTGGTTTCCATGGCACATCATCAAAAGGGCCTGCGAGCTTTCGACTTGTTCCTGCTTCTGGAAAGGTGTGAGCAGCTGGGGAACCCAGCGAGTGAATACCTTATGCCTATGAAGATGGTTCATTGGATGACTTTTTCCATGGACCCCATGCTAATCTTGCATTTTGGGCTAGGTCACAAATGGTTACACAGCAATTTTCCAAAATGTCAGCCTCCACTTGCTGTATGGTGTGTTCATCGATAGCAGAGTGGGGTCACCCTGGAATTGGAGCCGTTTCCACCAAAGTCCAACCAGGTTTGAATTGACAATGCCAGTTCTTGACTATATCATATGCTGGGGAATCTTCTCCATAAACCTCTTTCATTTAATCGAACGTCTCAATTGGTGTGTGGCCTTTCAAGTTATGGAACTTGATGACTGCTCTGTATTCCACTGGGTCCATTATCAGACCTTGCACCACTTCAGCACCTGTAAAAGAAGGACCGTTATCAGTTCAGAGTTGCAAATTGGCAGATAACATACAGAGGCCTATATCATTATATATGTCCAGTTTCATAAATAGAGGTGGGTCAGGGGAAACCTTTAATAAATGCACCTCATAGGTTTACAAGCTTAGGCTATACTATGACAATAAAGGCTAAAGCTGGAAACACAGCTCAGATACACTTTTCATCACCCCTCAGGGGCAGTTGTCTGAGGGTAATAATGATCGGCATTTTGGAATCGTGGAATCCAGCATTCTTGCAGTAGCTTATTCTCCCCTCCACATTGTAAAAAACATGCTTGGTTGAGTTGAAGAAGATTTCATCAGTATATAACAGCTGATAGTTTGAAGATGAGAAAACCCTAATTCTGGATGTTTAATCCCTTTGGTGCTGGATGAATAGCGGAAGTAGCATCTATGCAATTGGACAGAAGGAGGAGGCTCCCTCTGCAACCCATTGCCCCCAGCTGCATAATTGCGAGGTGTTGATTAATCCTTTCCAATCCACTGTCTGACATCTGAAGACATTATGATTTAAGGCTGTACAGCTCCGATGTTGAAGGACATCCGTCGGGGTTCTCTTACTGTATATTGCTAGCCTTTCTGCTGTCGGAGCCTATCCAGCATGTCACCTTATGCAGTACTGGCTTTAGCCAGCATATAGCACCGTTGTATAATGGCAGAAAAAGAGTAAGCCCATTAGGAAAACAGTGTACAAATTGGATTGGACAGTGGTAATAATCTTCAATAGACGGCCTCCAGGTCTGTCATTTTTGTATCATCTTGATATAACTGTCTCCATAAAAGTTCCAACTATTAAAATACTACTACTATTATTATATATTTTGCATGGCAACCACCCTCCATTTCCCCCCCAAAAAAACAACCTTTTTTTGCCTCACCTCCCCCCAAAAATAAAACAAAAAAGGGATTAAAAAGTCTTCTGTAATCTGAAAATGGTACCAATGAAAACTACAGCTTGCCCCTCCAAAAAAAGCCATCACAGAAAAAAAATGATAGGTCTAAGAATAGGGAAGAACAAATAATTTTTTTACATTAAAAGTACAAAAACCTCAAAAAACTATTAAAAAAATCGATATCACTATAATCATACTGATCCACAGAATAAAGTTAGCATGTCAATTTTTGCCATGCAATGAATCCCCTAAAAATGAAACCTAAAAACAATCTAAAGAAATTGAACCCACACAAATACATTTTCAATTTTTTTGCAATACTTTATATGGTACATTAAATGGTGCTATTAAAAAAAATCATCCTGCATACAAATATCTTGATAGAAAAATAAAAAGTTATGGCTCTTGGAAGGCGGGGATAAAGAACAGAAAAAAATTGCTGCCAAAACTAGCTGCGATCCAAGGGATTAAAGCTATTTACACTAGTGGATCAGGCATCGCCACACTAAGATAACCCAGTGTGTGGGCATACAAGAACCTTGGCAGAACATAGTTGGCAGTCAATCTATGACCAGTCAGAGAAACTCTTTAACATCAAAGTATTTGTGATTAATTGAAAATTTGAATTCTTATTTTTAAGCTTTCTCATAATGTACAATCCTGATTGTTATTGTAGTTGTATTCTGCGCTATTCATCCCTATGGAGTGAAATATCTGGAGGATTTGTGTCTTGATTACATTCTCATCCATTCCTTATCTAACTCCCACTCATGTTCCCATTTCTTTCAAATCCTTACAGAAATAAGAAAACAACAATGTAGTCAGGGTTGTTTTGAAATAAAATGTATCTGATAATCTGTAATTCACTCACTTTGATGCAGGATGTTACATAACAATGATAAACATAATGCCAAAGAAAAAATGTATTACTAACAGAGATGAGCGAGCGTACTCGTCCGAGCTTGATGCTCGTTCGAGTATTAGGGTGTTCAAGATGCTCGTTACTCGAGACGAGCACCACGCGGTGTTCGACTCCATTACATTTCCTTCCCTGAGAAATTTGCGCGCTTTTCTGGCCAATAGAAACACAGGGAAGGCATTAAAACTTCCTCCTGTGACGTTCCAGCCCTATACCACCCCCCTGCAGTGAGTGGCTGGGGAGATCAGATGTCACCCGAGTATTCAAATCTGCCCCGCCCGCGGCTCACCACAGACACAAGCTAAGAGAGATCAGGGAAAGTGCTGTTGCTGGTGTAGCTGCTATAGGGAGAGCGTTAGATGTTATTTTAGTCTTCAAGAACCCCAACGGTCCTTCTTAGGGCCACATCTGACCGTGTGCAGTACTGTTGAGGCTGCTTTTAGCAGTTTTGCACAATTTTTTTTTTTGTATATCGGGCGCGCAGACCATAGCGTCCTCAGTCTGCAGTCATTTTACAGAGTATAGGGGCAGTACTGGTGAGGCAGGGACAGTGGTACAGGGAAACAGATATACTGGCTATATAGGCAGTGGGCTTTTTCAAAAAAATTGGAAACAAATACTATATTTGGGCTGCCTGTGACCATCTTCAGTTTACTGCGTGTCTGCTGGGGGTAGTAGTCGCTGATTAATACCCAGCCTTGCGCATAATTTTTTCTGGCTGCACTGTGCTTTCAATAACCACAGTCATCCTCCAACAGGGAAATCCATATACAGGCTATATCACAGGCAGTGGGCTTTTTCCCCAAAATTGGGGAAAAAATACTATATTTGGGCTGCCTGTGACCGTCTTTAGTTTGCTGCGTGTCTGCTGGGGGTACTAGTAGTCGCTCATTAATACCCAGCCTTGCGCATAATTTTTTCCTGGCTCTGCTGTGCGTTCCATAAGCGAAGTCAGCCTCCAACCACAGGCCAATAAGCGGCACATTTAATTACAGCGTTCAGTTTCTGCTCTACTCATAATACACCATGCTGAGGGGTAGGGGTAGGCCTAGAGGACGTGGACGCGGGCGAGGACGCGGAGGCCCAAGTCAGGGTGTGGGCACAGGCCGAGCTCCTGGTCCAGGTGAATCGCAGCCGGCTGCTGCGGGAGTAGGAGAGAGGACAGTTTCTAGGGGCCCCTAGCTTCATATCGCAATTTTTGCGTCTACGTCGTAGACCTTTATTAAAAAATGAGCATTGTGAGCAGGTCCTGTCGTGGATGGCAGAAAGTGCATCCAGCAATCTATCGATCACCCAGTCTTCTACGCCGTCCACTGCTGCAACTCTGAATCCTCTGGCTGCTGCTCCTCCTTCCTCCCAGCCTCCTCACTCCATTACAATGACACATTCTGAGGAGCAGGCAGACTCCCAGGAACTGTTCTCGGGCCCCTGCCCAGATTGGGCAGCAATGGTTCCTCTCCCATCGGAGGAGTTTGTCGTGACCGATGCCCAACCTTTGGAAAGTTCCCGGGGTCCGGGGGATGAGGCTGGGGACTTCCGGCAACTGTCTCAAGAGCTTTCAGTGGGTGAGGAGGACGATGACAATGAGACACAGTTGTCTATCAGTGAGGTAGTAGTAAGGGCAGTAAGTCCGAGGGAGGAGCGCACAGAGGATTCGGAGGAAGAGCAGCTGGACGATGAGGTGACTGACCCCACCTGGTTTGCTAAGCCTACTGAGGACAGGTCTTCAGAGGGGGAGGCAAGTGCAGCAGCAGGGCAGATTGGAAGAGGCAGTGCGGTGGCCAGGGGTAGAGGCAGGGCCAGACCGAATAATCCACTAACTGTTTCCCAAAGCGCACCCTCGCGCCATGCCACCCTGCAGAGGCCGAGGTGCTCAAAGGTGTGGCAGTTTTTCACTGAGAGTGCAGACGACCGACGAACTGTGGTGTGCAAGGTTTGTCGTGCCAAGATCAGCCGGGGAGCCACCACCACCAGCCTCACCAACACCAGCATGCGCAGGCATATGATGGCCAAGCACACCATAAGGTGGGACGTAGGCCGTTCACGGCCTCCGGTTTGCACCACTGCCTCTCCCCCTGTGCCCCAACCTGCCACTGAGATCCAACCCTCCTCTCAGGACACAGGCACGACCGTCTCCCGGCCTGCACCCACACGCTCACCTCCGCTGTCCTCGGCCCCATCCAGCAATGTCTCTCAGCGCAGCGTCCAGCCGTCGCTAGCGCAACTGTTTGAGCGCAAGTACGCCGCCACGCACCCGCACGCTCAAGCGTTAAACGTGCACATAGCCAAATTGATCAGCCTGGAGATGCTGCCGTATAGGCTTGTGGAAACGGAGGCTTTCAAAAACATGATGGCGGCGGCGGCCCCGCGCTACTCGGTTCCCAGTCGCCACTACTTTTCCCGATTTGCCGTCCCAGCCCTGCACGACCACGTCTCCCGCAACATTGTACGCGCCCTCACCAACGCGGTTACTGCCAAGGTCCACTTAACAACGAACACGTGGATAAGCACAGGTGGGCAGGGCCACTAAATCTCCCTGACGGCACATTGGGTGACTTTAGTGGAGGCTGGGACCGAGTCAGAGCCTGGGACCGCTCACGTCCTACCCACCCCCAGAATTGCGGGCCCCAGCTTGGTGCTGGTATCTGCGGCGGTGTATGCTTCCTCCACTAAACCACCCTCCTCCTCCTCCTACGCAACCTCTGTCTCGCAATCAAGATGTGTCAGCAGCAGCACGTCGCCAGCAGTCGGTATCGTGCAGCGTGGCAGCACAGCGGTGGGCAAGCGTCAGCAGGCCGTGCTGAAACTACTCAGCTTAGGAGAGAAGAGGCACACGGCCCACGAACTGCTGCAGGGTCTGACAGAGCAGACCGACCGCTGGCTTTCGCCGCTGAGCCTCCAACCGGGCATGGTCGTGTGTGACAACGGCCGTAACCTGGTGGCGGCTCTGCAGCTCGGCAGCCTCACGCACATGCCATGCCTGGCCCACGTCTTTAATTTGGTGGTTCAGCGCTTTCTGAAAAGCTACCCACACTTGTCAGACCTGCTCGGAAAGGTGTGCCGGGTCAGCGCACATTTCCGCAAGTCCAACACGGAGGCTGCAACCCTGTGGACCCTGCAACATCGGTTTAATCTGCCAGTGCACCGACTGCTGTGCGACATGCCCACACGGTGGAACTCTACGCTCCACATGTTGGCCAGGCTCTATGAGCAGCGTAGAGCTATAGTGGAATACCAACTCCAACATGGGTGGTGTAGTGGAAGTCAGCCTCCTCAATTCTTTACAGAGGAGTGGGCCTGGATGGCAGATATCTGCCAGGTCCTTGGAAACTTTGAGGAGTCCACCCTGATGGTGAGTGGCGATGCTGCAATCATTAGTGTCACCATTCCCCTGCTATGCCTCTTGAGAAGTTCCCTGCAAAGCATTAAGGCTGATGCTTTGCGGGCGGAAACGGAGGCGGGGGAAGACAGTATGTCGCTGGATAGTCAGAGCACCCTCATGTCTATATCTCAGCGCCTGGAGGAGGAGGAGGGGGAGGAGCCTGAGGAGGAAGAGACAGCTGGGCCCACTGCGGAGGGTGCCCATGCAGCTTGCCTCTCTTCCATTCAGCGTGTACGGCCTGAGGAGGAGGAGGATACTCAAAGTGATCGCCCTAGTGAGGACAGCCATATGTTGCGTCCAGGTACCCTGGCACACATGGCTGACTTTATGTTAGCATGCCTTTCTCGTGACCCTCGTGTTAGACGCATTCTGGCCACTACGGATTACTGGGTGTACACACTGCTTGACCCACGGTATAAGGAGAACCTTTCCACTCTCATTCCCGAAGAGGAAAGGGGTTCGAGAGTGATGCAATACCACAGGGCCCTGGTGGACAAACTGATGGTAAACTTCCCATCTGACAGTGCTAGTGGCAGAAGGCGCAGTTCCGAGGGTCACGTAGAAGGGGAGGCGCGGAGATCAGGCAGCATGTTCAGCGCAGGCAGGGGAACACTCTCCAAGGCCTTTGCCAGCTTTATGGCTCCCAAGCAAGACTGTCTCACACCTCCCCAGTCCAGGTTGAGTCGGAGGGAGCACTGTAAGAAGATGGTGAGGGAGTACGCAGCTGATCGCACCACCGTCCTCCGTGACGCCTCTGCTCCGTATAACTACTGGGTGTCAAAGCTGGACACGTGGCCCGAACTCGCGCTGTATGCCCTGGAGGTGTTGGCGTGCCCTGCGGCTAGTGTCTTGTCAGAGAGGGTGTTTAGTGCAGCTGGGGGAATCATCACGGACAAGCGTACCCGCCTGTCAACTGACAGCGCCGACAGGCTTACACTCATAAAGATGAACAAAGCCTGGATTTCCCCAGACTTCTCTTCTCCACCAGCAGACAGCAGCGCTACCTAAAGAACTTTGTCAATCTGTATATGGTATTCATCCTCCTCCTCTGGCTCCTCCTCCTGAAACCTCTCGTAATCACCGCGAATGGGCAATTTTTCTGTGGGCCAAAAGGCTCATATAACTTTTCTAAATAATATTTATCTGTTTCAATTCTCATTAAAGCATTGAAACTTCCACCTGAACCTATTGTTTTTTAGACAGGGCTGCCTCCAGGCCTAGTTAAAAATTAAGCCACAGTACGCTAAGCGATTAATGGGTTTCACCTGCCCACTGGGTTGGGCATGGGCAGTTTTTCTGGGGTACATTTGTACTGTCGGTACAACAATTTTTCGGGCCCTCGCCTACAATGTAATCCAAGTAATTTTTATGGGCTTCGCCTGCACTCATGGTACACCACTGTGTCTGGGGTTGGCCTACACATTTGCTACAGAAATGTAACTCTGTTCTGCCTACCTATACTTCTGCCACAGTAATGCTACAGGGGTCTGACTATACTTCAGCAACAGAAATGTTACTTCGGTCTGCCGATACTTCTGCTCCTGAAATGTTACCTTGGTTGGTGTATACTGTTACTACTGTAATTTTACTAATACTGGGCTCTGCCCATAATGCTTCAATGGAAATGTTACTGGGGCAGGTCTATACTGCTATAACAGAAATGTAACTAATAGTGGGCTTTGCCCATACTGCTTCTACGTTACTGTTGCTGGGGCCTGTCTATACTCCTACTACTGAAATCTTACCAATACTACGCTCTCCCTACACTGCTGCCAGGGAAATGTGAATCTGCTGCTTTGTCTCTACTGCTTCTACGTTGCTGTTGCTGGGGTCTGTCTATACTGATACTACTGAAATGTTACTGGGGTCTGTGTATACTGCTGCAAATGAAATGTTAGTGGGGTCTGTCCTCACTGCTGCCAATGAAATGTTACAGAGGTTTGTACATACTCTTACCGCTGAAATGTTACTAATTCTCGGCTCTGCCTATACTGCTGCTACTGCAATGTTACAGGGTAGTGGAAACGGAGGCTTCCCAAAGACATGATGGTGGCGAGGCCACGCTACTAGGTTCCAAAGGCGCGACAACTTTTCAGCGACGCGGTCACTGGGAAGGTGCATATAACCACGGACACGGGGACAGGACATGTACTGCCTCAAAAACTTTCCCGTCCTCCTCCTCCAACTATGAAAACAATCTTGGCCGAAGCCCACCTGCATTTAATCTGACGTTAGCTCTGCTGTCCAGGGCACTGCAATGGGATATATTTATGTACCGCCGGTGGCTTCCTGGGACCCTCCCATGCTGTCGGTTCACACGGACTTCACAATAGGGAGTTGTACCTGCCTGTGTCTACTTATAAAAACCCCAGTCTGACAGGGGTTATCACAGAGACGGGAAGTCTATATGTAAATTTTTCTTAAAAGCCCTTCACAGGTATAGACTAAAAGAATATAGTTTATTAGAAACTCTTAAAAACATATACGGGCTGACTAACAGTACTAACATACATTAACACAAAAAAGAGGAGAAGATATATTTAGGTGCAAGTTTGAATTATGCATCCAATGTCTCCAATGTAGATGATGGTCACAATAACATGGTCAGTATAAGTGGATCACTTTAATGCATATACAGAGTTCCTGCACCGAATGACTGGTGACAGTCGTATGTAGAGGTCGCAGAGAACTACGGCTCTGAATGACTGGTGAAGTCACAGAGAAATACGGCTCAACGCGTTTCTCCGCTCGCTTTAGAGCGGTTCATCAGGAGCCACAGATGAATATTTGACCAAAAAATCTTTAGTGGGATTAATAGCGTCAATCATTTAATTGACTAAGCTATCTTCCTCTTTTAGGATATATAATCAGTAGGATTAAATTGGCAAGAAAGTGGGTTGTCTGCGAAGATGTCGCCAACAGGTATATATATATACCAGACACCGTTAGACAAAAAGCCAGCACGGTACGATGGTATAGTGGCTACGTTGGTAAAGAAGGAAGGAGGACTTGGATAAAGAACTTGTGCACTGACAGTAGTCACAAGTCAGATGCGTGTTTAGATATGTCAGCTATAGGGATCCTGTATTTAGCGCTGTATACCTATCCTCCTACAAGTGTTGCAATGTTAGCAGCACTAATGTAGAACTTCTAGTCATATGCACTGACATTAATGAAAAGTCAGGTGCATGTTCAGATAGGTCAGCTAAAGAGGATCCTGTATTTAAAGCTGCATACCATCAGGGCCACAGGCTTTATCTGTTTGTTATTTTACTCTATGTTTGGCACACTAGGTAGCCTTATCTTGGGGACCTATTGTTTGAGCAGAAAAATTTGTTGAAGCCTATTTTTGGCTGCCTGCTTGAATCTTAGATTGGTTGTCTGAACTTTTGATAGGAGTCTAGCATTTCTAGATTAGTGTTGCTGACATTGCAACACTTTTAGGAGGATAGGTATGCAGCTTTAAATACAGGATCCTCTTTAGCTGACCTATCTGAACATGCACCTGACTTTTCATTAATGTCACTGCATATGACTAGAAGTTCTACATTAGTGCTGCTAACATTGCAACACTTGTAGGAGGATAGGTATACAGCGCTAAATACAGGATCCCTATAGCTGACATATCTAAACATGCATCTGACTTGTGACTACTGTCAGTGCACAAGTTCTTTATCCAAGTCCTCCTTCCTTCTTTACCAACGTAGCCACTATACCATCGTACCGTGCTGGCTTTTTGTCTAACGGTGTCTGGTATATATATATACCTGTTGGCGACATCTTCGCAGACAACCCACTTTCTTGCCAATTTAATCCTACTGATTATATATCCTAAAAGAGGAAGATAGCTTAGTCAATTAAATGATTGACGCTATTAATCCCACTAAAGATTTTTTGGTCAAATATTCATCTGTGGCTCCTGATGAACCGCTCTAAAGCGAGCGGAGAAACGCGTTGAGCCGTATTTCTCTGTGACTTCACCAGTCATTCAGAGCCGTAGTTCTCTGCGACCTCTACATACGACTGTCACCAGTCATTCGGTGCAGGAACTCTGTATATGCATTAAAGTGATCCACTTATACTGACCATGCTATTGTGACCATCATCTACATTGGAGACATTGGATGCATAATTCAAACTTGCACCTAAATATATCTTCTCCTCTTTTTCGTGTTAATTTATGTTAGTACTGTTAGTCAGCCCGTATATGTTTTTAAGAGTTTCTAATAAACTATATTCTTTTAGTCTATACCTGTGAAGGGCAGTCTGACAGGGGCATGCAGTGTGGGCCGAAGCCCACCTGCATTTAATCTGACGTTAGCTCTGCTGTCCAGGGCACTGCAATGGGATATATTTATGTACCGCCGGTGGGTTCCATGGAGCCACCCATGCTGTGGGTGCACACGGAATTCCCATTGCGGAGTTGTACCTGCCTGTGTCTACTTATAAAGAACCCCAGTCTGACTGGGGCATGCAGTGTGGGCCGAAGCCCACCTGTATTTAATCTAACGTTAGCTCTACTATCCGGGGCATTGCATTGGGACAAACTACAGGAGCAATACAGCGCTAATGAGACGTGCACAGCTACGCTAGCATTGGAGTCCGCAGTAGGCCCGCGATTGCTGAGGGTTTGTGCAGAGGCCTATATCCTTGGTGCAGTGAAAGTCTGCTTCCTGCCTAGGATTGCTGAAGTTGTGGGCCGAGGCCTATGTCGTGGGCGCGGTGCAAGTCTGCCATGTTTGGCTGCTCAGATCAATTTTTTGTTCATGTCTTGGGCTTCCTAGGACCCCCCTATGCTGTTGGTGCAAACTTAGTTCCCATCGCGGTGTTTGACCTGTCTGGCACAAAGACACTGACTGACTTAGGTAGAGGGCAGAGCGCTGACGGCTTTCCCCTTGCAGTGTGGATTGAGCTATGCGACACATTGACAGAATGAATACTGTGTGTCACACGGATTCCCCATTGCTATGCTCACGTTTGCAGCTCCTGATGGAGGTGGCACAGGATTGGATGTCTCATTGCTTCTGTACAGCATTGTGGGCTATCGCCCCGCCCCTTTTAAAGAGGGTCGCTGCCTGGCCGTGCCAACCCTCTGCATTGTGTGCCTCCGGTTCATCCTCATGGCAGACGCACTTATAAATAGACATGAGGGTGGTGTAGCTGTGAGGCCAGCGTGTGGCATGAGGGCAGCTGAAGGCTGCGCAGGGACACTTTGGTGTGCGCTGTGGACACTGGGTCGTGCGGGGAGGGGGGGGGGGGGTTGGGCAAGCATGTAACCCAGAAGAAGAGGCAGGGGTGTGTCCCGCAGGCAGTGCTTGTGCTTTGTTGGAGGTAGTGTGGTGCTTAGCTAAGGTATGCCTTGCTAATGAGGGTTTTTCAGAAGTAAAAATTGTTGGGAGGGGGGGGGCACTCTTGCCGCTATTGTGGCTGAATAGTGAGACCTGGGAACCTGAAATGCAGTCCAGCATGTTGCCCCTCGCCTACCCTATCCGTCTCTGTGTCGTTTCCAGCACTTTCTTGGGTTTTGCAGATTTTCACAAATGGAAACCTTAGCGAGCATCGGCGATATACAAAAATGCTCGGGTCGCCCATTGACTTCAATGGGGTTCGTTACTCGAAACGAACCCTCGAGCATCGCGGGAATTTCGACTCGAGTAACGAGCACCCGAGCATTTTGGTGCTCGCTCATCTCTAATTACTACGTTACAATATTTGTTTCTATTAGTTGTAGTCAAGATAATGTGATACATGGAAGTTTACTAAAATACGTGGAGTTATGGACAGTCAATAGCAAATTGAAAAGGAATTTAAAGGATAATTCTAAACAAAATAGCACTAAGCTTTAGCGGTAATACTTCCATGAATGGCATGTGATTGCTGAGGCTAGTGATGATGGGTCCCTGTATAATGGATGACACGTGACTGCTGCAGCTTCCTCTGGCATGGCAGCAGTGGGGACCAGGGCTTCTGCATTGGATTGCAGGTAACGTCTAAGCAGTAGGTATGCCTTTTTTTAAATTTCAGCCCATTCCCTGCCCACAAGTTTTTTTATTGTTGGAAGAACCCTTTAAATGTAGGGGCAGAGGGAATGGCCAAGAGCTCAAAGATTTCTGAGGTCTAGGAAGGGGAAGGCGAAAAGAAAAAAAGGAGAGGCAGGATAAGGAAAGTAAGTCTTCTACGTGGAGCGCCCTAGACAATCAAACTATCTAAACAGGGCTGGTCAAAATAGTGAAAAAACAGCCATATATCATAAATCTTTGATTGTCTACAATTGGGTATAAGGGGGCAGATAAATATATATGATTGCTGGGTATAGGTCAGTAAATATAACTATCCAATGTTTTATGTTGATAAAAGCAGTCCCTTCTCTTCGTGACTCTGGATACATACAATATTCTATGAAGGTTTTGAGGGTAGAAACTTTACCAGTAATTTCAGGTCATCATTAATTAAAAGTATCTTTAATGATCTTTATTTGAGTTAGGGATGACTTTAATAAAGATTAAAATTAAGTGTGTGGCAAGAACCTAACTATTGAATTTGCCCGTGAGACACATTAAGTGCTGCAATCATCAGAAGTAGTCATGGCAGTCTGGTATGGATGGAGAAGAAAAGAGAACTGCAATCAGAAAAGATTACACACGTGACTCACTGGATTTAAATAGGACTTGCCATGCAATAAAATCAGTGTGGACTGCCCACGTGACACATTCAGAGCACAGAAAGTCAGACTAAAGGCCCATTTACACACAGCGATGATCGCTCAAAGATCGCTCAAATGACAGTTTGAGTGACAGCTTTGAGTGATCATTTTGCATAAACTATTAAGTAGCTACTCAGCTACTTAATAGCTATTTAGTGTGCAAATGAAGCCGTTAGCTGAAAACAGTTAATAGCCCGCGGGCTCTTATCGGCTTTCAGTTCCTTTGTTCTTCAACGGGAAACAATTCTATTAGCACTACATGTGAGGAACTCCTGATAAGACCGAACGACGATTTTTAGGTTGACCTGAATTTAACGATCAGCTAGCAGTGCACTTTGCCGCACATTAAACGCAACAATGATCGCTCAAACGATCGCTTTTTTGAGCGATCATTGCTCCGTTTAAATGGGCCGTTAGAAGAGTCCATCAGGGCAAAAGGAAGTGAGTATGAACGAAATGGGAATAGAGTCAGCAGTGATGTGGTTGCAGAGTCATGCAGCCAGCCCCGCTGAATCTAGCTCATGACAAGTCCTCTTTAATTGTTATATATTCCGTCTGTGACTGCGTCTGATCAGTACTGTAATGTGCAGCGTGATAATAGCTTGGCGATAATCTATGTACAGTAGACCTGGTAATAATGGACCATTATATTGTCACTGTGTGGTGGTATTATTGATAATATTGATCCTTGCATAATGACAGCATTTACTTATCCCTGACTGAGAGAGAATGTTTACGCCTGTCTCTGACTGCGTGGAACTGAGCTTTTGTGTTACATTTTTATTTTCCTTCTCTTGTTATTAGTGTGGCTTACAAGTTGAAAGGATTTAGCAACATAATGACCAAGTATAGAAAATCCCATCACACATTTCAATCCTGATCTGCTTCTGGCAAGATGGGTCTAAATTATGACACTTGGGGTCCCTCATAAGTTGTGTAATAAAAAAAACGTATCTTCACAAAGTTTGAAAAGTTGGCAGAAGCTTGAAAATTAAAGTTGATTTACCCAGTTGTAATAAATGCTGAGTGTTTTGCTCAGTATAAAGTACTTTGTACTCCGTGTACTAGTGGGTGCTCCCGTATCGGCTCCTCTCCCACACTTTCTTTTCTCTTACAATTAATCTTCATGATGAGGATTATGGGAAGAAGCATTGTTGGCCTTGTGAAAAACAATAGAGGCGCAGTAATTATAGAAACCATGTAAATGCTTCAGATCAAACATTCAGATTCTAGTTGAATGCTTCTTGCAAACAATAACTGAGATGTAGCATTTGTGTGTATTCTTCATTGGCAAATAAGGAAAACAATCAAGCGACAACTTCCCTTCAGAGAGTCTATAGGGAGGAACATGGCATAATTATCGTCTTAATTATATGAATCTAAGAAAAGTTTTATTGCAGATTCTACTACAGTACAAACAAGACAGAATGAGGGGCAGCATAAGAAATGTGATGCCATATACAGTCTATACCATATAAAAAGGGGGAATTGTGAATGCATCTCTAAATACGGAAGCAATACTGTATGTTTACCTACAAAGAGTACTTGAGTTCATTTATTAGTGTAGGTTTAAGCTGTAGGTTCACAAGGTCCATGCACAGTGTGGGAGTCCTGGATATAAAAAATGCAAATAAGGGTGATGGAACAATACCTCTGCAGCACCACCTATTGGAAGACAGCATTCCCGCAGGTCAATGTTAGACTCTTTATACAAGACTTGTAGCAATGACCAGGAATTGAAAGCCAAGCCAGAATCCATACACAGACAGCTGTTTCAGGTTGTTTGCGCCTCATCAGTGTCTAACATTGACTTGCAGAAATCCTGCATTCCAATAGGTGGTGTTGCAAAGGTATTGTTCTATCTCCCTTATTTGCATATTACCCAGAGGAGGAAGGCCTTATAAGTCTCATAAGAAGGCCTTATAAGCCATGAATGGCCTTATAAGTCTCGTCACTCACTCACATTCTAGATGCTCTCCCTAAGGAGAAAAGATGGGATATAAAATATATACAGGTCTATGATTTACTTGATCTTTTGGGGGTTTCTATCATACTTAGGTTTTGTTCACATCTGTATCAGAACCTCCATCACAGATCCAGAACAAGGTTATGCATGCAGAATCATGCAAGCATGATGCTCTATTTTGTCCAATAAAATGCTAGGCCGAATGCTGAAAGCCCGACGGAGCCCATTATAGTCAATGACAAGCGCTGGGCACTGATTGTTGTGTATGATGTTAGAGAAGAGGATCCGTCAGATCTGTCAGACCTGGTTTTTTGCCATCCAAGATGACCGCTAGGATTTTCTATCTAGCCAATGCACTGCTCTCTGATTGTCCACTACTCTCTGGCCACATGAGCAGCGCTAGCCAATCAGAGAGCAGGTATAGTGCATTAGTGGTCTAACACTACTAATGCACCTTGGAGATTAGGTAATCTTAAAATTGTGTCAGGCATATTGGACAGCTGTAAATAAGACCTGAAATTGGCAAATCAGATGGACAGCAGTGAACAAGTGCAGGTAATATAACCCCCCGCCCCTTCCGGTCCTGGGACAGAATCTTCTAACCAATATCGGAGGGTCGCTTTAAAGGAATACTACAGGCAAAACTGATACACCATGTTATAACCAGTGCATGGACAAAGGTCAGACAGTGTGTGTGTTTTAATTTCAGCTCTGTCTTATAATACTATATGAACAAACCATTGAGTCTACAGCTTCCAAGTATCTTTTGCCATGTGACACTGAAATAAATGAAGAAGGTGAAAACCTATCAAAAATCACAGAAGGCAGCGATACTTACTGATATACAGAACTACAAGGGAATGGTAATAACACCACTTCCTAGCAACATACAGAACAGAGAAAATTGTATATGGAGGTGATTTGTATAGGTGCAACCACTCACATACCTGCCACATATTTTGGGTAGAGCGGCTTAGTATTACACTTACACATAGATGAGACTTGTATAGGGTGCCCAATAGAAAACATACACACACAGCATAAATGGTGCAAGCAACATCAAGCATAATGCATCTTTATGTATAGGGTGCCAGTCACACAGATACAAGTAGGGCACCATGCAGCCTATGAATTAGATCCAACGGGCTGTCCTACATCTTATAAGTGAACCACACAAAGTACTGACACTAATATTATACAGCCAGACTGCTTTTTGCAAAAATAACAATATGTTACTAAAATGTTGAGGGAGCTTAAGGTGTCAATACTTTATGGGGTTCACTTATAAGGTGAGTACCGTATTTTGCAACAATGTTTCAGTAGGTGGTGCGCATCAAAGTAGCAACATGAATGCCAGAACCCAAAGTTTGGCAGCAGAGCATTGCCCAGGGCATTACACTGTTGCTGCATGTAGTGTATGCCGATGCCATCTCTTCCACAGGTAAGTGAAGTAAGAGTACCCAGTAAAGATGAGCGAGCATACTCGGTAAGGCGATATACTCGAGAGAGCATTGCCTTTTTCGAGTACCTGCTGGCTCATCCCTAAAGATTCCGGGAAACCGCGGGGGTCAGGGGCGGCGCCGGGCAGCGAGGGGGAGCAGGGAGGAGAGTGAGAGAGATCCCTCTCTCTCTCTTCCTCCCGATCTCCTCTGCAACCCCCGCTCCCCCCCCCCCCCCCCCATGAATCTTCAGGGACGAGCCAGCAGGTACTCGAAAAAGGCGATGCTCTCTCGAGTATATCGCCTTACTGAGTATGCTCGCTCATCTCTAGTACCCAGTCATATATGTGATGTACAAGAAGATGTAAGAAAAAGTGATTCATCAGATGGAGCCACTTTTATTTATTGCTCATGTCTAGTTTTGAGGCTCACATGAGCTATGTAGGCACTTTTGGCAGTTAGGGGTCAGCATGGGTACTCTGATCGATCTGTGTCTATGCAGCCCTACACACAGTAAGCTATCATGTACTGCATGTTCTCGTACCTTTCGATCATAAGCCAGCATTAACTTTTTCAGCAATTTGTGCTACTGTAGCTCTTCTGTGGGCTCAAACTAGACAAACTAGTCTTTGTTCCTCAGGCAGGTGTATCAATGAGCCTTGGGAACCTATGAACCTGTTTGCCAAATGTCCTTTCTTGGACCACTGTTGGTAGATACTAACTGCTACATATTGGGAACACTCCACAGCCAAGTGCAAATTAACATGCAGATGAATCTGCTTGTGACAGGATACATGCATTTAACACCTGACAGTTTTCTTGTGTCTATGGCCGGGCTCTCACGGGTGGATTTGTATTACGGATTCCACGATCGCCATGCGCACAGATGATCCATAGTAAATGTGGGCGTTGAAAGGCATGCATTTTCGATTTTTCATTAACACGCACACATACAAAGTGCGTATCTCGTGAGTGGAAGAAAAATCGCAGTATGTTTTTTGGGGGGACGGAATCCGCATGGCCAGCCTCCATTAATGTTAATTGGGGTTATTTGATCCACAGCCCATATGCAATTAACTTTGTGTATAGGCTGCGAATAACCCGCGTTATCCCTATACAAATTAATTTAAAAAAAACTGTACTGCACATGACCGCCTACAAACCTCCACAATCATCCGCAGTACAGTTAATGGAGACATGCAGGGTCATCAGCAGGGCTCACTGTCAGAATCCGCTGCAGGCCTCCCCTCATGTGGAATCCGACCCGCTTGTGTGAGTGCAGCATCCGAGGAGCGGTCCCACAGCTGAGGAGACAGCAGGGTAGAAAAGGCCTTGTCACAGAGCTTTACCATCTCCTACCTTGGAGGTAGTTTGGGACCCGACCAAGTTACTGCTGCGGGAGATGACAGGGATAGTAACTGAGGGTTACCTAAAGTTCAGTTGTCACTCGTGACGCCATCGTTCCACCTTCTGGTGCAGATTCCTTGTTGAAATAAAGTAGTCCACACACAGAAGAGTATTTTCTAAAGAAAACCGGGAACGGTCGGTTATGTCGTTTGCTGAAACTTTCCAAGCTTCAATTCAAATAAACAGTTCTGGTAGAGGTACAACAAGCCAAAGTGGCTTCATTCTCCCAGCACTCAACAGTAGTACTGCGGCTGCTGGGTGCTCACAGGCTCAGACTGAGCTTCAGGCCATCGCTTGGCCTCCTCCATTCTCCACACACAGACTGACCAGTGTCTGTGTGGCTCACTCACTGACAAGCTGCTAGACTCCGCTTACTGACTCACTTCTCTGTCTCGCATGCTTGCAAACACACACACACACACATATATATATATATATATATATATATATAAAACATAGTCACATGACGCACAAAACATTACGTTTTCAGACAAGACATCACATAACAGACATTAACCCATTCAGTCCTGCAACCATGCACTACACATAAACTAAATGCATTCTACAAACCAGATGCTGACAAGACAGTGACACAAGACAGACATAAAACATTATGGAGGAGCCCCACTAACTCTGGGCCACTACATGAGCCCGGCCTTAGGCTATGTTTACATGTATTGGAAATGCTGCAAAAATTTCCAAGTGGAAAATCCAGCTAAATTTCCACATCCAAAATAGAGTCCAAATCTGCACCATCAGTGCGGATTTTGACTTGAAATCAGCTGCACTTTTTCAGGAAGGAAGATGGCAGATAACAGAGAGAATAGCTTACACGTACAGATGGGTGCACGTACTACATTATATTTAAACGTACACTAGATTTTTTTCTGCAGTTTTTTCTTATAGGGAAGCCTATGGGAAAATGACTGAAAAAATGCCAGACCCAAAGAATGCTGGAACAAAAAACGCACAATGTTTGAAGGGCTTTTTATAACTTTACCAGTGTCCTGCAGTAAACATCAGGATGTGGAGTGGGAAAAATATCACAACTGCATCACAACCAGTAAAACTATGGTGTTTAAAAAAAAGTTTTGACATCAGCCTTGTTATAGTCCACATCTACATACAGTCCCAGTCACAGCGTCCACCACCACATACAGTTGCATTTCCCCAAATTCCTTCATTTCTATTAACACTCTAACTGCTAAAGTCCTACTAATGCTCACTTTGGTCAACTAAGCTACAGCTGAGACATTTTCCTTTGTACTTTGTATATGCTCCACTAGAGGGCAGTGATAGGACTTCTTTTTTTTTAATTTTTCAAACATAATCTTGTGGTTTCCCCACCAGGAATCCCCCTCCTCCCATAAGCTTATAAAAACGGTTGACAGGGAATGTCTGTCACACATTTCATAAAGGCTAGCACAAAGAAAGCGCAGAATACAGGAGCATATGTGTATTCAACACTGCAGCATTGGAATTTATTAACTCTATAGAAACCTGGAATTCAGACTTTCCTCCTAGAAATAGCTATTCAAGACTAGATATTGGACTATTAAAAGTCTGGAACCCTACTTTTCTGCAGAAGCATATTATACGAGAAGACCTCCAATATGGGCAAGACAAGAACTCTTACCCCAACATTACTGAGGCTTTTGTTTTCAATCACCTTTATGCAAAGTAAGATTTTTTAATAATTTTTTAGACTTAGTTTTGAATGAAAATTGAAATCTATCTATTTATTTCATGTGTTTCTATCTATCTATCTCATATCATCTATCTATCTATCTATCTATCTATCTATCTCATATCATCTATCTATCTCAAATCTATCTATCTATCTCAAATCTCTATCTATCTCATATTTTCTATATCTATCTATCTATCTCATATCTATCTATCTCATATCTATCTATATCTATCTATCTATCTCATATCTATCTATCTCATATCTATCTATCTATCTCATATCTATCTATCTATCTATCTATCTATTATCTATCTATTTCATGTGTTTCTATCTATCAAATATCTATCTATCTCATATCTATCTATCTATCTATCTATCTATCTATCTATCTATCTATCTATCTAATATCTATCTATCTCATATCTATCTAATTATCTATCTATCTCATATCTATCTATCTAATATCTATCTATCTCATATCTATCTATCTAATATCTATCTATCTCATATCTATCTATCTCATAACTATCTATCTATCTAATATCTATCTATCTATCTATCTATCTATCTATCTATCTATCTATCTATCTATCTATCTATCCATTTTCAGTCATATTCAATAGGTAGATACATAAAGATACCAAGCAGGTCATGAAAATTGATGGTTGATATGATATTTTCATTCCATAAAATTATTCTTCAACATCTAGGATTTTGGTCATTTGAAAACGGTTTCTTGGAGTGTAGTTTCTTAATTTTACCCAAAATTCCATTGTGATTGCGCCGTGTTAGTTTTTCATTACCAATCTTATTAAGAGAACAATATTACTTCCAAATATGTAATGTTATACAATGGGAATTGTCTATTGAAATTCAGAACTTTTTTGAAGTTTCAGCATCTAACTGGTATCTTGTCCTTTCTTCAGCTTCTGCCTTAGACTTCTCTCTTTCATCGCCACAAACTACAATCGAGGCTCAAATTGGGGAAGAACTTCGTATCACTTGTTTTGCATCAAAGTGCAGTGATAAGAATCCTAGCTTCACCTGGTCTACCCTGATGGACAAAATATTGGGTGGTAATGTGATTTCTGTGGGGCAAACGTCAACCCTGACCATGACGGTGGATGCTGAGAGTGAAGGATCGTACCGATGTACTGTGTCATGCGATAATCCCCCGGGAGAGAGGAGATTCAAAATCCTGGTCTACTGTAAGTGCCTTATATGATTGGCTTTGTTTGCATGCGCAAGGTGTTTATGAGCTATACAGCAATAGTTAAGGAACTTCTTTAGGCGATTCCTTGATATAGTCTTATTCTTATTTGAGGAACAGATATGTCATGTTATTGGAGTTATGGAGGAGAACAAAAAGGGGGTGCAGTGAGGACAATGAGAAACAGAGGAATAGAGAGTCTTCCACGGTGGATTTTAGTGCAATGCAGGGGTTAAAGTGAAAATAAAGCCATTTAGTTAAAATCTATTTCAAGATCAGTGTTCATGCCCCACGTTATCTGTTTCATGGCAGCTGCTACTAATATATTTCAAATAAACCGCCAGTAACGAAATAAGGTGGCGTTATTGCACTCAACCTATTGTGAAACTTCCTCTTTTGTGTGACTCCCACTAACTGTCACTTTTCGATACCCGATCTGTAACAGAACACACCTTCATTTTTTTTTAAACATAATAACGCCTCACGCACGCGGTGCATGGAGACACGGCTGGAAATTGAGGCGACCGTAAGATCCCATACTATGGCATGTGGGGCTCAGAGTCATGCATCTCTGCACTCCGCTACATTAAATCAATGTTGGTAGTGAAGTCTGCTACAGTATGCGTTTATAGCATGCCATCATTTTGTGCTCTTAGATTGTCATAGAATAGGTAAGAGAATACCTCTGATGGCCTTAATGTGAAAATCATGGGCACAAGGAGGCTCAACAGGAGCCCATAAAACACGATGTGCAAAGTGTTCGGGATCTGTAGTAATTCACCACTGTGAGAGGGCTGCATAGTTAATAACGGTGGGTCTATCACATCGTCCACATCCTGGAGCGCTACTCCCATCTCCATCTGCACTCTCAAAAGGGCACATGTTCAATAGACATTGTATCCATTGTGAGTTGGGAAGATGAAGACTGTAGAATTTGGAAATATTAAGTATGAATTAATTTTTAGTATATCCTTTTATTTCTAAATCGCCTGAACAGACAAAGGTTTTAATCATATGCTGACTGCCTGCAGCCACCACTAGAAGTAGTATACTGCATACCGTAATACTATGTACTGCAGCACTACTCATTAGCTCCCTCTAGTGGCAGCAATAGGTAGCTAGAATATTATGTTTTAATTCTATCTCTATGCAGGAAATATGGAATCATATGCTGAGTTCCTGCAGCCACCACTAGAAGTAGTATACGGCATACCGTAATACTATGTACTGTAGCACTTCTCATTAGCTCCCTCTAGTGGCAGCTATAGGTAGCTAGAATATTATGTTTTAAATCTATCTCTATGCAGGAAATATGAAGTTTCTTATGAGAAAAATAGCACTCAGATCACTCTAAAGATATATTAACAAATGAATGAGCACTGAATTTATTATGGAGGTAAAAACAAAATGATGTTAAAAAGGATAAATTCACTTAAAAGTTAATCTATAAAATCATATATCACCTATTCACAGGATAGGTAATAACTGATTGACTGCTGGGGTCTGACTACAGGACCCCCTCCAACCCCATGATCATGATAATGGCGCACCCCGGGTCTACTGGGTGAATAGAGCCTTGGTCCACACACCACATGTCTTCCTTGGCAACTGCATTTCAAAGACTGAACTTGATGAGCTGTAAAAGGCTTACATGGAGCCATAACCTATACAACAATCGGGGAATAATTGAAACATCAAATTAAAGAGCCATGCCCCTTATAGCCCAACATTAGTACCAACCCTTACTTTCAAGTCTTTCAGCTGAGTGAATATTAATCTCCCATTCCAGATTATATATGTATATGGTTATAACTGTAAAGAGGGACCAATTCATGTGTGAAGTTGTACTTTTATTAGTTTTCCACTAATAAAGTGATTCTTTTTTACAGCATTCCCCAGTGATCCTACTCTACATATCTCCTCTCTTGTGGTTGGGCAGCAGTCTCGTATCACCTGCATCATTCCCAGCATCTATCCCTATGAGATGTTGAGTGCTGACATCAAGCTGAATGAAGAAATTGTAGCTGAGTTTGACTCAACAGAGAGCACATTAAATAGCTATGAGATACAAAACATCAGCCTGACCCATGACTTAATCCTAACAGAGGATGTGAAAACGATTAAATGTGAGGCTATACTGCCATTTCCTGATACAGATATTGAACCCATCAAAAGACAGGCAGAGCTGAACCTCACTTTAATGTGTGAGTAATAGAAGCATCCCATTTTCCATTTTCTCTTCTCTATCTTCAAGTAACCTACATTAACTTTTCTGCCTAACCCATTGTCTGAAAACCCTTTTTTATCACTAAAGGTGCTGCTGACTGACTATGAGTTTACTTCTGTTTTTAGATCCTCCAGCAAAACCCGAAATTACTGTTAGACCATCCCCAATGGTGAAAGCTGGCGAAGATATACAACTATCATGTTCATCTGACAGTAGATCCCAAACTGTTGTCCAATGGTTGAGACTCATGGGGGATGTAGAGCTTCAAATGCCATCTAATTATCAAGGCAGTTTGACCATTATCCATACAAAACCAGAAGATAGTGGGGTCTACATCTGTTATGTTAAAAACGAAGCTGGGATAACATCTTTACAGGTGGAGATCAATGTCCAAGGTAAGATATTCCTTCTTTTAAAGTTCTTGCTACTTTAAATATTGTCCTAGTGAATTTTAATTTTTTGTCTTTCATCTCCATGCGATTTTCTCGGCCGTGTGAAAACGGTCTTAAACTATACATGGTTTTTAACTGCAAGCTCTAACGGGGATCACTAGCAAGTCACCTGTGGCCAAAGAGACCAAAAACTGAAGCGCTCTTATGTGAATGAGATCAGACAAAGAATATTACAAGTAGTAAAGAATCGTTATTCACAACCTAGAATGTCATCACCATATTTACCTAGTATAGAAAGTAAGGCCCGACTAGATGGACCATGGGGTCTTTGTCTGCCGTCAATCTTCTATATTCCTAAAAGGGCTAACAAATTTACTGTAAGTTGTTTTGTCTTTATTAGATCTACCAGAAAAGCCCACGCTGTCACTGAAGCCAGGAACAAGAGTGGTAGCCGGACAAGCTGTTACAATTGAATGTCTTGTAAGCGACGGTACAAATTTTATATTGCGGAAGATATCGGAAGATGGAGATGTTTTCTTAGCCCCAACAGGGAAAGTCATCATAAAAGAAGCCGATCCCATAGACACTGCTGTATACAAATGCATAGCTGAAAATCAGTATGGCGTAAGCGAAACTTCAAAATCCCTAACGGTGGAATGTAAGTGTCCTTTCTGCAATATCCAATTATTTATTCATGTATTTATTCATATCTATCGATACATTAGCATTTTCTATCAAACCTTCTCCAAAGTGAAATACATACATTTTTCTCTACAGATCCGCCAAGGGAAACTATTCTTTCATCTTCATCTATTGATCTGAATGAAGGAGATACAGTAACGATGACTTGTGTTTCTAAGGGAGTCCCTGCACCGACCATCTCCATCTACCAACTTTTAACATCAGGAGAGAGTGTTCTACTTTCTCAAGATCCAGAGATTACATTAGCTAATGTGACAAGTGGAATTTACCAATGCCAAGCTACTAACAGACTAGGAAGTGAGAAAGACAAGTTGGAACTAATGGTGCGAGGTGAGCAGTAGATGTCAACTAGCAGGTTTCTTTTCAAGGTTCTTTTTTAGCATCCATTATTAGTTATTTCAGAATGTTTCTTCCATTTCTATATCGTTACTGTATCTACCTGCTAATGGAATACAAGCTTGTATGGCTGCATGATTTCAGCATCTCAGTCAACATGATGCAACTTGCACTGAGGCAGAACTTGAAGCTTTCAGGCCTCAATGCAAAATTTGTAACTGGGCCCAATGTTGGTCCCTTTAAGCCCCAGGGCATGTGTGTGACCAAAATCTACTTACCCCTATAGTTACACCCCTGATTGCGCACCTGTTAGCATACCCTCACTCATCTACATGAACTTCAATATCTTTATTTTTGGTTTTAACATGCACTGTAATTTCTGTATTAACAGTTCCCCCCAGCAACACATCTATAACTATCATGCCGTCACATACGGTGAAAGAAGGAGACAGTGTACATATCCGATGCATATCAGAATCTTTCCCTGACCCTAATTTGGTGCTGAGGATGAAAACAGAGTTGGGTATCAATGAGTTGGAATCCGAGCATGGGCAATACAGCATTTCACATGCCACAGTAGAGCATACGGGGACCTACATATGTGAATCGTCAAATGTAGTAGGACAGCAAATTGCAGAGGCCATATTGACTGTACAAGGTAAGACCTCTATATCTCACTTTCCTTTCGTGATGTATTGAACTGATAACTAGTATATCACAGCACTGTGCATATTAGACCTTTCAGTCATTCAGGTGTTCAATAACATCATTTTCCTCTTGGTGCTCACCAGAGCGCTTCCTTTCACATCACATATGTTCATTCCTATTCCATAGACCTAGTTGAATTATTCCTCTTTATTAACCATTTGTTTTCTTCTTTTACTCACCAGCTCCACCCCAAAATACTCTTATATCAATAACTCCATCCTCCGTGGTAAGAGAAGGAGACAGCGTACAGGTTCGATGCACTTCTGAAGCGTCTCCTGCTCCTACGCTGGCCCTGAAAATGAAAATGGAAGATGATGTGGTTGATCTGGTGTCTGACGGTGGAGAATACAACATTGTACATGCTGAAGTAAGACATACAGGAGATGAGATTGTAGAGACCACTCTTCATGTAGAAGGTGAGCCTGTTTATAATAGCATACATGGAGCAAATCTTTTGATTATAATGGCAAAAACACATGGCCCTACGCGCAAATACGCTCGCCGCTACGGAGTGTAGTTGCGCATGAACAGGGTTTATTTTTCTTCTCAGATTTTTCAAACTCCTTGCTAGTGGGCACAAGTTTGAAAAAAACAGCAGGAAGATAGGTCCTGGTCTATCTTTCCCCCTCCCTATATGGAGAAGACAGGTCTTATGGGCCTTCTAAGGCCCCTGGGCCTGGGTGCAACTGCATCCCCTATAGTCACGCCATTGGTCCTAGCGCTGAGAGAGCCCAAAAGGTCCCAATTCTTTATAGGAGGGGTGCAGTGCTGTAGATGACACAATCATATGATAGTTGGTTGAGGCTCTCTTACAGACTTTGCATTAGTGACTGCTGTGAGCCCCAACAATCCTGAGAACCTCATGTTTCAAATGTTCCATATGCAGCATGGAGGAAGATTATTGAGTGCATGCCTGCATACCGCAGCATCATTGGCATGGGACATTTGAGGTACACCATTCTTGGAATTGTTGGGGGTCCCAGTGGCCGGACACACAGCAATCAGAGATTCTCCCTTATCCTGTGGATAGGGGATACATGTCTTTTGTGGGAAATCCCCTTTAAAGGGAACCTGTCTCTATGTTGACCAAACCATGGGCAGTATCAATATGGAAAAAAGATGTACATTGCAGCCATTTATGTTTTATTCCGAAACTCTGGTGCATTTCAGAAAAAGCATGCTTTAAAAAACAACTATGCACAGAGCTCAGAGTCACATGGTGGGGCCTCACCATTCTATCCATGCCCAGATCTTCTGTTTGTGTCAATGGAGACCCCCACCCACATGACTCCAAACTGTGTTCCCGGCGATAATTTATCCTATGCCTTTTCTGAAATGCCACAGCATTTCGGAATAAAATATAGAAATCTAAAATGTATGTCCCTGTCCAAGGTTAAAGCTGCCTGTGGTTTAGGCAACATGAACCTGGTAACGGGTTCTCTTTAAGACCCAAAAGTTTCATACTACATCTCTATCTGCCCATGTGTAGCTCATGTTAAATGTTCTTAAAGACTTTGTGAAGTCAAATTAGTATTGCACAAAAAAAATAAAATTTCTTTGTTTTGGTGTTTTCTTCACAGTTCCACCCAGAAACACCTATCTAGTCATCAATCCATCAGCAGTCGTGAAAGAGGGTGACTCTGTACAGATTTGGTGCTCTTCAGAAGGCTCTCCAGAGCCTAGTCTTGTCCTGAAGTTCAGAATAGAAGATGAATTCATTAGCTTGGAATCAAGTGATGGCTTTTACAATATTACTCATGTAGGAATGAAGAACGCCGGAATGTACATGTGTGAATCCACCAATGAGGTGGGACAGCAAGTCGTTGAGGGCAAATTGACTGTACAAAGTGAGTGCACTGCTTATATATTATAATCCGTCATTAATTACAGATTTTTATTATGAAAGGAGCAAAAAAGCAAACAAAATAACTATTTAATCTATACAACTTCCATTTCAATAACCTCATACATTTTCTTCCAGTTCCACCTCGAAACACCACAGTGGTTGTGACTCCATCACAGAACATCACAGTAGGTGATACAGTCACTATCACTTGTGAGACCCACAGCATCCCATCTCCAACCATGATCCTACAGAAAGTGTGTGACCAGAATAACACAGTGTTACAGAGCAGCAATGGCACCTTTACACTGCACAATGTCACCCGCAATGACACTGGAACATACACGCTCACAATTATTAACAAAGTTGGAAACGAAACTGAGGTCATCAGTATCTTTGTGGCAGGTGAGAAGCTTATCTTAAAGCTTACTTAGGGGAATTTGGGTAGGCCGATATTAAAATGACTTTTTTCTTTACTTTCCATTAGAATTAGCAATAAAACCCACATACAGGAAACCAGAAATTACTGTCTAGGAAGCTAAAGTGCGGAACTGTTCAGAGAACATCCATGTTATGTTTCTTGATTTGACATCAGACATACATCTGGTATTTAGCACCGAAACCCTGAGAATATTTACATATTATTGAGCTATCCGAGACACAGCTGCCGAGCTGATACTTATATTACAGCTACCGAAAGTAAAAGATGCATGGCTTCAATTAACAATGAACACTAACCACCAGAGGCGTAACTTGATGCTCCTGGGCCCCGATGCAAAACTTGTAACAGGGCCCCCAACTATAATGCTTTACTTATAGTACTATTATAGTACTTACTGGGTTCCCTTTATGGAGAAGAGAGGCCTTATGGGCCCCCTAAGGCTCCTGGGCCCGGGTGCAACCGCATCCCCCGCATCCTCTATAGTAACGCCCCTGCTAACCACGAATTTGCAGTAAATTTGTGAAATCCACCTATCACATTCGCCAGGTTAGAAGCCTGGACAAAAACGGAAAAGATAGGAAAAGTTAGTGCAAGAATACTGCAGAAAGTGGCAATATGTGTCCAACGACATCAGTATTTATGCTGTGCAATCGTATTTTCTGTTGGTTTTAGGATTCAATAACTTAGTAATATACTGTTTCCATAACAAAGTAGTCCACAACCAGTTGCTCCCAAACTTGACTATTAGGCCAGCTACATGGGGCTTCCCAGCTCTTGGCATTTACAGATTTTAATGGCATTGGGCGTGTATTAGTATTATTGGAAATTGTCAGTGGGTCAAAACCATATCATTGGCAGTCAATACTAAGCTTTGAGCCATTTCACGTGATCATAGACTTTTTCTATTTTCATAGATAGACCAACACTAGAGATGAGCGAACGTACTCGGTAAGGCTGATTTCGCAATCGAGCACCACGATTTTCGAGTACTTCACTACTCGGGTGAAAAGATTCAGGGGTCGCCGGGGGGCGGGCGTGGCGTGGTGGAGCGTGGGGTAGCAGCGCGGAACAGGAGGGAGCTCTCTCTCCCTCTCCCCCCCACTCCCCTCTGCAACCCCCCCGCTCACCCATGGCGCCCCCCGAATCTTTTCACCCGAGTAGTGAAGTACTCGAAAATCGCGGTGCTCGATTGTGAAATCGGCCTTACCGAGTACGTTCGCTCATCTCTAACCAACACCAACTGTCATATTTGACAGCAGCTTGTGAGTTAAAAAACATTGGTTGTGCTATCATAAAGTTTTGATTTAGAACTTTGTTAAAGGTTCTACTACAGAAAAGTCATTCTAACGTTATATATACAAAAATTAATAGTCATGCCCTAATGTGTTTTATGGAGTAGAGGCGAATTTAACAAAACATGTGCAAGAAAAGGTCATAGCAAGCAAACATATAGCAACTCTGTGTGGATTTTGTTATTTAGAAGTGAATAGTATCACGCCTACACAATCATGACAAAACCTTTCACAGTTTGACAGGTTTCACAAATAATGACTACTTTAATTACAGTGTAGATGTGTGAGCTTTAGCAGAGAAGAACAGAAATCACCTTCTGCTATACTGGTACTTCTACAAGTTGGAAATTGCCAGTTCAGAATTTGTATCAGAGTCCAGGCATTTGTATAATACTATATTTTACGGCAGAGAGGATGGATAGTGCTTAGAAATGACTACTTGCCAAATAATGAAATACTCCTAAAACTTTGACTATTGGACCTACGTTATAGGCTTTATACTATTTATATGCATTTCTAAAGGTATATTGTCAAAAAATGAGGCGTTAAGGTCAATATCTCTTTTGGCTTTGTGTATGGGCAACTGCTAATGGTCATAACTACTCAACTTGACCTTGTGCTGGCTATAGATGCAACATCTGTTCTATCCTGTAATAATCAATGACTCACTTCCATCCATCATGTTTCCCGTCAGTCTTTTTAACCAACCCCCCTCTTTATAATCCCAACAGAGCCACAACAGCAGAGTCCAAGTTTCAACCCCACTCCCATGTTTATCTTCGGATCTGCGGCTTTCGTGACAGCAGGTATCATTGGATCCGTCATTTATCATCTCAAGAAATCGAAGCTGAAAGGCTCATACAGTCTCGTAAAAGCTTTGAGAAGCAAAGTATGACTTTTCACCAATTGGAGTTGACCGTATTTCCATGTACTGCTGTGGGACAGTCTACGTACATTTCTGTGGACACCAAAGGGCACCTAAGGTAGCACATACATTCGGAGGGTTCTTCCGATGAATCCATAATAAGGTTGAGCTGTCGGAAGCTTTGTTTGGTGGTACTTGCAAGGAACCTGGGAGTAAAGCCATCCCAACCCGGTTCTTTTGCTCTAAAAGAGAAAGACTGAAGAAAACTAAGACTGTTACTAAGGAGAAAAAAAAATCTCCAAATGGATGGAGCCCTGTGTGTGAAGGATCACTATTTGCACTTTAGATTTTCTTGTTTTATACAGTGTGTGTGGTAATGACTATATTCATGTGTAGAAGCTGCTCATATTTAAATGTTGTGTCAGCACGTTCTTTCTGACTTTTCTATTCCCATTCCCTTATGTTTGTTATAAATGTGGTGGAGATGTGTAACGTGTGATGAATTTTAATGTGGCCCTTTTTACTTAGGCAGAGCTGAGCTCTAGCCATCTTTTGTTGGTCATTGAAATGAAATGAGGAAGCTGAGAAACGGGGAGGCTGAAACCAGAACCAAAATAATAGGAATTTTGTTAGAATGGAAACAAAGAAAACAATAGAGCATCTCATTGGTGTGAACCAGGCTTGTGGAAGTTCTGCACATCGGTACATAATCTCATGAAAAAGAATATTTTATTCGTTCCATACCCCCCCCCCCCCCCCCCCCGTACCTCTATAGATTCTAGATCACACTTAGATGATTGATTTGTCATGAGTAGTTTGGTTTGTCACTCGTAGACATCAGTTGCAAGTGTGTAGCCAGCCTTACTTTCGGGACATTGTATATGACTAATCATGGTGGTTAAGAAGATTTAATTGTTAAGCATCGAAAGTACCAAAAAGCAATAATACCAAATACACCAGCAATTTTTAGTTTAAAATGTAGGTACAAAACAAATGTGAGGAACAGTAGGAGATACAATGATCAGTTAAACCTTACACCCAGACCAGTGTGACATATTGGATTAGAATTTTTGTGACTTTTTGGAAGTTGATGCATAATGTTACCATTCATCGCCAGAGCATTTATTAAGCATAGAACATCCATAACTCGATAGCATTCTGCTGGTTGGGGTCTGCACAATGTGACTTTCCACCTTGTTCTGAAAGTTCTACATATGATAGCTGTCATGTGCTGGGACTATCAGATACACAATAGTTGGAGAGTCAATGGTTTCAGGCCGATGCTGTAGATGGTCAAGAGTTACATGTATGTGAAGAAACTCTGCTTTAAAGCTAAGAGTTACCTTCCTTACAGACAGCTGTCAGCATACACTGGATATATACTGTATATACATACTGTACTACCTGTAAGTATTTGCTGTTTCTACATTTTTTAAGTTTTCTACTCAAGTGCCTACATAGTCAATATCTATCTCCATGTTTTGTATTGGGATCACTGGTATGCCTATGAGCCTAGAGAAAGCCATACGCCTTAGGGACCTTTCACACAGGGTGGAATTATTTCTGCGTCACAATGTTATCCCTATGGGGCTTGAATTCCGCACCTGTTAAATCCGCATGCCTCTACTTCAAAACCGCAAGATTCAATTCCACAGTGGAAAAGCTTTCTCCTGTGGAATTAAGGATGTCTTCTAGAAACCTCACTGATTGACACAATCTGCCCTGCGTCCTGCGGACAATTCCGTTCTGTGTCAACGGTCCCATAGATAGCTGGCAGCTGAATGTGCCTTCCGACCTACCTACACATGCATGTATGAGTGTGTTCTCAAGATGGGCAGGACAATAAGCCAGGCTTATCTTTCTTGAGAACTAAAGGATTGTGAATATTTGCTTATTACACGCCTGACCCATCTTTCCCACAACGACTGCTGTTATGGGAGAGTCAGGACATCTCCATACACATTAGATGGTCAAGCGATCCCACCGAAATCCACAGGTTCGGCTGACATTGATATAATGTGTATGGCCAACGTTAGCCTTATATATCACTGCCAAGGGAAAAATCTGTCATCAATCATTAATGGGTTGTGAGCATGCATGGTGCACTACACGTATCAGTTGCTCTGGCACCCTTAGTATGCCTTATCTATGTGCATGTATAATACTAAGTAGCCACTTCCCCTAATGGTGTGTAAGTGGTGGTTCATCAGTATCTTGCACTTGTGCAATGCTCCTCCATATAGCAATCTGTCTGTCTACATTCTGCTGGGAAGCGGTATTTGTACCTGCCCATGTATAGCTTTGTATTAGTACATAGATAAATATGGCCGCTGGCAGTGATATTTAACTTTAGTCTTATGGCAATTTCAATTTTGTACTATTTGTAACTTCTTCCTCCACTGCTGAATCGTCATGCTATCCACCCCTCTATAGTTAAATGGTTAAACAGGAAAGTTGTGAAATAACCTATGAAATGCTGGTCAATACACATTTCTCCAGTTTGTAACTAAATGAAAATGTCTTTCCGGTAAATGTTTTTCTTAGGTCCGTCGTTGTAAATTCTGTAACATCTCATGCACATGATGATTATATTTCTTCAAAGAATGCACTTAAATTAAAGATGTATAGAGTTTTGAAAGTTTTGTCTTCATTTATTTTGTTAAACTATTTAGAAGTACTTGTAGTTAGAGATGAGCGAGTATACTCGCTAAGGCACATTACTCGAGCGAGTAGTGCCTTAGCCGAGTATCTCCCCGCTCGTCTCTAAAGATTCGGGGGCCGGCGGCGGGCAGGGAGCGGCAGGAGGAACGGAGGGGAGATCTCTCTCTCCCTCTCTCCCCCCCCCCCCTTCCGCTTCCCACTGCAACTCACCTGTCACCCGCGCCGGCCCCCGAATCTTTAGAGACGAGCGGGGAGATACTCGGCTAAGGCACTACTCGCTCGAGTAATGTGCCTTAGAGAGTATACTCGCTCATCTCTAGTAGTAATGTAAAATACATATAACATCACTTTTACACAGACTATTGTTCATCCATACAACATTTGTGTTAGATATGGCTCATATGGCAGGGGCAATGCTAATCTATGGGGCTTTCAAAGGGGCAAATAAAATGTGCATGTATTTGAAGTACACAGAATATACTTCATATATTGAGATCTGTGTAGAGTGTTCAAAATACAGATGAATCTCTATGTAATCTGTAACACATATGTAAGTTCACTCAATCAACTATAAGTCAATTTAAATGGGTTATGCCTAGTTATAACATTATACCCTATCCACATGATAGGGGATAACATCATGATCAGTGGGAGTCCAACTACTGGGATTCCCAATGATCCCGGGAATTCCCGATTCATTACATTGGTAGTGCCAAAGATTGCAGAGTGTTCATATTTGGCAATTTCAGACACTTCTATAGAAATGAATAGAGTGGCAGTGGGCATATGCTACCTCCACTGCATTCAAGCTGGGATCTTCGAAACCCACGTTCTCAAAATTGATGGAGTCCCAGTGGTCAGACCTTCACCAATCATAAAGTTATCTCCTATCCGGTGCAGTATACAGTACAGTACAAGCAATAAATTGATTATAACTTGATTATAACTCAAAGGAACTAACAAATGCCTTTTTAGACAAGTGGGTGGGCTGACAACAAACTAACATTTTTAGGTCATTATAAAAAAAATGTAAACCACACCAAACAAGTGAATTATCACTAATCGTTCACTTAAGCCCCATTTACATGCAATGATTATCACACAAAGTTTACTCAAATTATGTCTTTTGAGTGATAATCATTGCGCGTATATGCTACCATCATTGGCTTTTCATCCGAACGATGATTTTTAGTTGAGTTTAAAATCCAGCAGGAGAGCTGATAGCAGGGACCGCACGCTGTGGTCTCCACGGGAGCACTGATAATATTGTTTTCAGCTGCAGTCCCATGACAGAACAAATGGGCTGTATGCAGATAACAGACCTCATGCTGTTATCTGCATACAGCCAAGGGAGGCGCATTTACATGCAAATGAAGGTAATAAGCTGCTAATGGACATTAGTACCCATTGGCAGCTTATGCAAAATAATTGCTCAAACTGTCAATCATCCTATCTTTTGAACGCATTTTGAGCGATCATCTTTGCGTGTAAATCGCCTTTATTGCACATGTTTACAATGATTGGGAACTGTCGCTCAATCTGATGCTTTTTCAGATAGTCATAGCCCCATGTAAATGGCATTTTCGTTCTCTAGACACAGTTTTTACAAAGCTAGGTGTTTTCAATTATCTTTTAAGGCTGAAAATAGACATATGTCCATCTAGTTCAGCCTATTATCCTGCAATGTTGATCCAGAGAAAGGTAAAAAAAGAACATGAGATAACAGTCAATTTTCCTCATTTTAAGGAAAAAAAATTCCTTCTGATTCCAATCTGGCAATCAGAATAATCCCTGGATCACCAACCGCTCTGAAGTAATTAGTGACTATAACATGTAACATTATAACCCTCAAGAAAGACATCCAGGACTCTCTTGAACTCTTTTATCAAATTCACCATCACCGCGTCCTCAGGCAGAGAGTTCCATAGTCTCACTGCTCTTACAGTAAAGAACCCCCTTCTATGTCAGTGTAGAAACCTTCTTTCCTTTGGATGTAGAGAGGGAATGGAGAAGGTAAGTGGAAGTTAGAAGGGTGGATTAGAAGATGCACGGTGAATTCTCCAGTCTATTAAGAAAAGGCTTGATTATGTGGCAATTCAATATACCACTAGCAAAGTCATGGAGAGAGTGTAAAGTGGTCATATAAGCACTTCTGAGCATACTGTGTAGCTGGATTAGATTTGAGTAGGTTTGGATTTCGGTGTAGACAGGCTAGGGACCTTTGAAACAAGACAGAATATTCGACTACAGTGTTGAGGAATATGCCGTCCCTGAATTCTGCACCTAAAACTGCTGCTAAATGCGGATTTTGATGCAAAATTACTGTCAGGATTCTACTTTTTTGAACTCTGCACCAAATGCTGCACATTAGCTGTTGCAGAACGTTGCTTCCTGTGTGAAAGGTCCCTTAGAAGGTTAGACAACACTTCCAAAACAAAAGAAACTATTCCTAGCATGCGTGAAAGTACATGAAAGCACCTCCTGTCCCTCGCCATCTGTGCGGTAAGCAAAGAATGAATAGAAGTCATGAAAGGTTTATCCCAATGCCCATGAGATGTAGGGCTTAAACAGATGGTTGCGTTATAGCCCCGTCATTCAGCCATGAAAATCACCATTGGGATTCTCGCACGAAACACTTGCCTTAATTTAATACTACGTGCAAGAAAGATAGGGCAGGACTTATATTCCCACGTTTTTTTTTTCCAGACTCACACGATATAGTGCGGAGTTTGAATAGTCCGAAAACAACAAAAACAACAAAAATCCCAGTTCATGTACTTATATGCTCTATAGTGGCAAGCGTGTTAGTGCATGCGCCAATGTGTTTTTGCCCTTAAGGCTAAAGCAGACTGGAACATGCGCAAATATGCTCGCTGCTATGTAGCGTATTAGCGCATGAACCAGACAAAATTCTTTTCTTCTTAACCGTTCAAATTTCACCCTGTGGCGTGCGGGTAAGAAAAGCAGGAAGTCCTATCTTTTTTTGCGCGTAGAATTCCGAGAATCCTGCTAGTGAAAATGAAACCAATGAAATCAATGGTTTTGTTTTGTCTCATTTTGCGCCCGTGATTTTCACGCCCGCAATACAGGACAAAATAACAGTCTTCAGTTTAGGCCCGGCCGGTGACCCCTGTGTACCTGTCAATGTTCTTTTCTTCTGTGCTGCGGATGTGTTAACCGTTGCACATGCATAGTACAGAATTAACCACGCTGTCGCTAGACGATGACGTAGATCCCGCGGCCTTTCCGCAATGAGGATTACAGAAGGGTCGCAGGACGGACGGCTTCCATTGACTTCAATAGAAGCCGTCCGTGCGTAGCCCGCACAAAAATTGAGCATGCTCCGATTTTTCCCCCATGAGCAAAAAAAATCGCAATTGATTTCTGCTCGTGGGCATGAAAAAGCTTTTCTCTATAGAATGCTATGGAAGGTATTTGCTGCAGAATCCGGTGGCGGATGCAAATCCAGCCGTGTGCACCAAAATACCAGTGCAGATCGAATAATAAATTCCCCCCAAACAGTTCTGTTTGCTCAGCCTAGAAGGGTCAGGGCTTCTAGAATGACTTGGCAGATACGTTTCAGGCCAATAGTTTATGTGTAACCTTGATAACCCCTAAACCCAGTCTCACGCTCTATCTTTATATACAATATGTTTTCTTCACAGTCAGAAGGCTTATCGGAAACCATGGACGGCTTCAGAGCACAACACCTAAGGAGGTTCACATCAGCGCTCCTTCATTAGTTATTAACGGATCAGTTTTTCTTTAAAAAAAAAGAATATCTGAAGTAAACAGATCTGTCAAAAAAAAAAAATAGAGAGTTAGTTCCAGTTTTCATTAGTCGGACATTCATCATCATCATCGGTGCTTAACATATTGCTTTTTTCGAATTCAATGAAATGTGGCTGCATTTTACGATGTGAGGTTGTATTAAAGGGATCCGTTAAGTGGAACACCAACTGAATACTTTTTTTGAGCCCACCACCACCACCCCTCACACACAGGATACAATGTAAAAAAAAAGTACATTCCATCCAGTTTCCGTTTTTTTTGGATGGAAAAAAGTCCCGCAGGTCGTGGGTGCGCTCACACCTCAGTTCTGTCTTTCTGTTCCATGTTTGGTGCAGAAAAATTAAATTATGTTTCAAAAGTATTTATTGAAAGTCATTTTAAACTTTGCCAACATTCTTGCTACATAGACCCCACGCAGGGGGAGTGAGATTCGGTATAAGGCCTCCCTTACACAGGCGTTGGAACGCTGCGTTTGCTGCCGTTTCAGCAGCATTGTCGGGCATTTTTTACAATGTTTTGGCTGCGTTTTAAGCGCAGCCAAGGATGCTGAAAATAAAAATCAATACTCATCTAGCTGACGCTGTCCCCGCCGATGTGGAGCTTCGTGCATTGAATGTCTCTGATTGGTGCATTGAGCACCAGCTCTGATTGGCAGAGCCAGATGACATCCAGCGGCCTCAGCCAACCAGAGCAATTTCTTGCTGGAGGCTGGGATTTCAATTCCCGTCACTAGCAATAGATGCTTTGTCGGCCATGACAAGTGGCCGGCCTCCTGCATGGAGCTCCAGAGAACAGCGGCGGGGACCCGGACAGCACAAGTTAGGTGAGTATTACTTTTTTTTTAAGGCCGTGCAGTTAGCGCTGGCATATAGTGTTGCCACAAATGTGGTACCAAAAAAACCAATGCCCAATCATTTCAATGGGTGACACAGGGCTGAAAACGTCCAAAGATAGAACATGCATCACTGTTGGAGATGCTGCGTTTTGATGCTTGTGTGAGCAGCCCCATTAAAATGAATGGGAGCGTTGTACAGCGTTTAGCGCAGCACTGAAAAGGCAGCGATAAAGGCTGTAGAAAAACGTCTGTGTGAGGCAGGCCTAAGGCGTGAATACTCTAAAAAAACGTTATGTACATATGCAAATCCAAAAGCAACATCCTACAAGAGGAGTGAAATCATAGGGGAAAAACTAAAATACTTTTTTCTGTTTTAATTCGATTACCAAAAACGGAACAGAGACAGAATTGTAACTGACAGCCCTCACTGAAGTGTGAGCGCCGCCTCAGTCTTTTTTTTCGTGAAAAAAAACATCAACCAAAGCAAAGTGAAACAAAGCTGAACCAAATTAAATCCTATGGAAATCAATGGATCAGTTTTTTCTGTATTTCTGCTCTTAGTAACAGGGAAATCGAAAACAAGATGCTGAATGCAGCCGTATGATTGGATCTGCAAGTGTAATATTTTTGTATAAAATGACCCAGTTCAAGCATTTAATGACATTTATCCTATCAAGTAGTTTGACACAAGAAAAATAAAATGAAAATAACACAAAAATAATAAAACTCTATATGTCCACAGAGAATTGTCGACACAGGATCATGGAAAAGGGAAAATGAGGTGTGACCCTTTAACTAGAGATGAGCGAACGTACTCGGTAAGGGCGATTTCGCAATCGAGCACCGCGATTTTCGAGTACTTCACTACTCGGGTGAAAAGTACTCGGGTGCGCCGGGGGGCAGGGGGGGGCGCGGCGGAGCGGGGGGTAGCAGCGGGGAACAAGGGGGAGCTCTCTCTCCCTCTCCCCCCCCCACTCCCCTCTGCAAGCCCCCGCTCACCCCCGGCGCACCCGAGTACTTTTCACCCGAGTAGTGAAGTACTCGAAAATCGCAGTGCTCGATTGCGAAATCGGCCTTACCGAGTACGTTCGCTCATCTCTACCTTTAACCCTTTGCAATCCAATTTTGGATTCTGGGTTTCCTACGGGGCTTTCTCTTTCTGCCATTATACGATGGCGCCATCTGCTGACTAGAGTGAGTACTGCAGTATGTGACATGGTGGAGAGGCCCCTGACAACAGAGCAGCCAGTAACCTACAGTAAGAATACCCTGCCGGACATCTTCCGACATCGGAGCTGTAAAGCCTTCAATCAGAATGTCTTTAGACGTCAGAGAGTGGATTGGAAAGGGTTAAATTAACAAGTATGATATATAATGCAGATATGTTCCAGCTAAACATAGATGACAGATGCTGGACTTTGAAGGGGTTGCCCAGTTAGTTGATATAATTACAAATTTTCATACATCCACTTGATGGGTGAAAACTGATGGATTGATTAGTGACCCCTACCGATCTATCAGTTTTCACTCATCTAGTAGATGGGTGAAACTTGTAGTTTTGCCAACTAACTGGACAACTCCTTTAAAAGCGAGAAGAAGTTACCTATTTAACACACTTTGTTCAAGCAGTTTGGAGACAGAGTATAAATACAAAGGCGAAACCCACATTGATTAACCAGGGATTGTCTTTATGCATGAAATTAAAGGGGTTTTCCAAAACAAGTCAAATCAGTCCTGCTTGTGCTGACTTATTCAGCCATTACCTCATTTAAGGGTCTTCCATGGACGACAAAACAACATCTTCCCCTACCTGACGGGTGCGGGTAGCACCCCACTGGAGTATCACCATCTTACCCTGCCCAACCCCGCTGGCAGCAGGCCATAACAATTGCCCATTTACAACTGTGCACAACCATGCCTGTCTGCGTTACACCTTCCAGGAGAAGCAGCAGAGTCACTGTGACTACTATTGCATTTCCTGCTGTTACTCCTTATAGGTCTGGTCCAGGTTACCACACATTTACATCCATTCTTTACTACAAGAACCAATAGCTTTAGTGCTGGCATCACAGCCAGTGCTAGTCCTGTCTATTATATCTAGTCCTAACCCTTTCACTGGAAGCCAGTGGAATTGTACATGCACCTTTTTGACAACTCCCCATCCGGTCTTGACCCTTTAAGAAAAAGCTAGTGGAGCTCTTCAAAGTGCTACACGCAGTCCTGTCCCTCCCCTCCATAGATTTGCATCTCCAATGACATAAGTCAGACACGGATGGGATCAGGAAAAGAATGGATTACTCTATGGATGTGACATCAAGGGAAGATCCACCAATTTGCAATGACTTTTATCTAATGTCTTTGGATTCTTTTATTGGTGGATATAGTCTGTAGAATACCGGAGGTCACCTTTTCACATTATAGGGCCTTCTTTCCATCTAAAGGCTCAGTCAGAAGTTCGCTTTTATGTGCGAATTTATGTGCCTAAAAATGCATGGGTAAAAAAATTTGCATGACTGAAGCGGGAGTCACGCTGAAAAAACTCCATTTGGCTGCTTTTTTACGCATATAAAGTGCGCTGCCCGCTATCCCCTGCTGTGGCTGTGACGGCTGCAGCAGGGGATTCCTTGGATGTGAAACCCCTGGATATGACAGCATTCCACCTGATGGTGGCAGCAGCGGTGGCCCCACTGACATACAGAGAAGATCGCGCTCCTGTGCCACAACGTATTTTCGAGGAATGGCTTTAAATATAAGCCCTTCCCTGAAAATCATCCCTAAAATGTGTAAAAAGTAAAAAAATATATATACTTACCTCTCTGCAGCTGCCGGGGTTCAGGTGCATACAGCTGGGTTTCTCCCTGCACTGCTCTGAAGTGCTTTCAGCAGGCAGGGATTTAAAATTCCCACCTGCTGAAAGGGCTGCCTCTGATTGGCTGAGCACTGTGACCAATCAGAGGCAGCAATCAGCTATCGAATGAAAGCTGAGTGCTGCCTGCGATTGGTCCCTGTCCTCAGCCAATCAGAGACAGCCCTTTCAGCAGTCAGAGCAGTGCAGGGAGAAGACCCGGCTGTATACACCTGAGCCCCAGCAGCTGCGGAGAGGTGAGTATATGTTTTTTTAAATTTTTTACACATTTTAGGGATGATTTTCAGGGAAGGGTGTATATTTAAAGCCCTTCCCCCCAAATCACTGCAGGGCTTGCCGGCAGCCCATTGCTTTTAATGGAGCCAGCTGTAGCGCTGGCTCAATTGAATTCAATAGGAAAAGATGCCAGAGGATTGTGATCTTCACTGTATGTTCTCAAAGGGGTCGGCGCTGCTGTCGCCGGCCCCATTGAGTGAAAAGTTAAACCCCATGGATGTGACAGCATCCCTGGGTTTCACAACCCAGAAAGACGGATGCTGCAGTTACCTGCGTTTTAAAATCCGCTGCCTTATTTTTACCACTGTTCATTTTTGGTATATATCGGGCATATGACCGATTCCATTGAAAAGCATTTATTCTTAATAGGTGGTGATCGCAAACGCAAGTAACATGCGCACATAAAAACGCTCGTCTGACTGAGGCCTAAGGATCACACATTATATTTAATGTCCAATGTCCCCCTTTTGCAGTAGAGAGGTAGCCACACACTATGAGAAATACGAAGACAATCACGGGAACATGACCTGCTGCCAACTCTCTGTTCTGTCTCTGATCTATCTCGATGGTTTGCCATGTTGTTGAACACTTATAGGCATCGCTTGTTCTATGGGAGCTGTATCATGCTTAGTTTGTCCTGTGGTTTAATTGCGGAGGAAATGAAAGTTTGTAGCTGGGTTCTTTAACGAGGGTTTTTCCGTCAATCGTAAGTGCAGTTAAAGTTGTATTGTTTTCTAAGGTCAATTTAAATTAGGGGACATTTTCTTTCCTATTAGTGATGGTCTGTGGTCTCACAAGGATCTGGTGTTGAGCTTTACCACCAGATTCAGATATAAGACTCCACATGAGAGCAGAAGTGTTGCAGTGTGTGACACACAAGTAAGAGAGAGTGAAATCTCACTTCGAGAACCACCACAAAGAGAGACAGAGGTTAGGCATTTAAGAAGCTGCAGAGGCAGAGAGGAGCAAAAAGAAGGCATCATTGCAAGAGCTGTCCGCCATCACCAGTGGCCAACTGTTTCATACCATCCAACCTGCAAGCTCGACCGCTGTGACTATAGACCAGTCCAAGTTTACTAAAGTTTTGCAAGCAGGTGGCTGACTTCAGCTCACTTACCGTCACACCGTTTGCTGCCTAAACACCTGTGCAGCTGGAACTTCTTTTTCCACTTCCTCCAGATGGTGCTGATACTAAAGGTGAACACTCTGGACAGTACATTTCCTTCCAGGTAGACCCATCCCAAAACCTGACAGAGTCTTTACATTCCTCACAATTAAAATCTGATTGTTAAGGGTCTAAGCCTTCGAACATAAAGGGATTGTCAAAGAATATGATGGAAATGATGCAACTTTCTAATATCCTCTGTTTCATTTCCAATTTTCAATGACTATGTTTGCTGTCAGTGACTAGAATATTCTTGATTACATCCTAGCTGCAAACCCATACTGACCTAATACTTACAGCTAACTGTTTATGATAATTGTATCAGGTCTATGCAATGATCTCTTGAGATGTACTAATCATTGGCAGTAACAACTCTGGAGTACATGCTCTGGCTGTTCATCACTACTCAAGCACACTCCTCAGAGCATACCTGGAGTGTGCTGTGTTCCATCCAAAAGCAGGGTTGAAAGTGGAGCATCATAACGGTGGTTCCCAGTGCAATAGCTCTGATGTGATTCATTCTGTACAAACAATTGTGCAGCATAGAAATGGATGCAGCAGCAACTCAGATGTACCAGTCAGAAGCTATTTCTGATGATTATTTAGAAACATGTATAGACTGATGGATCATTCTCTGAGCTCTGTTATTGGCTGCAGCCCATGTGACATACCATAAACCAGGCGGGACTGCAGCTGTAAACAGAGGCAGCAGAGCGCTGCATGGGGGAGCTGCTTCAAGGAGGCAGCTGAGCAGAGTGGGGGCCGCAGGAGCGGATTCCCTACAAGCCGCAACAACAGCTTGTCGGGCTGCAGGAAGCACCAGAGCGGAGGGCGGAGCAGCGACTTCAAAAGCTCCGGAGGAGGACACAGCCAACGAAGAAGAGGAGCGACAAGTGAGCTGCAGTGATCCCAGTAGGTAATTGCTTGTGCGGCTACTACTCCAGCTGCACCAGCAGCCAATCCACAGCTGGGGGATGTGACCTGGCCATTTCCTGTCACTGATCATGGCCAACCCATGTCTCCACCCATACTTCTGGTGGAGACATATTACATGAGTACTGATATGAGTATATCACCATTTGTTGTTTTACTGCGTGGGAAAGGGGTTGTCCTGATTTCTTACAACTTTAATGTTCAGCTTGTTGCTATTAATCAACAAATAACTCACAATAACTAGGTCTGCTTCACACTTCTTGTCACATGATGTGTGATCTGACTGCTGGTGCTCGATTTCTTCATCATTGCATGGATCATAAGCACTCTCCAGCAGGTCACATGATACATTTTATGCTCTCACAGGTTACTCTGGGAGTAATCCAAGAGTGTAATGGAGTATATACTTTAAGTTTAACAGGGTTTTCCTACTACAGGAAGTGATGGCATATCTCTAAACTATGGGGATTCGGGGAGTCAGACCCCGACCAATGAGGAAGCAATGGCATACCTTAAAGATATGTCATTGCTTCCTGATCCTGAAAAAAGGAACAGAACCCCTTCAGCTTTTCTTCTGTGTTGCTCCCAGTTGCAACTTGTTTCTTGATTTTCCCTGCACAGCAACACTATGGGCCAGTCATTCATTATATTAATTTTTAATGTACCAACATGGGATGCTATTAAATTGGTGATTGTGTACACTTCTGGAGCAAATGCACATAATAAAAACTAATCTTCTTCATTATGGGTGCTCCATATTGGTCCACCATGTGCAGAGAGTAGTAGGTTTGTAGGCACACAGCAGGGGAATGGGGAGAAAGGTAAATATATAATTCACATCCCCAACTTATCACCCATTCTTCTATGAGCCCGTCAACTTAGTTCATGGGGTTCACAGCAGCTGACAGAATCCCTTTAAATTAACGATGTTCTTTAACATGAAATCTACTCTAAATATACATGTAATTACAATGTCTATATGGGACCAGCTCTACGAAAAAACAATCAATCATAATGCATAAATGTGTTATATATGCTTGGTTGCTGGTGCTGCGTGCATTTCATTCTTGTATGATCTTATCCGAGCCTCCTGCCTGTCATTGAGTGTATGGGATACAGATGTTACGCAGAGCACATTCCTGCCAGCTCTCCCTATATCTCGAGGATTTCTATATTGTTGACAGGACAGAGTGTCTCCCGACTGCTTCATCTTTACATTGTAATCTCCTGTACTTGCGGGTCACTGTGACTCTTTAACCTTGACCTCCAACCTAGAGAGGTATTATCGCATATACATTGCCATCTATTTGATTCAGTCTGCACCATTCTTCAACACTTCTTGAAATGCAGTTTATACTCCTGAAATCAATATTTGTAAAGTCACTTCATAACAAATGTTAATGTTTAACTAATTTTAGGGTACGGAACATCAGGTCTCGAGTAAGTTCATAGAAAAGCCTATGGATGGAGGTGCAAAAATGCAAGCTTGGCATCCTTCCATTGCTTTTTGAAAAAGAACCCTTGACAAGTAAGTTCATTGCACCCGTTATATAGAAACCATATTCAGAGGAAAACGACAAGATTCCAGGAAGAAGAAGGGGCAAATGTCTTCTGGCTTCCATCGTCTGGCCTTCTATAACCTAGGAAAGAGGGTTCCCTTAACTGGATCATAATAATTGGCATTCTACTTTCCTTGGTTTTATTGGTAGACTCAGGCTCAAGAGAGATGTATCTTAAATAGAGATAAGCGAGCATACTCGCTAAGGCTAACTACTCGAGCGAGTAGTGCCTTATTCGAGTATCTGCCCCCGCTCGTCTCTAAAGATTCGGCTGCCGGCGCGGGTGACAGGTGAATTGCGGTGGTGAGCAGGGGTGAGCGGGGGGGGGGGGGGGGAGAGATTTCCCCTCTGTTGCTCCCCGATCTCCCCCGCTGGCAGCCGAATCTTTAGAGACGAGCGGGGAGATACTCGACTAAGGCACTACTTGCTCGAGTAGTTAGCCTTAGCGAGTATGCTCACTCATCTTTAATCTTAAATTGTAGGAACCCATCTTTCCAAGGTTATAATTAAACCACCTGATATTAGTGTTAGAACCCATCAGAAAGCATGGTCACCTAGACATTGGTGGATGGGCCCATATACTTTGATCAAACTATGTACTAAGAACCTTGCATTTTTTAATATGGCTAATATATGCATTACATTTTTCTGATAAAGAAATGTATTTTGACTGCTGTGGCCATGTGTTTCTACTAGTACATTGGCACTTGACAGTCTCTGGGTCGGAGCTCTGGTACACCGGCAGTATATGGTTCTGATAATTGGGCATTGTACAATGTTGCTATTAATTTGACACTGTTTAACACTTTTTTAGGCAGTGTGGGAGGGCTGTCGGTGGCGGTATGAGTTACATATATTATAGCACTTCGAGAAAAATTGTAATTTGGCCCCTAAATGTTACTATTATTTGGGCATTGTGTAGTGCTGTCATTTTGGCACTATATGGTTGTATTGGTTGGATATTGTGTAGTGGTACGATTACTTAATAATTATGAGCTTGTGCTATATTTTCTTTCTATGGTATTCTCTTTGAAGGAAGAAAGTTAAAGGAGGAAATTTGTAGCAGGGTGGAACAGGCCATGAATCCAGTTTACTCTACATTCGCCTACCAAGTAACTTTTAACGTACATCTCTTCCCAAATTATCACTCTTGAGTTAGTTCCACACCATGCTTATGTTCCAAAAAAATCTCTTTACATATATGCAGATGAGTCTATAGACTTTAACAAATGTATGCTGAAAGGTTGTCTTTTTGGTATACGTTTGGGCGGGATATGTTAGTGTTTTGAAATTTGTAATGAAAAAGCTGAATTGTTGGCTGATTGACTTATTTATTGGAGTATAAGCATTCACACTGATCAGCCATATATCTTCCTGTGTGAGCAGCAGATCTATGGGGATGAACGATTGTACTGGCGATCAGTCATCTCCATTGGCTAATTCTCAGCCTGCGTAAAAGAAAATGAAATGAGCGCCCATCGACATGTGTCTTACCAAGAACTTGGCCCATGTAAAATGACCATTATTGCATATTGTGTCGAAATATATTCTAGGTTATTGGGGCATTGTTATAGCTGCAGGACATTGTAGGATTAAATCAATAGTATAGTTATTTATTACCATATCCATGTCCAAAAATATTTTGTAAGTGACTACTACCAAATGGGAATTATGCATTCGCTATTTTTTCCTGCTTCTTATACAACCTAATGATCTGGAATGGATAGTATTAGAGATGAGCGAGCGTGCTCACTAAGGCAAACTACTCGAGCGAGTAGTGCCTTATGCGAGTACCTGTCCGCTCATCTCAAAAGGATTCGGGTGCCGGCGGGGGAGAGTGGTGAGTTGCGGAAGTGAGCAGGGGGGAGCAGGGGGAGAGAGTGAGAGAGGGATCTCCCCCCCCCCCCCCCCGTTCTTCCCCGCTCTTCCCCGCCGCTGTCTGTCCCCCGCTGGCACCCGAATCTTTAGAGACGAGTGGGCGGGTACTCGCATAAGGCAATACTCGCTCAAGTAGTTTGCCTTAGCAAGTATGCTCGCTCATCTCTAGATAGTATGCATTACTCAAGTTGAAGCTGGTTCAGTTGTGGACAGATCTGAGAAATAATTTCCAAGAGAGAGGGGGGAACAAATAAAAAGGGGAGACACGTTCACTGGACACTAACAAAGTAAATGTTCCATACTTCACTTTCTATGACTAATGCTGTTATCACATATCTATGGTTCCAACAATAGGGGATAACTGAGAATAATGGGTCCCCAGCAGATGATTGCACATCAAGGCCCATATTTTTTCACTTCTAGGTGAATTGTGATCTCATTCACATGACTGGTTTCTCATGACTTGCTCTTCTCGACATGACTTGGGGACAATCTTCAAATGTGTTTTTTGGGGGTCTTTTAGGGCTCTTTCACATGGGTATATGTAGTTTGGGTTCGTTAAATATGCAGCATTGTCATGGATCGAAACTGTGCGTACTTACTGCATATTTGGTCTGTCTTGCATTTTTGTTATGCACATATTTACAGTGTTTTTCACGCACACAGAAGAAATCGCAAGAAGACTACCCTGCCTTCATGCGTTAATGCGCAGTGAATACGCATGTATCATGCATATTCACTGTGTATTTATTTGATCCTATTGACTTTAATGAGCAATTTCGGTACGAAATACGAACCAAAATGGGATATGCTGTGATTTTTTTTTCAAACACGTAAAATACGCATGTGAAAAACACTGGTCCGACTACCTTACTGCAAATCAATGGGGTTTATGCTGTCCATATTATGTGTGTAAAAAATACGTGCGTGAGGGCGCCCACCCACTGGCGTTTTTTTTCCCTGCGAAATTCGCAGCATTTTTTTCTCTGCAGGGGTCTATGGGACTTGTAATGTTAAAATCGCGATCGCGCAAAATCACGATTTCGCGGTAAATTGCGATTTTGCGCGATCGCGATTTTAACATTACAAGTCCCATAGACCCCTGCAGAGAAAAAAATGCTGCGAATTTCGCAGGGAAAAAAAATCGCCAGTGGGTGGGCGCCCTAATATGGAGCGCAAGAATGGCTGTGTGAGGCCTTCTTGTTTTGCACATGCAGGGAGCAACTATAATGCCCTCCATGAACGTCAGCAACACATCAAAACCATGACACGATAAAGTCCATAATGGACTGACATATACATGTAACATATATAGTAATATAGTATGTTAGGCCAAAAAAAGTTCAGCCTATTTCCCCCCAAATATTGCTTTGGAGGAAGGGGAAAAAAAACCACCCAAACAAGGTATACACCAAAAGACAGGAACGGGAATGCTATTCGTAACCAACATTGGCTTGGAGGGCCCTGTTTAAAAGTAGGGTGATCATCTTGATAGGGATTGCGCCACATCTCAAACCAATGAACCTAACCTTTCCCTAGATGGAGGATAGGTAAGGACATACAGCAGATGGAAATGTAACAGGCTAGGAAAACACGCATAACAGACAGAAGACCACAATCACACTAGACACGGTTCAGGCATCCACACACCAATGGACCAAGGGGATTCAGGCATCCTAAAACCAATGGACAGAGGAGATTCAGACAGGACTCATACCTCAGACGTCCAACCACCATCAGACAGAGAAAACAGACAGAACTAGACTCAGGCATCCAAACCGCCATCAGTTGGAACAAACAAAACTTAAACATCCAATCATCATTGTCATGTCTCTGTCAGCACGTGGTTAATTATTTGCCAGCACATCTAGTTTCTGTAGGTTCTATCCAGACTAGCCAGGGTTAATAGCTCCTGTGTTTTCTAGTCTAGGTTAATTAGTCCTGCTAGTGTCTGAGAGGTGTGGCTGGTGATTGACATTTCTTTTAGCCAATCAGCTTCTCCCTCCTTCCTATAAGATCCAGCTCTTGGTGCCTGGGAGTTGCCGATTAATCTTCAGTAATCCCTGAGCAGTCCTCCTGCTCAGAGCTGCTGTGTGTCTCGCTCCGGTGTTTTGGTTTGCTCCCTCTTTGTGTCTATTATTTGTCTGTTCTTTTTCTGTTTATTTTCGTGCACTGTACCCCGTGTGTTCAGGGCTCCCTGGTAGGGATTGGTAGTGGCCTAGGTACGAGTGTGGGTCTACACCTGTCGGAAGCGATCGGCCCGCCAATTAGGCATGGCTCCCTACCAGGGAAGGGGTTTGCAGGGAAAGCTTTTCCCTTAGTTTAAATTGATTTATGTCCAAAAAAATGCAACTTACACCTGGATTCTGGTGCAGCGCCAGTAATAAATGTGCCCCAATCTGCAGACTTCTTCAGTGTCCTTTCAGAGGACCCAGTGCTGTCAGCGTATATATATATATAAGATCAGTGATCATTGCAACAGGAACCCTTATGTACATCATCAGTATATATTGCAGGGTGCAAGGGGTTAAATGGTCAAGTAATCATCAGGGTAAATACGGTAAAGGATGGTGACTGTTCTTGCATCTCAGCCCTTGGATAATTTTATCACTTAACATAAGGCTGTCTTTGTTTTGCTTTATTTTGTAACCAAGGAACATGGCAAGGGCCGTCTGGAATGATCAAAGCCAATTATCTGACTATGTTCTTTCTTACAACACATGTAGAAATCAGACCTGATTAGGAACCCTGATATGGTGGCAGTATAAAGCATTACTGTCATGGAGTATTAATTCATATGATAAAGCCTAAGTGTTGCAATGAATAAAGTGAATTACTGTTGCGTAATGTAGAACTGGGTTGTATCTAATCCATTGTCAGGGTCCTGAAATTTGATTTATGCTTTGTTATACAGAATTTGGTATAAGGTTTTGGCATCATTCTTCCTAGTTAGGAACTAGATGTCAGTAATAATACTAGAAATGTATCTTGTGTTTACATTGCTTACTCTTCTCTTCTGCAATCTTAAAGGGGTTGTCTCGCGCCGAAACGTTTTTTTTTTTTTTCAATAGGCCCCCCGTTCGGCGCGAGACAAACCCAAGGGATGGGTTAAATGAAATATATGTATATTACTTACCCGAATCCCCGCTCTGCGACGACTTCTTTCTTCCTTCTCCAAGATGGCCGCCGGGATCTTCACCCACGATGCACCGCGGGTCTTCTCCCATGGTGCACCGTGGGCTCTGTGCGGTCCATTGCCGATTCCAGCCTCCTGATTGGCTGGAATCAGCACACGTGACGGGGCAGAGCTACGATGACGACGCGGTGACCAGCTCTCCGGCACGAGCGGCCCCATTCACCAGGCAGAAGACCGGACTGCGCAAGCGCGTCTAAAAACGCCAGAAGACAGCGAATTTAGACAGATCCATGGCAACGGGGAAGCTAGCAAAAGAGCAGGTAAGTGAATAACTTCTGTATGGCTCATATTTAATGCACAATGTATATTACAAAGTGCATTAATATGGCCATACAGAAGTGTATGAAAAAAAGTGTATAGTTTATTTCTGTTCATCCAAAAGTACCTTTACATGGGTCAATTATCACCCAAATAACCAGTTGGACCGTGTACACAAGGCTATCGACAGGACACAGAGCTAGAAATCGCTCAGTAGTCGTTTTGTTTTAGCTAACTGAAATGAGCCAACTAGCAAGCAACTTCTTCCTCAGTCTAAACAAGAGTTGTTCAATCTTTGAACAATTTACCTGTTCACAGAATATCGAAGTGAGCAGCTGGAAGAAATCTCTGGCGCATTCCACTCGATTCACTGAACGACTAAACTGGATTATGGAATCTAAAGGCCCATTTAAACGCAGAGACAATCTTTCAAGTGATTGAAAGATTGACAGTTTTAGTGATCGTTTTGCATAAAGTGCTAATGAATACTAATGTCCATTAACACTTTATGATCTTCATTTGTGAGTAAATGAGCGTCATGGAGCTGTTTGCAGAGCACAGCATGTGGTCTGAGCTCTGCACACAGCTCCATTTTTCTCGTATGGGCTGTAGGCTGAATACAATGTAATCTCCAACAGCCCATGGAGAACACAGTGTGCAGTCTGTGTTATCGCTCATATGCCATTGTTTGAACGAATTTTGAGCGATAATGGTTGCGTGTAAATGGGGCTTAAGGGATTCCCCTTTCTTCCCACTTTTCTTCTACAAAGAAGGTTGGTCTTGACTGCAGATGGATCCCCAGGATGTGACTCCCAGGATAGCTGCCAACAGATGAAGGTTGGTTTGGTGGAATAGAAATATAAGTAGTGGAAAAAATGTGTGCAATCACAAGAAGACTGGGCTCAAACATTTGAGGATAAGAGCATAAGAAGCTAGCCAAAAGCAAGTTGGGATTTGATACCAAAGTACTGCAAATGCCACAACTGGAGGGATAAACAACTTCAAAGGGGATTTATGAAACACCCTGTGCACCCTCCAAGAACTCGGTAAATCCAACTCATAAGCTAGAGGATTAATGACTCGCGTTATGGCAAAGGGACCGATAAAATGCGGCGCAAGCTTTACCGAGGGGAGCTTCAATTTTAAATTCTTCGTGAACAGATAGACCTTTTGACCGATCTCAAATGGCTCCGACACAGTGGACCTTTTGCAACTACGTAGTTGCATACGACCACTTGCTTCCCTCCAGATTCTTGTGCACACCATTCCAGACCTCCTGAACTCACTAGTAACAACATCAACAGTGGGACAAGCTGTAGGTACTGGAATGGAAGTCAGGAACCGGGAATGCCGACCGAACACACAGAAGAAAGGTGACACCCCCGTTGCAGAACTGATACGATTATTTATGGCAAATTCGGCCAAAGGTAAAAACCCATCGACTGACCCTCTCGCCCACAAAAAGTCGCAAGTATTGTACTAGGTCTTGATTTTTACGTTCCGTTTGCCCATTCGCCTGCGGATGAAATGCTGATTAGAAAGACAGATGTTCCCAAGTTTTTACAGAAGGCCCTCCAAAATTGGACCACGAATTGCACCCCCCGATCCGAAACTATATTGACCGGTATTCCGTGCAATCTTATAATCTCTGTAATGAAAATCTTCACTAATTCAGCAGCAAACAGCAATTTTTCCAAAGCAACAAAATGGACCATTTTCGAGAACCTGTCAACAATTACCAAAATGGTGGAACAACCTTGTGACAAAGCATGGTCAGTAACAAAATCCATGGACACGTGCGACCATGGACTACCAGGTACTAACAGTGGCATTAATGGTCCCTCAAGGCTCTTACGGCGACTCTTACCACGTGCATAAGCTGAACACCAATTTATGAACTCCCGGTCCTCCGGTGCCATGCCAGGCCACTAGTAGAATTGGGAACATAGCTCAAGAGTCCCCTGGACCCCTGGATGCCCTGCAAAAATGGAGGAATGACTCTTCCAGAACCAACAACCGCAGAGACATCGGTACAAATAACTTCCCTGCGCCCACCTGGCTTGCCACGCATTAAGATGCTTAGCATTCTCAAGATACACTAAGTTCTTGTGATTGGTGAAGACTGTCACCTGGTGTCGAGCCCCCTCCAGAAGATGACGCCATTCCTCAAATGCCCATTTTATTGCCAACAGTTCCCTGTTCCCAACATCGTAGTTGCGCTCAGCGCTACTGAATCTACGGGAAAAGAAGGCACACGGACTATGCCCTGAACGGCCCCCTAATTCCTGGGAGAGGACTGCCCCCACCCCAACCTCCGAAGCATCTACCTCCACGGAAAAGGGCTTCTGAGGGTCAGGCTGAGCAAGCATCGGCGCGGTGGAAAAACCCCTCTTAAGTTGCTCAAACGCTTCTGAAGCTTCCGGAGACCACGATGTCATGTCCGCTCCTTTTTTCATGAGATCAGTCAGCAGTTGTGCAATCACTAAAAAATTTCTGATAAATTTTCTGTAAAAGTTGGCAAACCCAAGAAAGCACTAAAGAGCCTTCAAATTATCTGGTTTAGCCCACTGTGCGACTGCCGCAACCTTGTCTGACTCCATACACACATCAGTTGGAGTAATAATATACCCAAGGAATGACACGTGTTTGACCCTAAATGAGCACTTCTCCAATTTAACATACAATTGGTAATCCCATAGCCACTTTTACAGTAAATGGAGATGTCTGACATGCATGTCCCGATCCGACGAGTACACCAAAATGTCATCCAAATCGACAACCATAAAACCCCCTAGATAATCATGGAAGACCGCGTTCATAAACCCCTGAAAAACTGCAGGGGCGTTGCATAACCCAAAGGGCATAAACAGACCCTCAAAGTGCCCCAACAGGGTGTTGAACGCGGTCTTCCACTCATCACCAGACTTAATATGTATAAGATTATAAGCCCCCCGAAGGTCAAGCTTAGAGAACCAGCGTGCTCCCACCACCTGATTCAACAGATTAGGGATCAGAGGGAGTGAGCACTGATTTTTTTTTATGGTGATCTTGTTTAAAGCCGGATAGTCAACACAAGGCCGCAAAGACCTGTCGTTCTTTTTAACAAAAAATAGGCCTGCTCCAGCTGGTGACTTTGATGGTCTGATATGTTCCTTAGCTAAAGTCTCTGAAATATAATATTTAAGAGCCTCATGCTTCCGACCCGACAGATTACATATGGCCCCCTTAGGGATGGGACTATCCGGGACCAGATCAATTCTACAATCCCATCCGCGGTGTGGGGGTAATACCTCAGAAAGCTTCTTAGAGAACACATCTTGAAAATCCCGTAAGTAGTCCGGAATACTAATAGTATTGGTGGAGCACAATGTAACAGGCCCTGGATGATCCTAACAGCACCCTCCCCACCGAACTAGCTCCAGAGTAGTCCAATCGAACTGAGGATTGTGCGTCCATAGCCACGGCAATCTCTTCTCCATGACCAGAAATGAAATGACCTCCAAATGTAATGCGCCCATCATGAACCGAAGTTCTGGTGTCCTCCACCGCACTACCCCTGAGGACAGAGGGGTTGCATCGATACTGGTAAAGTGGATCGGCAAACCTAATGCGGTAAAACTTGATAACAGTGGTTTTACAAACTGCAAATGGATAAGGTTCGCGGCCAACCCAGAATCAATAAATGCCTGCCCCACCCTGTGAAAAGCCTTCTATGACACACTACAAGGCACCAGTAGGCCGCCTGCAGACGAGCGGGTCGGATCCGGTGGCGAGAATTCTCACCGCGGGACCCGACCCGAGTGCCTGCAGGGATGAGCATGCGCAGACCGGAGCCGCCGGCTGCGTGAGTGACGTTTCTGTGCGAGGCTCTGCGAGCCCCGCACAAAAATAGGACATGCCGTGGTTTGTTTGCCGCGCAAGATTTCGCGCGGCCAAACCGCGGCCGTCTGCATAGGATTGCGTTTGTTAACGCAATCCTATGCAGGCTTTGAGTGGCGGAAATCCCGCGGGAAATCCCGCCGCGGGATTTCGGCTCGTCTGCAGGCGGCCGTAATTAAGGGAATACCTGACCTCCTAGATGGCCCTCCCGACAGTCACCTTGGAGCTGAAGTTTTCCTGCTGCTTCCTTATCTGCCTTTCCTGGCAGGACACGATGCGATGACCAGCCTTGCCATAGTAGAAACAGAGTTGGTTTGAAACCCGGAACCGCCTCACTTCTTCAGGATTCAACTGGTCCACTTCCATACCATCAGCTCTGGGGGTTGACAATGGGGTACAGTCTGTAGAAGTCGCCAGACACTTGGCACCCTGTTCTTGACGGTACTCTAGCTTAGCTTCCCTACTAGACCTGAGTCTACGATCAGCTCTGACTTCCAATTCCATAGCCTGATTCAAGGTAGAGGGTGACGGATGGGACAGCAATAGATCTTTTACTACGTCAGACAGGCCTACCAAAAACAAATCTTTGAACGCACAGTTGTTCCATGCAGATTCACCTGAATACTGCCTGAAACTAGAGCAATATTCTTCTGCCGACTGGTGCCGCTGGCATAGGCCAACAACTTATTGACTGCATAACCTGCACGATCGGGTTCATCAAAAATATTCCCGAGCTCAATGAAAAAAGAATCTACTGACGGCAGACAAGCAGAGTCAGCCGGTAAAGAATAGGCCCATGACTGAAGCCCTTCTCTGAGCAGAGACATAACAATCCCCACCCGTTGGGGCTCAGACCCAGAGGAATGAGGCCGCAAGCGAAAAAACAACTACAAAGCCTCCTGGAAGACAAAGACTTTTTTTTCCGGTGCCCCAAGAACAGCTCGGGTAATAGGCATTTAGGTTCAGGTACTGGATCAGCGGGCACAACCAACTGCTGCTCATGATAGCTGAGACGCTCCGACAGGTCCTGAATCATCCCGGCCGGGTCAGGAATCTGACCAGTAATCGTATTATAGGACTCCATTAACACCGTAAATCCCACCTGAAAAAAACGCAGGAAAATATTTTTGGAGCCAGTTATTATGTTACAGTACTAGTAGTGTGCACAGGTACGCACAGCGCTGGTCCCTGACTCTCGCCCACGCCAATGTCCCTTCTTGGAGGTAGCCCCAAGGGTGGACAGGTCCAGGCCGTCAACACTGACCCTATGCTGCCTAGTGGCAGGACAGGAAGGAACCGCCGTACCTATGCAGATGACAACTTACTAGTACCGACAGACTAGGCCAATAGGATAAACCAACATGACAGGAAAACCACAGAACACGGGCAGAGCTGGATCGAGACAAGGTAACTTTCACTGGGGCAGGACCGAAGTCAGACACACAGGCAACGGAACCAATAACTGGCAACTGCTATCAGCAGCTGCCAGACTATATTAAGGAGTCTCCGCCCCTTGGGCGGAGACCAATCAAGCCAGCTGACTGGAGCTCCCAGCCAGCCACTATAACTCACAGAGGTAGAGCGCGCGCCTCTCATAGCAGGCACGCGCACACGGCCGTGCGCGCCACACGCCATGCACGTACACCGGAGCATGACGCCGCTCGCCGACCCGAAAGAAAGCCCAACACCATCCCAGAACACCGCGGCGAACCGCGCCACTGCAACCTGTGGTTCCTGACAGGCCTCATGGTAACAGTCCCCTCATGTATTTATGCATAGTTATTTGGTCGCCACTTAACCACTTTTTTTCTAGGGTAATTAGTCCCAGTTTTGATAGCCTCTCGGGTATTCTAATCCTCCCATTCCATTTATTAATTTAGTTGCCCTTCCTTGAACCCCCTCAAGCACTGCAATGTCCTACCTGAGCACCGGTGTCCAGAATTGCACACCGTATTGTATATGAGGCCTGACAGGTGCCTTAAGCCCTATTTAGACACAACGATTATCGCTCAAAATTCACTCAAAAGCCGTCTTTTGAGCGATAATCATTGTGTGTAACTGCACTGACATCATGCAGTTTTCATTATGCCGTCGCTCATCGTTGTCTTTCAGCGAACTGAAAGACAACAATAAGCCTTATCAGGGATTCACAGCGGGATACAACTGATACTATTGTTTAAACAGTATCCCGCTCCGTGATGACAGGTGGGGTATGAAGGACACAGCGGTCCAGCTGCGATTTCCATACCCCGCACGGAGCGTTCGGCTGTGAAACAGCCGGACACTCCTTGCAGAAAACAGCTGGATGCAGAAGACAAGTGGGGACACCCTGCTTGTCTTCTGCATCCTCTTCTCTGAACACTCAGCTGTATAGCAGCCGGGCGCTCAGAGCGGGGAACAGTTGAATGCAGAAGACAAGCGGGGACACCCGCTTGTCTTCTGCATCTTCCTCTCCAAGCACTTGCGTGTATAGCAGCTGGGCGCTCCGAGTGGGGAACAGCTGGATGCAGAAGACAAGCGGGGACACCCCGCTTGTCTTCTGCGTCCTCCGCTGACAGTGCAAGGTGATCACTCATTTTGAGCGATCATCGTGCGCTGTAAATGACACAACGATTGTCGCTCAAAAATTGCTCAAAAGATAATCGTTGGGTGTAAATGGGCCTTTATATAGTGAAAGAATGATGTTCTCGTCCCTCGACCCTCTACCTCTTCTTTTTTTTGAACATTCAATTTTTATTGAAGCGTTTTTCAAAGCTTTAGAAAATGTGAAATTAAATACCTCTTTTAATAAACCCCAAAACTTTATTTGCTTTTGCAGCTGACTGGGTCAATAAAGTCAATAACACTGTCAAAAACTACTCAGAAGAAAACTAAGATAGAGAACCTAAAAACTGACACTGAGGTCAACACTAATGATGAGGGAACTTTTAAAACATTCGGTTGGGCGGGTTCACTAAACTTCTGTGAAAAGTTTGGTTCAGTCTTAATTAGTTCAGCTGAAGCGGAAGTTCACCATAACCCCTAGAACCAGTGTATAACACTGTCTAAGACGCATAAAAGCCCTGTATAACACTATTAGACAGTATTATATAGCAGTGTTCAGCAGTAGATCCCTGTTTTCGGTAGAACTTTGCTAAAAGCTTGGTTGGGGTTCATGCCAAACCAAACTTTTAGCAGAGTTCGTCCCAAAACAGGGTTCCACACTGATCTATATAATATTTGAAATCCCAAGGAGTCAATAACCATTAAACATCAAAAGATCCGTGATTTTCTGCACTCGGTTAACCTTACTAACGTACCCACAAGTCAACTACAATCTCTCCTTGAACCGATCTCTCCCCAAGAAGTGGAGGAAAGTATCCAGTCCGCCCCAAATGGGAAAAGCCCAGGTCCCAATGGTTTCGGGTCCCTTTACTTTAAAACCTTCAAAGAAACTCTCACACCACATTTGGTACATTATTTCAACTTCATTAGCACTGAAAATCCATTCCAAAAAGAAGCATTGACCGCACACATAACCTTAATCCCCAAAGAAGGAAAAGATGCTACTTTTTGCAGCAGCTATAGACCCATATCTTTAATTAATAACGATGTCAAGCTATATGCTAAAATCCTAGCCAACAGAATAAAATTAATACTGCCTTGTTTAATCAGTCCCGAACAAGTGGGCTTTATACCAAATAGGGAGGCAAAGGATAATACCACAAAACTACTAAATCTGATACACCAAGCCCACCACAGCAAATCCCCATTAGCCCTGCTCACCACCGATGCCGAGAAGGCCTTTGATAGGGTTGATTGGTTATTTCTTAGAATGTCACTTCAAAAATTTGGTTTCCCAGAACTATTCATAGATAAGATTATGGCGCTGTACTCCCTTCCCTCCGCTAAAATTAAAATAAACTCAGAATTCTCCCCTACAGTCCATATTAGCAATGGCACCAGGCAAGGGTGCCCCCTATCCCCTCTATTATTTGTTCTTACTATGGAGACCTTTCTGGAAAAAATTAGACAAAATGATAAAATTGCAAGCATGAAATGTGGTTGTAGGGAACACAAATAAGCCTCCTACGCAGATGACATGTTGTTGTTTTTCTCTCAGAACCCGAAAACTCAATTCCTTACATTCTGCAAGAATTTAAGAACTTTGGCTGAATATCCAATTTTAAACTAAATCTCACAAAATCAGAATTGTTGAATATAAATATAGAACCAGACCAGTGGACAGAAATTTTAAAAATCTCACCTTTTAAAAATTCAAGTGAACAAATTACATATCTGGGGGCGAGAATATCCCGGAACCTTGCAGATCTCTATAAATTAAATTTTGTCCCCCTACTCGAGAAAATCGAAAAGGATCTTATCTCCTGGAACACTTTGCCTATTTCCTGGTTTGGCAGGAAGAATTTAATCAAAATGGTCTGCTTACCAAAAATATTATATGTACTACAAACATTGCCAATAGAGATCCCTCAGAGCTTTTTTGCCAAATTGAAAAATCTCATAGCAAAATTCATTTGGCAAGGTAAAGGACATAGGGTTAAACATGCAACTCTTATCAAAACAAAAAGAGAGGGAGGTATAGGACTCCCAGACTTTGAAATATACTGGATTGCGTCACATCTGAATCGCATGATGGACTTATCCCGCCAAGCAAGTTCTAAACTGTGGGTGGAGTTGGAACTTTCCTCCCTAAACAACGATCAGAAACTCTCAATGTGGTCCACCCCACTTAACAAAATAACATTGAAAGAGATCCAAAACCCTTTCACCCGGCTAACTTTGAATATATGGCATAAATCCAACAAAAAACACAAACTGGTACCTCAGATTAGCGGTTTCACCCCACTTCTCCTGTTAATTCCCAACAAATTCAGAGTACTTAAGCAGAAAATTAGAAAAGATACCTACCTAGCCTCATTGCAGTCCCGTTGTCTCATAATAGATGATTCCGTAGCACATGATTTCCAATTTTTAAACCAACAAGGAGATACTATATTTAATGACAAAGAGTTATGTATCATTAGGGATATAATCAAGTTCCATTCTCCAGATATTGTCGACACAGATCAGAATCTGCTATTCCACAAATTATTCTGGAACCCCCAAAAACGCAATCTCCAAAATCTACAAGACCCTGATACAGTATGGGCTGCAACCCTCTTTTATACCCCGATGGGAGACCGAACTAAACACCAATTTTACTACTGATGAAGTAAAAGATATCCTCCGCAATTCACATTCGCCCTCCTCCTCCACTAGGTTTCAAGAATTAAACTATAAAATTATCTCCAGATGGTATAAAACCCCGGCCCTACTCAACAAAATAGATTCGGATTATTCCCCCCTATGCTGGAGATGCTCAGATAGTGTTGGCACCTTCACCCATATTTGGTTCTCATGCCCGCTCCTACAACCTTTCTGGGAGGAGATCCAAAGATCACTTGGCCTTATTTGTAAAACGAATTTCACCCTTACACCTGAGATTGTCTTCTTGAACATGGATATCCCAGGTCTCCTAGTTGAATACAAATCTATTGTTCCATTTCTCACAAATGCAGCTAAAATTTTAATCCCCAGGCATTGGAGAGATAGCACAATTCCCTCCATGCCAGAATGGTATAATGAGGTGAATATTATATGCTCTTTCGAGAAGGTCAAAGCCAGACGTGAAGGGGGTCTGGAGAAATTCATGAATCTCTGGGATCCCTGGTTTACGTTTCTTCGCAATGTTCCTGGCCCACCACCATAAATAATTGATACCCCCCCAACCATTGGATTACTTATGTACTCTACTATATGTATGTAATGCATAAATGTTCTATTCTATATTTCTAATAGTTTTTTCTCTTTTCTCTGATATTGGAGTGTATTCTCAGCAGAGCTGTCATTGTTCTTTGTATGTTACAGGATTGATTGTTTTGTAATGTGATTTACCACTGATTTATTTCTATCTCTGTTGTAACCCCTCCCCCCCCCCACCCTATTAAAATTGAAAAATAAAGAATATATAAAAAAAAAACAAAAAAAAAACAAAACCAGGGTTCCACTGGCTCAATTCGCTAAATATTAGTCAACACATTAGGACTTTAAATACAGCACTTAGGGCTCATGTCCACGGGCAAAATGTGACTTAAAATCCGCAGCGGATCTCCCGCGCGTGGATCCGCACCCCATAGGGATGCATTGACCACCCGCGGGTAGATAAATACCCGCGGATCGTCAATAAAAGGCATTTAAAAAAAAATGGAGCATGAAAAAATCTGGACCATGCTCCATTTTCGTGCGGGTCTCCCGCGGGGTCGGCTCCCGCGGGCTTCTATTGAAGCCTATGGAAGCCGTCCGGATCCGCGGGAGACCTAAAATAGGAATTTAAAGCATTTACTCACCCGCAGCGGACCGCGAAGCTCTTCTCTTCCTCACGGCCGCATCTCCCTTGCTTCGGCTCGGCGGATGTGCCCGGCGCATGCGCGCGGCACGTCGACGACGTGCCGGCGATGTGCCGCCGGCGTAAGGAATTCATCCGCCGGCCGAAAAAGAAGATCCGGCCGTGAGGAAGAGCAAAGCTTCGCCGACCGCTACGGATAGGTAAATGCTTTTAAATTCTTATTTTTAGCGCTCATGTCCGCGGGGCAGGAGGGACCCGCTGCAGATTCTACATGTAGAATCCGTAGCGGGCCCGATTTTCCCCGTGGACATGAGGCCTTAGTGTTCTGATTGGCTGGCCAGTTAGGTACTGTGTTTGCCAGACAGCTGTGTGAACTGTGCATGCACCGCCCAAACTCCCCACGAGTCCCACTGACTACTCTATTGCGGCAAACACTGTTGAGGAGAGACAGCGCTGGAGCATGGCACATTAGTATAATACAATGGAACAATATATTTAAATCAGCAGTTAAATCATAGGTATCATTCTCTGCTGTCACTAGAACTCACAGCATTCCCTCAGTATCTGTATTACAAATACAGTGATGTGCTTAACGATGCAGAACAGTTAAATCTTGTTATTTAAATATTCAGGAATCGGTAGAAATATACTTGTCACTGTTCCTGTTTCCACCGAAATTTTTTCACATTATCGTGTCATACTATTAGTGGAGGTGGCAAAATAAATTTTCAAGTCAGTTCAGGAATTTCCCTCATTTATAGGAAGTGAAGTCATGCCAAAAATGTGACAGTACAACCATTAATGGCAGTAAGATGAATTTATAAAAGTCTTAGGCTCCATAAATAGAAATACCGTATTTTTTGCGGACGCACCGGATGATAAGACGCACCCTTGTTTCAGAGGGGGAAAATAGGGAAAAATATTTTGAACTCACCGAAGGACAGTGCAGTAGATAGTGCCGGGCAATGGAGCAGAAGGAACAGCAGAGGTCTGAAACAGCAGAGCTCCGTGTCACAGCAGCGCTTGTTCAGCAGGGCAAAGGGAAAAGCCGATTGGTGGAGGCGGGAAAGCAGCAGCAGTTGCTGCCAGCACTCACCGCCAATCAGCGGCACATATGGGCCGCAGTGGGGAGGACAAAAAACTGGTAAGTGATCGCACATTTGTTTATGCAATCACGAGTTTGTTTGCGCAACCGCGATTTAGTTAGCGTGATCGCGCAAACAAGTGCGAATGTGATGAATTTCGGCAAGTTTGCTTTATGGGACGCAGCGACTTTTTCCCCCTGCTTTGGGAGGAAGAAAAGTGCATCTTGTAAAGCGAAAAATACGGTATATTGTGGTTCGTTCAAAAAAAGAGCATATTAGAAAGATATGTACATTGGGTATTTTTTCTGCAAGTGATGTTTATTTTCGGGCATAATACAAGTAGCCCTCAAAGGTTGCTTCTTCCATGACGGGATAAAGGTCAGGCTACTAGTTAGCATCCAGGTTATTATAACCAACTACTTAAAAAGTAACCACTTTAACAACTTTAAAAAAAATCCCACTGTCACTGACCTAATAAACTAGTCACCAAGAGTATTTTCTCCCTAGTAAAAACATTTACTGAAGCTATTCTTATAGTGCCACTCCGGTGAAATGTATTTTTTGATCATTATGTAATTATTCACCACTATATATAAATTACCCAGCATTACCTTGGTTCGTTATTCTTTTAAATCTGAAATTCAGGTTCTTTTTCTCCTTGGGTGGTCATGTGATATCAATTCTGAGCAGCTCAGATTTACTTGGCTTTATGTATTTTAAAACTAGTCAGTTTCTCAGTCAGCATATTTCCTCTGTGATGACATTACATGAAGTGTACCACGCAGGTTCTTCAGAGGAGACACAGACACTCCTATCACAGTTACAGCTTCTGTCACAGTTATAGTAGAGGAGATCACAGCTCATCCTCCTGACTATATACTGTGGCAAGGCAATATACAGATTAGCCTGCTGGAGGCTGGAGAACAGGCATGTGGAGGTGCTAATGAGTAGGGACAGCTGTATGGGAGTGTCTGGAAGAGTTAAAACCTCCAGACATATTGAGTTTAATGATTGAAAACCAGAGCAGAGCTGCTGCTGGAGCCCTTCACTGGAAAAGAAGCTGGGAGGAGGTTGAAGGCCTGAGGTCTGTGGTAGACTAGGCTGTGGTACTGCCAACGAGTCTGACAGGGAATAACACCCCTAGACTGACACTTGGTTGGATATGCTATTGGACAGTGCTGTGATGTGTAGTGGTGCTAGGCCACTGTATTAGATAGGAGAGCATCCTATGAGTTATTAGCCAAATGGCTAGGATTTTGGTTGTTAATGCATGGGTATTGATTTGCCCCACTTGCAGTCCATTTTTGGGTTAAAAATATTGGGTTATAATGTACTCTTCCTCCATTCCATTCCTTTCCTTTTTAGATTTTGTTTTCCCTTTTTCTTTTCCTTTCCTATCTCTTTTTTTTTTTACGGTTTGTTTTTCCCATCTTGCGCTGTTCCACAGTTCCACCACAGTCGGCGGTGTAAAATAGTAGGTTATCTTTCCCTATCAAGTGAATAGAGGAATAGAGAGGGTACATGGGGTGGGTGGGGATAACTATCGGCAGAGGTTTGGGGAGGAATGGGTTGGGGATCGACCTTTAATGAGGGTCTTCTTCCCTCTTCACAGGGGTTGGAAATTCAGGACCAAGCAGAATTGCAGTTTACACTTACAATACCATAGGTAGAGCCTGAATGGCCCCACCTCCAGGAGTGTAAAAAAAAAACTTGTACATTTTCATGCATACAAGTATTTTTGCAAAAAAAAATTCTTTCTGCACCATCCCTGGCATTTTTCTGGAATGAAAGCTGGTATAAATTATACCAGAAATGTAAGTCAGGTTGAACTTGGAGTATATTTCTGAGAAGGTGTACGGAGGTACCGGAAAAGTGTATGCCTTTTCATGTATTAAGCGCACCGTGTGTCGAGGAAAATCATACTAATAAGTCGGCACGACATTCATCTTAAGGGGGCTGATGGAAATACTTGAGCGCTTGTCACTCAGGTAACTTAGCATGCCATTAAAAGTGAATGGAACATCAGTGCTCCATTTAGTTATCTCCTTTCTGTTGGGGGTGCAGTAACGCTACAGTGAGGAGGATGGGGGATACGGGACCCCATTCTTGAAATTGGCAGGGGTAGCACTGTGGTCAGGGAAAAACTTGTAATCTTGGTATAACCCCTCTAATGAGAACTTGTCAGCTGTTTGGATCTGTCTGTTTTAGTAAATTCTTGCATAGGTGATAAAATAAGAGTTGTGGAATACCTTTATCTAGAACTCTGCATTGTTTTATTTTCTGGGAAATGTATGAATAAATCGACAACCAGATGTTACCATTCTCCATGTCCCTAAGGGTGCATTCAGACGACCGTATATCGGCCGGCTATTCACGCCAGCCGATATACAGCGTCTCTCTCTGCAGGGGGGGGAGGCTAGAAGAGCTGGGAGCAGTGCTCTGAGCTCCCGCCCCCTCTCTGCCTCCTCTCCACCCCTCTGCACTATTTTCAATGAGGAGAGGCGGGATGGGGCGGAGCTAATTCCCAAAACTTAGCCCTGCCCCCGTCCCGCCTCCTCTCATTGCAAATAGTGCAGAGGGTGGAGAGGGGGTGGAGAGGAGGCAGAGAGGGGGCGGGAGCTCAGAGCACTGCTCCCGGCTCTTCCAGCCATCTCCCCCTGCAGAGAAAGATGCCGTATATCAGCCAGCATTAATACCCGGCCGATATACGGTCGTCTGAATGCTCCCTAAGGGCGGCTTCACTCAAGCATACTTGCGTATTTGCATAGTGAACAAGGTAGATTTGCGAGCGTATTGGCGCATAATAGTGCTGTACTTTTTGCGCACGCAGGAAACTGTTCACACACACGAGCAACACTTCCCACCCTGATTTAAAAGGCTATTTACCCTAAGGAGGTGCTGGTGAGTTCTGTTCTTCATGAAATTGCACAGAGAATTATGCATTTGCGTGAGTATTTGCGCATCTCGCATAGACTTCTATTGGACCTTTGCTGCGCAATATGCAGAAAGATAGAACAAAATCTATTTTTTTGAACACTAGGGGAATGTGTGCACAAAAAATCTTCATGAGAATGAACCCATTGACATCAATGGCCTCGATTCTCTGCACAATACACACGTATATTTTACTCGCGCAAAAACAATTATTAAAGCTGCCTTAAGGCCGCTTTTAAATGGCCGTGAAACTTGCATGAGGTTTGTGTGGTGCGAGACGCACAAATCTCGCACGGATATGAATCCTATTCTTTTGAATGGAGTCATATACAAGAGCAATGTTTTCCCGTACCTCGGAACGTATCGCCCATTCATTTCAATGGGACCTTTAATGCATTGCATGGCTCTCGCATGTCGTGTGATGTGCATGCAAGTGCAATGCAAGGTCTCCCATTGAGATCAATGGCGACACTTGCGATCCGCTGTTGTGTGTGTGAAACTTTCACGATAGGATCAAAATTTCACAGATGCAGCGCGAAGCGTTTTTTCCTCGCATCTGCTGTCAAATCGAACATTGACGAGCGTGATATTAGGCCGGGTTCCACACCTGATCTCGCGCTCGCCCATGTGTAGGCTAAGTTGTTTTCCTACACAGTCTTGCAGCTGGATCCAACCCGGCCGTCTGCATGAGGCCATAATCTGAACTTTCCTAAAACCTGAAGCAGAAGACTGAGCCTATAATCCAATTCTAAAACTTTTATTCTATTGTCTCCAAATATTTTGTTAGCATGAAACTATGAATTATTGTTAATCTATTAATTGACCGTTATATTGCAAACTGATGTCTTAAGTTCCTGTTCCCACAGTGACCATATAGTTTCATAAACTGCAGGTTAATTTCAGTGATACAAACAAAAGTTACCATGGCAACAAAACATAATATGTTTGCATTTCTTAATACAGAAACGTACAAAAACATTTTGTAACTGCAATGAGTATTTTTCACACACCGTTATAACCGCATAACAGCAACTTCCTTTTTATTTGCAAAGTTTGTTCGCATATAAACCAAATCAGGAAGCAGGGTCAAGAAAGCAAACGAGGTAAAGTGACTACTTAGTCTAACCAGTGTTCTAGAACTGGTGGCAGAGAGAATCAGAAGTTTGGTGTAGGACTTGCATGGCAGTAGTTGCTCATAATGGGGTTAATATAAGTAAGGGCTTCCACGGACGAGTGTGTGCGCAAATACGCTCGCCGCAATGGAGTGTATTTGCGCATGAACGGGGTTTTGAGATGGCAATAATCAGACTGATATGTGTGAGTGAGTGCATAGTAATGGTGCTCAAAATGCCAGTTCACACATTAAAAAGATCCCTTTCCATGGACTAGAACGGCTATTAAAGCCTAATATGGGCAGCTGTCTTCTTTTCCCAGCATGGTTTGCAGGGTCAGACCCTTCCCTTTGCTTTATTTTAACATGCCATTGACTTCTATGGCAGCTTTCTGCGTAAAACACAGAAAGATAAGGGCGGCTTCAGACGACCATATATCGGCTGGGTATTCACGCCGGCCGAAATACGGCGTCTCTCTGCAGGTGGAAGAGGCTGGAAGAGCCAGGAGCAGTGCACTGAGCTCCCGCCCCCTCTCTGCCTCCTCTCCGCCCCTCTGCACTATTTGCCATGAGAGGAGGCGGGACTAGGGCAGGGCTAAGTTCCGGGAATTAGTTCTGCCCCCATTCCGCCTCCCCTCATTGCAGAGGGGTGGAGAGGGGGTGGAAAGTTGGCGGAGAGGGGGCAGGAGCTAAGAGCACTTCTCCCGGCTCTTCCAGCCTCCTCCCCCTACAGAGAGCGACGCCGTATATCGGCCAGCGTGAATACACAGACGATATACGGTCGTCTGAATAAGCCCTAAGGCATGTCTATCTTTCCTCGCACTCATGAGAACGAACCCATTAAAATCAATGGCTTTGCTTCGTCACATTTCACACTCGCGAGTTTCACACTCGCAAAAACTTGTGCAAACATGTTCATGTTTTTAGTTAGTCAGGGCTTCTTCACATCTGCATTAAGGATTTTCATTTCAATTCTATTTGTCTGTTCCATTTTTAAAGCAGAAAAATGGAAGTCAAATAGAATTAAAGGTTTCTGTTTTTGCCCGTGGATTTCAATGCATTTTTTTAAAGTTATGTTTTCATTTGGATTTCTTTCTATTATGGTTTCTCTTAAACTATTTTTTCTGTTAAAAAACAGTTTTTTGAAAACCCATTGAAATGGGAAAAAAACAGGAACACTTAATTCCATTTGAATTCCATTTTCCAAAAATGGAACTGATAGACAAAATTCAAATGGAAATCCCTAACACAGATGTAAATGAGCCCTGAGATGAGGCTGAGAACAGTTACGCACTATAGTGATACTTAAAACAAGGATGCACAACCTTTTCTACTCCCAAGGTCCTTTTGTGGGATCGCAGCATTTCCTAGAGCTGAAATAAAACTTAGGATGTGTTCAAATCTGCATTTGGAGCCTCTGTCACAGATGTGTCCTAAAATTCTGGGCTAAATAGTCCAGCATGCTGTGCTAGTTTGTCCCGTAAAATGCTTGGAAGCGTGATATAAACCAAACATACCCCATTATTGTCAATGAGGTCTGTTGAGCATTGTTCTTGCCAGTGATGTGCTGAATCTGTCATTTCTTCGATTTTCATTGTTTTGCTCCCATGATGTGCCAAACAATGGAATTAACAGGTGCAGATGTAAACAAAGCCTTAAGGAGGTGCTACCATCGGAGATATTTATAACAGAGAGAAAGGCATGGTCAACTCTCCAACTTGTTTCCTCCTCTTTGGGGACATCCATTCTCCTGGCATATGGTAGTCCCAGTGTTGGAACCTCCACATATCAGAGATAGATTACATATTCTGTGAATATGGAATAGATGTCTCAAAGAAGACTCACTATAGGGTAAAACTGACATGTTGAGGCACATTTATCTAAAGGCTCATTACACGCAAAGATTGAAAGATTGACAGTTTTAGTGATCATTTTACATAAAGTACTAATGGGCACTAATGCCCATTAGCACTTTATCAGCTTAATTTGCATGCAAATGAGCCTCCAGGAGCTGCTTGCATAACTCAGCAGGTAGTCTGAGCTCTGCAATCAGCTCCTTTGTTCTCGCACACGCTGCCATCATGATTACAATGTAATCAGCGGCTCCTGTGGATAACACAACTTGAGGTCTGTGTTATCTACTCTCTGGTTGAACAATGGATATTAAGCTCACCTTAAAGTCATCGTTCAGCCAAACTATGGTAGCATTTACATGCAACAATTATCGCTCATATGCCATCGTTTTAACAAATTTTAAGCGATAATCGTTGCATATAAATGGGCCTTAAGATCAATCTTTTATACATCAGTCTTAGATAAATGACAATAGAATAAAATGTTCCAAATATAATAAGATTCTTAAGTCTCTAATGACATTTGTTACATTTTAGGCTAGCTGTGCAGCATGTAGAATCATAGAATGGTAGAAATGGAAGGGACCTCCAGGGTCATTTGGTCCAACCCCCTGCTCAGTGCATGATTCACTAAATTATCTCAGAAGTCTATCCATCCAGGTAAAACCAGCCATTTGCACTATATTTACACCATTGTCTGATATAAACTATAGTGAATTTGATGGCTGTGGGTAGCCGCACCAATTTTTTGGGTGGGGCTACCCAGGGGTGGTGAGGTTGGCATAAAAATGTAAGAAAGTCACAAATTTCTGCAGGAGTGGGACATGCTAAAAAATTAGCAACTTAATTTTGGCGTAAATTTGTTTATGAATTCCCCCCACTGTACTATGCCTAGTGCAGGGCCTGATTAAGTGGTGCATGACCCAGGGATTCAAAGAGCAAAAAAAGAAGTACCAGTCATGTCAACATGAGTTTTGACTTGATTGCTCCTTTAAGTTGCTTAAAATAGAACTCCTACAACACACAGTATCCCCATAGCAGTGCCATCTAACAAGGTTCACCCAGTTGTGCCAATCGCAGTTCCCCCAGTGTCCTAGCTGTCACCACTGGTACTAGTCAAACTGTGCTTCCCATTAGTGCCAAGCACACAGTGTACCATTAGCACTTACAGTCCTTGCTTTGCTGCTCCACTTCTCTCTGATATGGAATATATATGTGAGGAGTCACTGGAGGACATTCACATGTATCTTCCAAAACCTACATTGACATCTGTGATCAGTGCATAGAAATGAGATGAGATTAGCCTCCATCAGTAGGATGTTGCAGTGTTTTGACAGACATGTCTGTCCGAACCATTAGGACACAGAACCATGCAGAATAAATTGGTGCTATACAAATAAAGATTATTATCATTATGTCTCTGACCACATGGTTGGAGGCTGCTGAGAATGACATTACAAGTCATGGGATCTACGGAGAGAATAAAAACCATTGCCACTCAGAACATTATGGGTCTAATTTTTTTTACTCACGCCTTTATGCTTTGGGCTGCAGCTATTCCCACATTTGACCATAGTATTGGTAAATCATCCTATAATCCAACACCAGCCTATCTTTTTAAAGATTGTCCTATTACTGTGTGCATGAAAGCTGGTACTAGGTTCACGGTAATGTATAGCCTTCTGGCCATTTATTATACTTCTGGCTTAGCAATGGAATATAAGAATTAATGCCCGCAGCATCACAGTGGACCTGGACCCTGTATAACAACACATCAGGTCCTTATGGCTCTATATTGTGGGTAAGAATTGTGTGTGCCAAGGTATGGTGCCAACATAAGGCAACATACTCTTCCTATCAAGCAATGCCATGCGATGGAACATTCCCCCAAGTTTCTCCTGCTGATTGTCACAGAAAATTGGATTCCCGTAGAGGTTCAATATTGGCTCATAGAACTCAATTGACACCATGTAACGTTAATTCAAGATTAAGTTTGACCCAAAATATGGTATGGATGAGTAAAGTATTTGTAAGCTCTTCTTTACTGAAGTGTGCATGCATTCCTAAATACATATTTGCATTCATTGCTACAGTTCTATTCGCTTTTACCACTTGAGTCAACTAAACATAGTAAGTGATACTCCAATTATACATTGATGCTGAAACTGATACTTGTATAACTGTTTGTTGAGGTATGACAGTTTTAAGACCGTAGCCTTTATTTCAACCCCTGCAGGAATTTCTGGCCATTGTCCAGGCTTCTGAACTATACAGTATGTGATTGCACTATATGTGTATAGGCACGTGCGGAATGGACAGGGTTGTGTGTAGATTGTATATTCAGTACTATGGTGCATCACATGAACAATTCCATTCTCCTATGTATATGTTATATAGAAGACAGGCAAATATTTTTTTTTAATATCCAAGCAATTCAGCATGATTTCGGCAGGGGTTTTCCGAGTAAATTTGGGGCAATGGGGAATGCAGAGTGCATAGAAAAAATAAACCGAGTATTCACTTACCGCTGTGGTGATGCTCCCCTGCCGCACTCTACTGGTCCTCTAGTCTTCTATTGACAAGCACTGCAGCGGTCACATGAGTTATTTACCCCAGGACCATTGCAGCCAATGGAAGGCCTGACATGTCACTGATGTCTCATAAAACTGTCTGGGGCTGGAAGCCTTCTGGCCAGGTGACTTTTGGGCACCTCAAGCTACAGGATCCAGGTGCGACATTAGGGGGGGTTCTCTGGGACTTTTACTATTTTACTTGTGCTCAGGATAGGTCATCAATAATAGATTGTCAGGAGTCTACCGCTCGGAAGCCCTTTGATTAGTTGATCCCTGGGCCTGCTGTCAGTGCACACAGTGCTGGAAGCAGATAGCGTTGTCTGTATTACAGCAGATCGCTTTGATACTGCAGCAAGAAGAGAAATGCAAAAAGTGCTACCATAACACAGGTTTCATCAAAGTATAGACAAATGTAGAAGTGAGAGAAGCCCTCACCTGAAGTGTTACGAACCAGTGGAAAGGAGAGACAGCTGTAGCCCTTATACCATGGGATCGCCAGGAGCTAGGTCTAAGGATATAGAGCAGAGGAGCAGGAAAAAAGAGTAAACACTGGTGCTGCTGTCCGAATATGCCCAAAAGTAAGATGGTTTTGGATTGCCTTTACTGGTACACAGGCTACCCATTATAGAGTTGAGCCACCTACTTTGTCAGGCCACTCACAGAGGTGCGGCACATTTCAATGCGTATAAGGGATTCTTTACATGGCACATGTACAACTATGCTCACCACTATGGAGCATAGTTGTGCGTGAACAAGGTTAAAATCTTTTTTTTTACCTTTCAAACTCTGCCCTTTTCTGCGTGTTTAACCCCTTAGTGACGTCCGCATCGAGATTCTACGTCCTACCTGAGTGGGCTTTAATCCTAGAGGACGTAGAATTATGCGTCCTCTTAGGATTAATGCCCCTCAGGCTCTGGACGTGACAGCTCCAAGCTGTCGGTGCCCGCAGGTAGCCGACAGTATGGAGCTGTCATCCCGGGCTGCGGGCAGTCCCCCGCGGCATTGCAATCAGCGCTATCCAATGGATAGCGTCGATCGCAATAAAGTTTAAAAAAAAGTTTGAAAAGTTAAAGATTCAGCTGCCCTGATGGATCGGATCCATCAGGGCAGCTGAAAGTACTCACCCGCCTTCCCTGTAGTCTGCCGTGGTGAAAGGGTCCTCCGGGACCCGGTGCGGCTCTTCTGCGCATGCACGCCAGACGAATGACGTCACTGAAGGTAGCCGGGAACCAGGAGATGTCCCTGGGCCCAAGATCGCCGCTATCCAGTGGATGCGACCGCCGGCAAAATGCTGCACATGTGCAGGAGGCGCGGAGCCCAGGAAACCTAAAGTCTCCTTTCTTCCGGCGACCAATGGTCGCCGAAAGCCTGGAGCGGTGAGCGGTCCCCGGTCACGTGATAAAAAGTAGCGATCTACCTTAGGCCGGTCTCACATGACCGGATACGAATTACAGATTCCGCTTGCGTCTGATCTGCGGTAATACGCAGATCAATCGCATTGGATTACACAATTCCGCTCACGAAAAACACACAGTACACATTATTACTTTTATCTAAGATTTGGGGGAACGCCAAAAAGGGTGCGGAGTGAGTGTGTGTGTGTGGGGGGGGGGATTTTTAGGGAGTCAATTTTTTTTCCCCCACACAAGTGAGCGATGGGGCCCTGAATTTATTCAGTTGTGCCCTGCAGTCCAACGGGTGTTCCCTGCATTATAGACCTAGCCATGTGTCCTGTAAGTAGATTAGGGCCACAATGGGTATGTTTCTGAACATTGGGGGTATCCATTTTGCAGTGAACGTCTTCATTCCTTTGTACACTGTACAAAAAAGACTGGTTTTAAATTGACAGAATTGCCAAAAAAACGAAAATCGCAATTTTTTCCTTCTGCTTTGCTTAGATTAAGTCAAATACTGTGCGGTCAAAATACGCAGTACACCCCTAAATGAATTCGTTAGGGGTTTACTTTTCAAAGTGGGGTCATTTGTGGGGGTTTTTTTAATCATTTTGGCCGCTCAGTGGCTCTATAAGTGGGCAATGGGGCCTGGAATTAACAGCTTTTAAATTGACACAATTGCCAAAAAAATGAAAATCGTAATTTTTTTCCTACTGCTTTGCTTAGATTTATTCAAAAATTGCATGGTGAAAATTCACAGTAGACCCCTAGATGAATTCGTTAAGGGGTCTAGTTTTAAAAATGGGGTCATTTGTGGGCGTTCTCTACGGTTTTGGCCGCTCAAGGGCTCTACAAGTGAGCAATGGGGACTAAATCACCTTCATGCAAAATGTCTGTTCTGAAAGCCACCGATTACTCCTTTCATTTTGGGCCCCATTGTGCATCCAGACATAAGATTAGGGCCACAATGGGTATGTCTCTGAACACGGGAAAAACAGGGGTATAAATTTTGGGGGGCAAGTTTTAATTCATGTGTGTGCTGTACAAAAAAAGCTGTTTTTAAAATGACAGAATTGGCAAAAAACGAATCTCATAATTTTTTCCTTCTGCTGTGCTTGAATTCATTCAAAAACTGTGGGGTCAAAATGGGCAGTACACCCCTAGATAAATTCATTAAGGGTGTAGTTTTCAAAATGGGGTCATTTGTGGGGGGTTTCTATGGTTTTGGTCGCTCAACAGCTCTACAAGTGGGAAATGGGGCATAAAAGGCCTTCAAGCAAAATCTCTGTTCGGAAAGCCACCGACTACTCCTTTCATTTTGGGCCCCTTCGTGCATCCAAACATAAGATTAGGGCCAGAATGGGTATGTCTCTGAAAACGGGAGAAACAGGGGTATCCATTTTGGGGTGCAAGTCTTCATTCATGTGTGTGCTGAAGAAAAAAAGCTGTTTTTAAAATGACAGAATTGCCAAAATAACAAAACTTATATTTTTTACCTTCTGCTTTGCTTGAATTCATTCAAAAACTGTGGGGTCAAAATGGGCAGTACACCCCTGGATAAATTCGTTAAGGGGTTTAGTTTTCAAAATAGGGTCATTTGTGGGGTTCTCTATGGTTTTGGCCGCTCAAGAGCTCTACAAGTGGGCAATGGGGCCTAAAAGGCTTTCAAGGAAAATTTCTGCTCTGAAAACCACCGACTACTCCTTTCATTTTGGGCCCCGTTGTGCATACAAGCATAATATTAGGGCCACAATGGGTATATTTCTGAAAACAGGAAAAATAGGGGTATCCATTTTGTGGTGTCACTCCTTATTCTGATGTGCACTATAGAAAAAAAATATGTCTTTAAAATGACATATTTTCAAAAATGTAAATTTTTATTTTTTCTCTTCTAAATTGCATTAACTCCTGAAAATAACTGTGGGGTCAAAATACTCATAACCCCCCTCAGTGAATGCATTAAGGGATGTAATTTTAAATTGGGGTCATTTGTGGGGGTATCAATTATTCTGACACCTATGAGCCTTTGCAATCTTGGCTTGGTGCAGGAAAACAAAGTGTTCCTCAAAAGTAATGTTAAATTTGTACGTCTCCTAAATGGTTAAAAAAACAAGAAAGTTTTTCAAATGTGCGTCCAGAATAAAGTAAACTGACGGAAATATATACCTTAGCAAAAATTTGTACAGTATGTTTGCACATATTTGCGTAATTACAGTTGAAAATGTGAAAAAATGACAATTTTTTCCAAATTTTCCCAATATTGGCACTTTTAATAAATATTCATAAATTCTATCCGTCTATTTTTTCCACCTACATGAAGTACAACATGTGGCGAAAAAACTATGTCAGAATCACTTGGATATGTAAAGCCTTTACGGAGCTATACTATGTTAAGTGACACATGTCAGATTTTCAAAATTTGGCTCCGTCACTAAGGCACAAACAGGCTTCGTCACTAAGGGCTTAAATAAAAAGCGAGAAGCCAGGTCCTGCCTTATCTTTTTTTGCACGTAGTTTTAATGCTCAAGAATCCCAATAGTGGAAATGAAACCATTGAAATCAATGGTTTCGTTTTGTACCGTTATGGCGTTTATTCAGTCTATTGTACATTACACAGGCATTATATGACATTTATCACATAATCAGTTTAAAAAGGAACTATTGAGGTATTCAACCTGGGTTACCATAGATGAAAAACTCTTCATCCTATGGAATGTCATATTACAACATAAACTTCATGGTCTACCGCATTTATAGGACCCAACCAGAGAGAGAAAGATAGTAGAGTTTTTTTTTTCCTTTTCGGCAAACAGCTTGGGTTTAGTAGATTACGCAAAGCTAGAGATCTTCTATAGATCATCCTCGGGACAATGGGAATTCGGTCCTTAAAGGGGTTGTCCCGCGGCAGCAAGTGGGTCTATACACTTCTGTATGGCCATATTAATGCACTTTGTAATGTACATTGTGCATTAATTATGAGCCATACAGAAGTTATCAAAAGTTATTCACTTACCTGCTCCGTTGCTGGCGTCCTCGTCTCCATGGTTGCCGTCTAATTTTCGCCGTCTAATGGGGCAGATTACTCGTGTGCAGTACTGTTGAGGCTGCTTTTAGCAGTGTTGCACTTTTTTTTTTTTTTTGTATATCGGGTGTGCAGACCATTGCGTCCTCAGTCTGCAGTAATTTTACATAGTATAGGGCCAGTACTGGTGAGGCAGGGAAAGAGATATTCAGGCTATATAGGCAGTGGGCTTTTTCAAACAAATTGGGGGAAAAACTATATTTGGGCTGCCTGTGACCGTCTTCAGTGTACTGCGTGTCTGCTGGGGGTAGTAGTCCTAATTAATACGCAGCTAAGTGTTACAGCAGGCTTGCGCAAAATTGTTTGCTGGCTCTGTGTTGCCCGTTACATCAACGCCGTCATCGCACCAGAGGGAAACAGAATATATAATATACGCTGCCTACAGTATATGTCTGCTGTCTCAGCTCACCATTTAAAAAAAGGGAAGCCAAATACTTAAGGCGTACCACTGCCCTTTGGGGACTTGACTGCTTCTGCGCTGTGAATTCCACTAGCTCAGTGATACGCACCTACGCCTCACTACAGGCGTGCGCAAAATTGTTTCCTGGCTCTGCGTTGCCTGTTACATCACCGCCGTCATCGCGCCAGAGGGAAACAGAATATATAATATACGCTGCCTACAGTATCTGTCTGCTGTCTCAGCTCACCATTTAAAAAAAGGGAAGCCAAATACTTAAAGGGGTTGTCCCGCGCCGAAACCGTTTTTTTTTTTTTTTCAATAGGCCCCCCGTTTGGCGCGAGACAAACCCAATGCATGTGTTAAAAAAAAAAAACGTTTAGTACTTACCCGAATCCCCGCGCTGCGGCGACTTCTTCCTTACCTTAGCAAGATGGCCGCCGGGATCTTCACCCACGATGCACCGCGGGTCTTCTCCCATGGTGCACCGTGGGCTCTGTGCGGTCCATTGCCGATTCCAGCCTCCTGATTGGCTGGAATCGGCACACGTGATGGGGCGGAGCTACGAGGACCAGCTCTCCAGCACGAGCGGCCCCATTCACCAGGGAGAAGACCGGACTGCGCAAGTGCGTCTAATCGGGTGATTAGACGCTGAAATTAGACGGCACCATGGAGACGAGGATGCTAGCAACGGAACAGGTAAGTGAATAACTTCTGTATGACTCATAATTAATGCACGATGTGCATTAATATGGCCATACAGAAGTGTATAACCCCACTTTCTTTCACGGGACAACCCCTTCAAGGCGTACCACTGCCCTTTAGCGACTTGACTGCTTCTGCGCTGTGAATTCCACTAGTTCAGTGATAGGCACCTACGCCTCACTACAGGCAGGCGCAAAATTGTTTCCTGGCTCTGCTGTGCGTTCCGTAAGAGAAGTCAGCCTCCAACCACAAGCCAATAAGCGGCACATTTAATTACAGCGTTCTGTTTCTGCTCTACTCGTAATACACCATGCTGAGGGGTAGGGGTAGGCCTAGAGGACGTGGATGCGGGCGAGGACGCGGAGGCCCAAGTCAGGTTGTGGGCACAGGCCGAGCTCCTGATCCAGGTGTATCGCAGCCGACTGCTGTGGGATTAGGAGAGAGGCACGTTTCTGGCGTCCCCAGATTCATCTCACAATTAATGGGTCCACGCGGTAGACCTTTATTAGAAAATGAACAGTGTCAGCAGGTCCTGTCGTGGATGGCAGAAAGTGCTATCGACCACCCAGAGTTCTACGCCGTCCACTGCTGCAACTCTGAATCCTCTGGCTGCTGCTCCTCCTTCCTCCCAGCCTCCTCACTCCATTACAATGACACATTCTGAGGAGCAGGCAGACTCCCAGGAACTGTTCTCGGGCCCCTGCCCAGAATGGGCAGCAATGGTTCCTCTCCCACCGGAGGAGTTTGTCGTGACCGATGCCCAACCTTTGGAAATTTCCCGGGGTCCAGGGGATGAGGCAGGGGACTTCCGGCAACTGTCTCAAGAGCTTTCAGTGGGTGAGGAGGACGATGACGATGAGACACAGTTGTCTATCACTCAGGTAGTAGTAATTGCAGTAAGTCCGAGGGAGGCGCACACAGAGGATTCGGAGGAAGAGCAGCTGGACGATAAGGTGACTGACCCCACCTGGTTTGCTAAGCCTACTGAGGACAGAGGGGGAGGCAAGTGCAGCAGCAGGGCAGGTTGGAAGAGGCAGTGAGGTGGCCAGGGGTAGAGGCAGGGCCAGACCGAATAATCCACCAACTGTTTCCCAAAGCACCCCCTCGCGCCATGCCACCCTGCAGAGGCCGAGGTGCTCAAAAGTGTGGCAGTTTTTCACTGAGAGTGCAGACGACCGACGAACTGTGGTGTGCAAGGTTTGTCGCGCCAAGATCAGCCGTGGAGCCACCACCACCAGCCTCACCACCAGCATGCGCAGACATATGATGGCCAAGCACCCCACAAGGTGGGACGAAGGCCGTTCACCACCTCCGGTTTGCACCACTGCCTCTCCCCCTGTGCCCCAACCTGCCACTGAGATCCAACCCCCCTCTCAGGACACAGGCACTACCGTCACCCGGCCTGCACCCACACCCTCACCTCCGCTGTCCTCGGCCCCATCCAGCAATGTCTCTCAGCGCACCGTCCAGCCGTCGCTAGCGCAACTGTTTGAGCGCAAGCGCAAGTACGCAGCCACGCACCCGCACGCTCAAGCGTTAAACGTGCACATAGCCAAATTGATCAGCCTGGAGATGCTGCCATATAGGCTTGTGGAAACGGAGGCTTTCAAAAACATGATGGCGGCGGCGGCCCCGCGCTACTCGGTTCCCAGTCGCCACTACTTTTCCCGATGTGCCGTCCCAGCCCTGCACGACCACGTCTCCCGCAACATTGTACGCGCCCTCACCAACGCGGTTACTGCCAAGGTCCACTTAACAATGGACACGTGGACAAGCACAGGCGGGCAGGGCCACTATATCTCCCTGACGGCACATTGGATGAATTTAGTGGAGGCTGGGACCGAGTCAGAGCCTGGGACCGCTCACGTCCTACCCACCCCCAGAATTGCGGGCCCCAGCTCGGTGCTGGTATCTGCGGCGGTGTATGCTTCCTCCACTAAACCACCCTCCCCCTCCTCCTACGCAACCTCTGTCTCGCAATCAAGATGTGTCAGCAGCAGCTCGTCGCCAGCAGTCGGTGTCGTGCGGCGTGGCAGCACAGCGGTGGGCAAGCGTCAGCAGGCCTTGCTGAAACTACTCAGCTTAGGAGAGAAGAGACACACGGTCCACGAACTGCTGCAGGGTCTGACAGAGCAGACCGACCGCTGGCTTTCGCCACTGAAGCTCCAACCGGGCATGTTCGTGTGTGGCAACGGCCGTAACCTGGTGGCGGCTCTGCAGCTCGGCAGCCTCACGCACGTGCCATGCCTGGCCCACGTCTTTAATTTGGTGGTTCAGCACTTTCTGAAAAGCTACCCACGCTTGTCAGAGCTGCTCGGAAAGGTGCGCCGGTTCAGCGCACATTTCCGCAAGTCCAAGACGGAAGCTGCCACCCTGCGCACCCTGCAACATCGGTGTAATCTGCCAGTGCACGACTGCTGTGCGACGTACCCACACGGTGGAACTCTACGCTCCACATGTTGGCCAGGCTCTATGAGCAGCGTAGAGCTATAGTGGAATACCAACTCCAACATGGGTGGCGTAATGGGAGTCAGCCTCCCACTTGGAAACTTTGAGGAGTCTACCCAGATGGTGAACGGGGATGCTGCAATCATTAGCGTCACCATTCCTCTGCTATGCCTCTTGAGAAGTTCCCTGCAAAGCATAAAGGCAGACGCTTTGCGCTCGGAAACAGAGGCGGGGGAAGACAGTATGTCGCTGGATAGTCAGAGCACCCTCCTGTCTATATCTCAGCACGTTGAGGAGGAGGAGGAGGAGCATGAGGAGGATGAGGAGGAGGGGGAAGAGACAGCTTGGCCCACTGCTGAGGGTACCCATGCTGCTTGCCTGTCATCCTTTCAGCGTGTATGGCCTGAGGAGGAGGAGGAGGAGGAGGATCCTGAAAGTGATCTTCCTAGTGAGGATAGCCATGTGTTGCGTACAGGTACCCTGGCACACATGGCTGACTTCATGTTAGGATGCCTTTCTCGTGACCCTCGCGTTACACGCATTCTGGCCACTACGGATTACTGGGTGTACACACTGCTCGACCCACGGTATAAGGAGAACCTTTCCACTCTCATACCCGAAGAGGAAAGGGGTTCGAGAGTGATGCTATACCACAGGACCCTGGCGGACAAACTGATGGTAAAATTCCCATCCGACAGCGCTAGTGGCAGAAGGCGCAGTTCCGAGGGCCAGGTAGCAGGGGAGGCGCAGAGATCAGGCAGCACAGGCAGGGGAACACTCTCCAAGGCCTTTGCCAGCTTTATGGCTCCCCAGCAAGACTGTGTCACCGCTCCCCAGTCAAGGCTGAGTCGGCGGGAGCACTGTAAAAGGATGGTGAGGGAGTACGTAGCCGATCGCACGACCGTCCTCCGTGACGCCTCTGCTCCCTACAACTACTGGGTGTCGAAGCTGGACATGTGGCCTGAACTTGCGCTGTATGCCCTGGAGGTGCTTGCTTGTCCTGCGGCTAGCGTCATGTCAGAGAGGGTGTTTAGTGCGGTTGGGGGAATCATCACGGATAAGCGTACCCGCCTGTCAACCGACAGTGCCGACAGGCTTGCACTCATAAAGATGAACAAAGCTTGGATTTCCCCAGACTTCTCTTCTCCACCAGCGGACAGCAGCGATACCTAAACAATACGTAGGCTGCACACGCGGATGGAAGCATCGTTCTCTATCACCATCAAAAACAGGCACTTTTAGCTTCATCTATCTGTGTATTATATTCATCCACCTCCTCCTGCTCCTCCTCCTGAAACCTCACGTAATCACGCCGAACGGGCAATTTTTCTTAGGCCCACAAGGCTCAGTCATATAACTTTTCTAAACAATGTTTATACGTTTCAATTCTCATTAAAGTGTTAAAACTTGCACCTGAACCAATTTTTATGTTAAATGGGCTGCCTACAGGCCTAGTTACAAATTAGGCCACATTAACCAAAGCGATTAATGGGTTTCACCTGCCCTCTTGGTTGGGCATGCGCAATTTTTCTGAGGTACATTAGTACTGTTGGTACACCAATTTTTTGGGTCCCTTGCCTACAGTGTAATCCTAGTAATTTTTAGCCCACCTGCATTAAACCTGACATTACCTCAGCTGTGCTGGGCACTGCAATGGGATTTATTTATGTACCGCCGGTGGGTTCCAGGGAGCCACCCATGCTGTCGGTCCACACGGAGTTGTAACTGCATGTGCCCACTTCTAAAGAACCCCAGTCTGACTGGGGCATGCAGTGTGGGCCGAAGCCCACCTGCATTAAACCTGATATTACCTCAGCTGTGCTGGGCACTGCAATGGGATATATTTATGTACCGCCGGTGGCTTCCTGGGACCCACCCATGCTGTCAGTCCACACGGAGTTGTAACTGCATGTGTCCACTTCTAAAGAACCCCATTCTGACTGGGGCATGCAGTGTGGGCCGAAGCCCACCTGCATTAAACCTGACATTACCTCAGCTGTGCTGGGCACTGCAATGGGATATATTTATGTACCGCCGGTGGCTTCCTGGGACCAGCCCATGCTGTCGGTCCACACGGAGTTGTAACTGCATGTGTCCACTTCTAAAGAACCCCAGTCTGACTGGGGCATGCAGTGTGGGCCGAAGCCCACCTGCATTAAACCTGACGTTAGCTTTGCTGTCCAGGGCACTGCAATGGGATATATTTATGTACCGCCGGTGGGTTCCAGGGAGCCACCCATGCTGTCGGTCCACACGGAGTTGTAACTGCATGTGTCCACTTCTAAAGAACCCCAGTCTGACTGGGGCATGCAGTGTGCGCTAAAGCCCACCTGCATTAAACCTGACGTTACCTCAGCTGTGCTGGGCACTGCAATGGGATATATTTATGTACCGCCGGTGGCTTCCTGGGACCCACCCATGCTGTCAGTCCACACGGAGTTGTAACTGCATGTGTCCACTTCTAAAGAACCCCAGTCTGACTGGGGCATGCAGTGTGGGCCGAAGCCCACCTGCATTAAACCTGACATTACCTCAGCTGTGCTGGGCACTGCAATGGGATATATTTATGTACCGCTGGTGGCTTCCTGGGACCAGCCCATGCTGTCGGTCCACACGGAGTTGTAACTGCATGTGTCCACTTCTAAAGAACCCCAGTCTGACTGGGGCATGCAATGTGGGCCGAAGCCCACCTGCATTAAACCTGACGCTACCTCAGCTGTGCTGGGCACTGCAATGGGATATATTTATGTACCGCCGGTGGCTTCCTGGGACCCACCCATGCTGTCGGTCCACACGGAGTTCACCATAGGGAGTTGTACCTGCCTGTGTCTACTTATAAAAAACCCCAGTCTGACTGGGGCATGCAGTGTGGGCCGAAGCCCACCTGCATTTAATCTGACGTTAGCTCTGCTGTCCAGGGCACTGCAATGGGATACATTTATGTACAGCTGGTGGGTTCCAGGGAGCCACCCATGCTGTGGGTGCACACGGAATTCCCATTGTGGAGTTGTACCTGCCTGTGACTATTTATAAAAAACCCCGGTCTGACTGGGGCATGCAGACACCTTGACAGAATGAATAGTGTGTGGCACCTAGGTTCCCCATTGCTATGCCCAGGTGTACAGCTTCTGATGGAGGTGGCACAGGATAGGATTTCTCATTGCTTCTGTACAGCATTGTTGGCTATCGCCCCGCCCCTTTTAAAGAGGGTCGCTGCCTAGCCGTGCCAACCCTCTGCAGTGTGTGCCTGCGGTTCCTCCTCATGGCAGACGCACTTATAAATAGACATGAGTGTGGCGTGGCATGAGGGCAGCTGAAGGCTGCGCAGGGACAATTTGGTGTGCACTGTGGACACTGGGTCCTGCATGGGGGGGGGGGTTGGGCAGCATGTAACCCAGGAGAAGTGGCAGCGGAGTGTCATGCAGGCAGTGATTGTGCTTTGTTGGAGGTAGTGTGGTGCTTAGCTAAGGTATGCATTGCTAATGAGGGTTTTTCAGAAGTAAAAATTGTTGGGAGGGGGGGCACTCTTGCCGCTATTGTGGCTTAATAATGGGACCTGGGAACTTGAGATGCAGCCCAACATGTAGCCCCTCGCCTGCCCGATCCTTTGCTGTGTCGTTCCCATCACTTTCTTGAATTGCCCAGATTTTCACAAATGAAAACCTTAGCAAGCATCGGCGATATACACAAATGCTCGAGTCGCCCATTGACTTCAATGGGGTTCGTTACTGGAAACGAACCCTCGAGCATCGCGAAAAGTTCGTCTCGAGTAATGAGCACCCGAGCATTTTGGTGCTCGCTCATCTCTAGTATACATGAATGTATAGAGCAAAAGAGTTGGAGTTCAGCCATCCAATAAAGATGTTAATTTCGGATGCATCCCCCTCCCATAGGAAAAACAGATGGTCGATAAAGTGATGGTAGAAAACAATATTGTGTGAAAAAGGGTGAGTGGAATTTAACATCTTTTCTACAAGACTTTCCATAAATAAATAAGCATATGATGGAGCGAAACCTGTCCCCATCGCATAGTCTATGATTTGTTCAAAAAGAGCCCATGGAACTGTCCAAGATGAATGATATACAGGCAAGGAGGAACTGTTTCTGGAGTGGTGGCATCTGGTTATCAAGGGACAAAAAATGGCTTATAGCCACCAACCCCAAGTCATGGGGAATATTGGAATAAAGGGCGGTCACATCCATACTGATGAATGTCATGTCTGAATAATTCCAATTGAGTTGATTAAGCTTGCAGAATAACTGTGTCAAATCCTTCAGGACGGGAGGTGGATAGCTAATTTTTGCAAGTGCAAATCAACAAAGTGCGATAAATTATTATTGAGGGAACTAATCCCTGATGTGATGGGGGGGGGGGGCAGGTGGAGAAGCTTCACTGCTTCACTTTTCACATATGTTAGAAAATGACATGGTTTGAAGTCACTTCTCTTATCTACTTGACACCTGCAACAGTAACAGTTTCCTCCTCGGTCCTCCCAAGAGACACATATTTATAGCCTCAGAAGTACTGGTATATAAGCAGAAGGGACACACTTGTCTGTTAGAGAACGGCAAGGTTGCAGTGGATTATCAGTTGTCATATAGAGTACAATGCCATCATATTCTGATCATTTTCATGTACATTTAAATCCATCACTAGTCTATAGGTAGTTGTATCATCTCCCTAAGGATGACAATACAAATAATGCTCATATTTAAAGAGGATTTACTCCTAAAACATTCAATTGCCCACAAATCAGAAGACCAGTATTATAAATAGTATGATAGTTTGAAGCTCTGTAACTATTACCAGTGCCGTCTTAACAGCATTACGGGCCCCCTGGCAAAGCATTGTACTGGGGCCCCTACGACAAATACTTACAGGAATAAAAAGGAATATAAATGAAAATCTTCATATTTATTTTATTGGCACTTCCAACAAAATGGGTGTTGAAACATTAAAAACATGTGTAGTAACAACTAATGAACATTTGAACAGTATTCGAGGCTTGTTAAACACAATAATACTTACTCAGTAAGCCATACAGATTAGATGCCACATTATGTTTCATTTCTGCTGATAGGGTTATTGACCTGGAAATATATATTATATGGGGATGCGGCAGTCACGGGACGACGTCGAGAAAACTCCGGAGGACGAGCAAGTTAGTAATTGGTGACGTAGACCAGAGAACCGGAAGTCTAAGTCTCTAGGGTCTATTCTCCTCTTGTACTGTAGATGTCTCTTTGTTCATAGTGCCAGGCTACTTTACACTAGGAAGTACCGAGACAATGTACTACGCTGCACAAGATGATCCACACTTCCATTTACAGAAATGATGGATAATTTACAATAGGAATTATGGGTAATTTGAAAGTGAAACAGAAAGTGACAAAATTAAAGTCTTCACACATGGCATAGACAGATTGGAGCCAAGTTCATATCCCACCACACGAAAATATTATATATGATACGAAGTGCGCTGAAATGTTAACATTAGAGTTGAATGAACGTACTCTGTCGAGCTTGATGCTCGTTCCAGTATTAGCGTACTCGATGGTGCTCGTTACTCGAACGAGCATCAAGCCATGTTCGACCCCGTCCCAGTTTTTGGCTCCTCCCCGCTGTGACGTGCCTGTTTTGGCCCCGCCGCGACGCAGCGCGCGTCAATGGCAAATTTTTTGTCTGGCGGGCAGGGGAGAGAGAGACAGAGAGACGAACAAAGAAAAAAAAAAAAAAAGCTCGGCACCCGGCGTCCCTCCTACAAAAATGCTCGAGTCTCCCATTGTAGCCAATGGGGTTCATTACTCGAGTAGAGCTCTCGAATTTTACAAATAGCTCGACTCGAATAACGCGGACCCGAGCATTTGGGTGCTCGCTCATCTCTAATTAACATTAGAGATGAGCGAGCATAATCTTTAGAGACAAGCGGGCAGGTACTCGAATAAGGCACTACTCGCTTGAGTAGTTTGCCTTAGCGAGTATGCTCGCTCATCTCTAGTTAACATACATGGATTAGTATGGGGCCCCTATGCTTGTGCGGCCCTGGGGAAGTGCCCACATCAGGCCCATGCGCAAAGCTGAGACTGATTACTGTAATTAGTGCGAGGCCCTAAAACTATATTCCTTATTAGGGCACAACCTCTAAGGCTCTGTTCAGGTAGGGCTTGAGAATACCATTGCAGGTTTTTCTGATGTATGTATGCCTCATAGGGAAGGCTCCAACATATAGGCACTATATAGGCATAAAGTAGCCTACGTAGCTGCTTTCATGTTAAAAATATATATATGTATCCCATGATATACTTTTTTAAATTGATATAATTGGGAGTTGCAGATAGTTCTGTTTCCTAATATAGTGTTTAAAGTGGCTCAAAGTGCACAGCCAGCTGGAAAGAGTCACAATGTGCGTGCGTGAGAAATAATGAATGAAACGGGGGCTGGTGAGTATCAAACACCTATCCCCGGACTCCCCGTTCCATCACCTTTGATCCCCATAACATAGTTTAAGGATCTCAAAGCTGATGAGAGGGTCCCTTTAAGAACAAACATTGCATAAAATAATAATTAGTTAGCTGTAATTAACCCCTTAATGATGGGTCCATTTTAGGCCCTAATGACCAACAAATTTTAGTATTTTTTTAATTGTTGCATTCCTGCAGCCATAACTTTTGAATTTTTCTCCCAATATAGCCTCAGAGCTTATTCAGACGGGCGTATATTGGTCGGGCTTTCACGCCTGGTCAATATATACTGCCCCTCTCTGCAAGGGGAGGCGGCACGGGAGCTAGTGCACTGAGTTCCCACCCTTTCTCCGCCCCTCACCACTGTTAGTAACAGGAGAGGGCAGGGTAGAGCATAGCTTAGCTCCACCCCTGTCCCAACCTCCCATTGCAAACAGTGGCAAGTGGCGGAGATGGGGCAGGAGCTCAGTGCACTAGCTCCCATCCCGTGCCGCCTCCTCCCCTTGCAGAGAGGGGCAACGTATATTGGCTAGGTGTGAAAAGCCGACCAATATACTCACGTCTGGATAAGCCCTTATGAGGGCCAATTTTTTTGCTGGACAAGTTGTATTTTTTATGTCATTATTCTTGGGAATATATATAATGTATAGTATAACTTTTATTAATTGGGGGGGCGGGTGGGATAAATGCCACCATAGTTTTTTGGATTTAATTTCTACAGCGTATAGCCTGACCCAGAGGCGTAACTTGAAGCCCCCGGGCCTCAATACAAAACTTGGAACGGGGCCCCCAACTATAATGCTTTATTCATAGTACTGGGCTTCCTATATGGAGAAGAGAGGCCTTATGGGCCCCCCAAAGCTCCTGGGCCCGGGTGCAACTGCATCCCCTGAATCCTCTATAGTTACGCCCCTGGCCTCACCGATAAATGTTATATCATCATTCTCTGGTGATACCAAGTTTATACAGTTTTTTATGTTTTACTATTTTTGTGCACTAAAAACACTTAAAAAAAGATTTTTGGGCGGTCACTAAGGGGGTTTATTAATATACAGAAAATGTTTCATTTATACAAATACATTTTTGTGCTTTTGATCTCGACTTCATTTTTGTATGTAGGATTACATCATCCTTAGCATCAAAGTCGTGTATATAATAGAGAGCATAAAGCCTGCAGGTGCACACAGTGTCCTCCATGCCTCTTTGTACAAAGTCTTCCGCACCACAATCTTGATGCTCTTTGAACGTTATCGAGTTAAAATCAAATAGAGGAAGACAGAAGTCATTCTAGGTTAACCAAGTTGAACACAGACGAAGGGTTCACATTTTGTGGTTATGATGTGACGTACAAAGTGTTGTTTACAAACACGTCCTATATGTCTGGTTTGCACAGAGAACATATTGTGCCGTTCCCACGCTGCTTCACACCTGTCTGCACTCTAGCTGTGTTGTGCAGTGGAAATTAACAGACCAAAATTGTAAAAGTTCTAGAATTCTCTAAAAGTATTTAATGATTTGTACTCGTTTAAAATGAGCACATCACTAAATTAGCTAAATCCTCAATAATAAGAAATCCCATATGTCCCCAAATCATATATGAAGGTCTAGCGAACACAGGATAATTAATGGTCCCTACAGGACCACACTAAATTGTCTTCTACTGTGTCTAATGCATCTAATGCACAGATGCCCAATCTTGTATACCTTGTGAGCCACATTCAACCGCAAGTGAGGAGGACAGAAGCCACAGTCAGGTAAAGAATGTTAACATTAGTCAATTTGCATATTGACATTTCCATTTTCACATTTGAAGCACTGCTAAATTGCCACTTTTCTGGGTATAGAATATTTAAGCAATATTGTTGATGGTAATGTCAAATAGTAACAAGTGCATGTAGTCATAATTCAAGACTGCTATAGCAAACCACACAGCAAGGCGTAGAACATCACATATGGCGCTTTAGCACTAGTTGGGGACCACTGATCTAATGCATACATTTAGGAGTTTTCCAGGCAACACCAAATGTCAGTGCTGGGCTACACCGGGATTGGAGTGGAAGCTGCTACTCTGACCCCTGTGTAGTGGCCAGCACTTGTAATTGCAGGCACAGCTCTTATTGAAATCAACGGGAGTGCAGGTATTAGTGTATCTTGACGCCACCAGGAAGCTAGGAGTTTGACAGGGCTTGGATGCAGGAACGCCCTCTCACACCCCTAGCTCCCCATAGGTTGCTTGTCAAAAGTCCTAGCAGCACAGTATGTATTGCTGTTTGCCTTGGCAGGACGCGTAGGGATATTTGTAGCTGTTAGGTTTAGATTTTTATTCTCAAAATGCGTGCATGTTGCAGAGCTAATAATTATGACAACACAGTAAAAGTGAGAACACAAAATAGCAGCACAAATAATCATTTACCCTTAGACATTACCGGCCTGATGGCCGCAGGGGGCCAAACATCTCAACTCACTTTTTGCTAACAAATAACTATATCATAACTTAATTTTAGAACTTGGACTCTTACACTGTTTTTGATGTGTTTTCAATTTTTTAAATCATTGTAATATTGGTTATTATGTATTAATAAAGTTATGACATTTCATAGAATATTATTGTGGATAGTGTTTTTTTTTTACCTCAATTTATTTCTCTTTTGGTGTCCTACCGATATGTATCTGCGGAGGTGTGACCTTTGAAAGGAATATGCTTTAGGTCATATGAATTACAAGGTGGTGATTTGGCTCCTTTTTATAGAAGCTGCCGGGGGTCTTGGAGGCTATAGACCCTGTACTATTTATATTTCTGCCTTGTCAGCAACATTCCCTCCGTAGACCCCATGGACACAACTTAGATATTCTAAGTAAGGATGCCTTTGCTTATGTAGTTTTAAAAAATGTAATTTAAAGAGTTTTTCTCTCATTGATGACCTCTGGGGGCCCTGGCACTCCTCAGTGTCACAGTTCCAGAGAAGTTCTTTACATTGTTATCACATATGTAAGCTTCCGACTATTTGCTGCTCATGCAGAGTGAATTAGCACCGTGTTGCATCCAATTGTAAATTAGCCAGTTATTGTCAGTAATAGTGGGGTTCTATGGAAAGGGCTAGTCCACCAAAACACAAAGAACTCTGCTCTCCAATCTGCGGCTCGGGCAGTATTGGTTTTGTTGAACTGGCAATTCAGAATAAGAATTTAAGTAATGTTTCAGGCCATTTACATATACAGACCATATCAAACACGACTGCCGCTGACATAGAAGCTACCAGGTGTTAAAAGTTGCTATTGCCAGTCAGATCAGTGCTTCAGGACACTTGTGGCACTGTGAAAGGACTGGATGGGGTATAATATTGGCAGGTACATCAGAATTTTAGATCCCAAGCAGAAGGCCACATTGCTTGTCTGCTGCTGGCTGCTGTGGCACGTTAGGGTTTCAGGATCAACTCACTGCTACCAGCTTCAGTGTATGGTCCCTCCTGGCTCTTGTGGCACTACAGAGCTGTGATTGTCTATGAGCTGTGTTCATGAAGGCACAGGAGGCCATAAGTGCTGAATGCTGGCTGCTGTTGGGGCCAGGAATAAATACCATGTTTCCCCAAAAATAACACCCCGTCTTATATAAATTTTTGCCCCAAAAGAGGCGCTAGGTCTTATTATATTTACCTAGCAGGCTCGGTCCAGGTGCCTCCTGCTGCTCTCCGGAGCTCCGACGCGCTTCTTGTAGTCCTCGCCGGCCCAGAGAAGATCACTTCCTTGTTATGGGACTCATAAATCCCACTTCCAGGAAGCGATGGCTCTAATTGATGTTCGAGCGCTTCTCAGCCAATCAATGCAGCACTCGACGAACTAATGCGATGGCTGTGATTGGTTTATCGAACACTGCATTCATTGGCTGAGCAGTGATCGAAGAACCAATCATAGCCATCGCGTTATGGAGGCAGGATTTATGAATTGGCTGAGCCGCGGCATTGATTGACCAATTCACAAATCAGCCAATCAATGCAGCGCTCGATTAACCAATCATGGCCCTCACATTGCTTCACTACTGTTTAAAAATGAGCTGAATACAGCTGTGCTGAAGAAACTGTGAAGGGTCACAGTGTTGGGCCTCTTGATTCTAAAGAATGATAGGAGGTGCCATGGTTGCATCACCTCTGAACAGAATGTTATGCCATATCCTAGCAATATGTCGTTAGCATTACATTATGGGAATACCTGTTTAAAACGTGCTCACGTGTACTTCATAAGGCAACCATTTTAAATATCAAGAGATGACCATAAATATCTATGTTCATCTTGTACCTGCACAACGTGTGCCAACTATTTCATGTATCAGGAGGTGGGTTTGAACAGGTCAATTAATTCTCAAACTTCTAAGATTAAAATACATAGAACATGAACTCTGTTTTTTGTAATGACTGCTTTTCTGGGAATCATGCCCAATATTTCCCCCCTCCATGCTGGCTTCACTGTATCAGTAAATGTTACTTGTACATTTAAGTAGACACAATTATCACAATGAGAAATGAGGTTATTATGATTTAAGAATGTTCACCATTAGGACAAAACTAGAGCCAAAAGTAGTACATGGTTCCCACCAATCTGTTTTCACTCTCGTGTTCTCCAAATATAATTAATGTATACATTAATTATGAAAACAGTGTGTACTTCATGTATTCTAATTAGCAGTATTTTTTTATTAATAGTGCAGCATCCCATAGGGAGACCGCGACACCTGACATATGTGGGGAGCTGGGAGGGTATAGTGCTGACGTGTCACCGCGGCACTTACCAGGCTCCTTCCGGAGGAAAACACGCAGCCAAGGCCAGAGTAACACTGCAGGCCGCCTGGGACAGCCCTAAGATAGGGAATGCCCATTTAAAGCATAACAGCGAATTAATTGTCATAGGTGACGCCACCGTTCCTTCATACACTGGTATGACCCTCGTCGAAGAATAAAAGAAAGTAAAAATCAGTTCTTGAGTACCACGGGTCTCTAGGAATGGTTAGAGCCCGGCATAAACTTTACTTGAAAACTTGAAACAGATAATACGAGGCAGTTCAATTAAAGACTTCACAGTGCAGGCAAATGACTTCAGAACATAGTACCTCCACACTGCTCTCACAAGCTGAAAGACGTACATGTGTGAACAAAGATTATTATCTTGCAGTACCTCCACTCCGACTTGAAAAAGTGTGGATGTGACAATCAAAGGGTGTACCTCTACGCGGAGATCCAGGCTCCAGACGGCTGCGTAGAAAACGTAGATGATTAGATAGTACCTCTGCACTGGCCTTGAGAAGAAGTAGTAAATTATAAAATGCTCTCTCACTCTTGGGAGCATACTGCACTTACATCCAGCACACAAGCAGCACGGGAAATCTCTCCTCCTCTTCTATCTTCACCACAGGAAGACTGAAGGTGCCTCCATGTGGCTCAGTGTTAGGTGGGACTCAGATGTCAAGCAAGATGGAAGACTCACTACTCCGGAAGGTGGAACTCCTTTCCCGCTCTCAATCACTCCTATTTATACCTTCTCTCATACCACATGACATGAGAGACATACTGGAAATAATAAGACAGGTTTACACAATGCATCAAAATAAGAAAAACATGTATAACATTTATGGAAGGGACCAGAATGATGTATTGGGTCACTGCAATAGAATGTTTACATATTGTATATTTAGTGGTTCTGTGGTCATGCCTTTGACAAATAGGAGTCCTGGGACATCTTTTCCGATTCTGAACCATTCCGTGTTACCATGGGAGGTCATGAGCATAGCCTCTTAGTTCGCATATAAAGACTGTTTGAGTTGGCTCCGATGTCCCAGGACTCCTATTTGTCAAAGGCATGGCCACAGCACCACTAATTATACAATATGTAAACATTGTATGTTTACATATTTTATAATTGCCTGTATACAATGTTTACATATTGTATAATTAGTGGTGCTGTGGACATGCCTTTGACAAATAGAAGTCCTGGGACATCTGGGCAAACTCAAACAGTCATTATATGCAAACTAAGAGGCTATGCTCAAGACCTCCAATGGTAACACGGAATGGTTCAGAACGGGAAAAGACATATGCAAGGCTGCATGTTATTCCCTACATTGTTAATCCTGTATGCAGAGACGATCTTCTAGCAATGCAATTTAGACAAATCTAAGTCGGAGTCAAGATCAGTGGAAGAAACATCAACAATCTCCAATATGTAGATGGTAAAACCTTGCTGGTAGAAAGTCAGGAACATCTTGAACAATTGATACTAAAAGCTAAAAAGAAAGTAAAAAAGTCAGGCTATACTTGGATATCAAGAAAACTAAGATAATGACAACAGCCGGTAATGGTACAGGAAAAATTTACATCAACACTGAGGGAATCAAGGCAGTTCAAGACTTCATCTTCCTCAGATCGAAAATGAGGACCCAAAATAACACAACAAATTGAGCTAGATCGAAGCGTAATGTTATGTATGAATAAGATCCGGAAAAAAAAGACATAAGCATTGCAACGAAATGCTGGATGGTCAATGCAATCATCTTCCCAATCACTACTTATCGCTGCAAAAGCTGGACTTTGAAGAAAATGGAGATAGATTGATGCCTTCAAACTTTGGTGCTGGAGGTCCTTTGCTAAGTGGCAAAAGATGACCTGACCACCAAATAACCCGCTGGCTTGATACTATCAAGGCTGACACCAAGGTGCAGATGATTGAACTGAAGGAAGGAGTACATAACAGAACCGCGTTGAGAGGGCTGATCTATAAAATGTTCGAGAGTTGGCCCCACCTAAATGGATAAAGATAGATTAGTCGCTAATTTATTCTGACCACTTTATATTACACCACTTTTGGTTCAATTAAATTTTATTGTACATATCATTTGACTGACAACAGATTGGTTTTTTGCTTTTTTTTCGAAACTGTTATAAAATCTCGAAATTTGAACAATGTACATTTAACGAATTAAGATACATAAAAGAAAGGGGGGAGAAGGGGATAAGCAATAGAGGAAGAGAAGAGGAGGGGGCTCTCGCCATGATCCGGCAGTGGAGAAGGGAGTAACACTCGGTCGCCCGTGTTGCGAGCCTCCCATGCTTGTACCCTTTTCCTCTACCTCTTCATACTCTCCCGGAGTGGGAACGATGGGTAGTAAATTCCCTTAGCCTGTGGCTGGGTCAAGAATTATGGTTTCCCCTTCATATTAACAGAACTTAACCTATTTGGTAACACGAGGAAAAAAGGGGAGGGGGAGGGATGGGAGGGGGGAAGAGAATCGCCACTGTCTGGGGGTCATGGTCCTTTGGCGGAGTCTCGAGGGGTTGTCTCTCTGCTGGAACCTCCTTGTCTATTAGTTGTTGTTCTATACCTCTCAGCTTTGGCCGTGTTCCACCCATCTCTTAAGGTTGTCCGAGTCCCTAAACACTATCCACGGCTGCCACGTCTTGTAGGTGGTCTCCCAGGTTTTGGGGTCCTCCGCTCCCAGCTCATCATATCTCATGAGAGTGTGGAGCTCCTCTATCCACATACCCCTGGTGGGAGCGCGTGGGGAGCGCCAGAACCTCGGGATGAGTCTCCTCATTGCTATAATAAAGAATCTCAGTAAGCCTGTTTTGGCTTCCCTCACTGATCCTGGGAAGAGTGAAAGCAGGGCCAGTTTTGGCGACAAGGTCACCCTTGTATGGTTAATTTGGTTGAATAGGGTTGTTATATCCTTCCAGAGGGAAGCTACTGGTCGACAATCCCACCAAATGTGGATCATTGTGCCTCTGCTTTCACTACATCTCCAGCATAAAGGTGAAGTCTCGTGGAAAATCCTCTGTAGCTGGTCAGGGGTTCTGTACCATCGTGATAATATTTTGTAATTAAGGTCTTGAACTTTGCCTGCTGAGGAGAGTTTATGGGTTAGTGTCCAGATCTTAGACCAGTCTTCCTCCGCGAGGCCTCCACCCAGTTCTTGTTCCCATGCCTCTCTGTATCTCGGGATTTCGTTCTCCGCCTCCCGAGACAGCAACATCTTGTACAACCTGGAGATCATGTGTCTATGTTTCGTGTGCGATAAGTATAGTTGTTCGAACGCCGTAAGTGGGGCTGTTACATTTTCCTTAGGTGTCAACGAGTTCACAAAACCCCTTAATTGGAGGTACTGGAGCCATGATCCTGGTTGGGGAGAGTTCTGTCCTAGAATTTCTTTCATGGATTTTAGGCCCGACTGAGACACTACATCTCTTAGTCTGGGAATCGGAGAGGCTGGTAGCGATAAAATTTTCTGGTGTCGTAGCGTGGTTTCAAATAAGGAGTTCGCTATGAGCGGAGTTAGCGGTCCGGGAACGTTGACCAGGCCATGGTTGGGCGCGAAGCTTGCCCATGTTTTGGTTAATTGGAGGCTGAAGGGGGAGATGTTGGGAATAGCACTAATTCCCTTTGGTGGGATCCAGAAGGCTCCATCTAGGCCTTCTATGTCGCCCGAGTGTTCTATTTGCACCCAGTGTCTAGAGCTCCTGTTTTTCAGTATGTCTAGGGCGCACGTCGCGATGTTGGCCTTATAGTATAGGGAGAAGTCCGGGAGACCTAGGCCCCTCCTCTCCTTTTCCCTCGTCAGCAGGGAAAAACGTAGGCGAGGTTTGCGTCCTCTCCATACAAAATCCGTGATTAGGGACCTAATTTTTTTAAGATAGGAGCCTGGAAGTCTAATCGGGATTGTTTGACATATATAGAGGAATCTGGGTAGCACGTCCATTTTTATTGAGTTCACTCGCCCGTTCCAGGATAAGTATAGAGGGTTCCATCTGTTGAGGTCTCTTTCTAGTTTTTCGACAAATGGTGTATAGTTTAGTTTGAAAGCCTGTGCGGGGTCTGTTGGAATCCGGGCTCCTAAATATTTGATGTGCGTGTTAACCCAGCGAAAGGGGAGTACCGACTCTAGGTGGGAGACCTCGGCCTGCGGGAGGGAGATATTTAGGGCCTCTGACTTCTGGGCGTTGATTTTGTAGTTGTTGACCCTCCCGAACCTCTCGAACTCCCTCAGTAGAACTGTCATGCCCACCCGGGGGTTAGATAGGTAAAGTAACAGATCATCTGCGAAAAGTGACATTTTGTGCTCCTCTGAGCCTATCTTTAGGCCTTTAATTGAGTCGTTTCTCCTAATTGCGTTTGCCATGGTTTCCATTGTCAGTATGTACAGGAAGGGTGAGAGCGGACACCCCTGTCTCGTCCCGTTGCTCACTTTAAAGGGTTCTGACAGTACCCCGTTTACCCTGATTCTAGCTGTGGGGTCGTGATATAGCGCCATGATCCTCTGGAGCATCCGTGGGCCCATTCCAATTTTTACCAGCGTGGCAGAAAGGAAGGTCCAATTCACCCTATCAAAAGCCTTCTCGGCATCAATTGATAGAAGGCATAAAGGAGTCTTGGATTGTTTGGCCCTGGCTATTAGGGACATCGTTTTGATAGTGTTGTCCCTTGCCTCTCTGCCTGGGACAAAGCCAACCTGTTCCAGATGGATCAGCTGCGGGATGGTGCTTTGCAGTCTGTTAGCTATCAGTTTAGCGAACATTTTGATATCAACATTTATTAGTGAAATTGGTCTATAGCTCCCGCAGGCCAAGGGATCCTTGTCCGGTTTGAGTATGACTGAAATGTGGGCTTGGAGGGCCTGTTGTGGGAAGGGGCAGCTTCTATTTATCGTGTTAAATGTCTCTAATGCCATAGGAGAAAGCTCCTCGGCGAAGAGTTTGTAGAATCTGGCTGTATACCCGTCCGGACCCGGGCTCTTGTTTACTTTCAGATTTTTGATTATGTCCGCCAGTTCCTGGGGGGCGAAGTCTAATTCTAGGTCCTCAATTTCCGTAGACGTCAGGCGCCTGGGGGCGTGATCTGTCAGATAGGCCTTTATCTCATGTTTTTGGCTCATTGGGGGTGTTAGCGAGTCAGTTTTGATATTATATAGTTTATTGTAGAAGGTTTTAAATTCCTTTAGGATATCCGTGGTACTGTGTACTATTTGACCTCTGTTGGTTGGGATTTTGGGGATGTACGTGAGCGGTGTCCTGGGGTGTAGTGTCCTAGCCAGATGACTGCCGCATTTGTCGCCGTATTCGAAGGAACCTTTTTTGAGCTTGTCTCTGAGTGCCAACGAACGTTGGTCCAGGATCTCAAGGATCTGCTGGCGGGTGCGGATATTTCCGCGTGCAGAACGTCATTTTGTTGGCATTTGTTGGCTGATTCTTTGAGTCTCAGAGTGGCCAGGAGATTCCGGAGAGTCACCGATCTCTCCTTCTTTATTCTAGCTCCCTGCAAGATCAGTATGCCCCTCAGTACACATTTAAGTGCTTCCCATTTCACTGGGGCCAGGGTCTGATCTGTAGCGTGGGTCGCCTTAAAGTTTTCTATTGTTTTTCTAATTTCTGCTACACACGTGGGGTGCCTAAGGAGATTGTCATTGAGTCTCCACGAATGACCGCTCGAGGCTGCTTCACAGTTCTCCAGACTTCCAAAAACTGGAGCGTGGTCTGACCACAAGAGGTCACCGTGGGAACACGTGGGGGTCCCGTCTAATAGGCCGTGGGAGATCAGGAGGTGGTCGATCCTACTGTAGGAGTTATGTGTTGCTGAATGGAATGTATAATCTCGTGTCTCTGGATGTAGGGTTCTCCATAGGTCTATCAGGTGTAGGGTATCTAGTTTTTTCCCGAGTGCTCGGGTTGCCGCTCGGGAGACGGAGGACTTACCCGTCGAGGAGTCCAGGCTGGGGTCCATGGTCAGGTTGAGGTCCCCTCCCAGGATGATTTTCGATCCTTCTGCGAAGGCGGTCAAGGTGTTCAACATTCTTGTTGCATGGGAGACTTGGTTCTGATTAGGGAGATACAGGTTAGCAAAGGTAATTACAATGCCTACTACTTCAAGTTTAAGAAATACGTATCTTCCCTCTGGGTCCACCATGGAGTCGATATGTTGGTTTTGTAAAGTTCTATGTAGAGCTATGGAGACCCCTCCCACCTTTCGCAGAGGATCCGGGCCATGGACCCAAGTCAGGAAGTACTGGGTGGAGCAGTTCGGCACACCACCCGCTTTAAAGTGGGTTTCTTGGAGCATCGCCACCATTACCTTTTTTTTATGCAGGTGGTATAGGACCTGCCTTCTTTTCTGGGGTTATTTAAGCCCTTAGTATTATAGGTGCAAAATGTTAGTCTCGCCATTTGAGTTTTGCGGAGCGGGGGGTTGGTGGCCTTTTGCTCCTCCCTAGGTTGGGCGATATGGGGGTGGGTGGGGGGAGGGAAAACACACGGGGGAAAGACGTACACTGGTGACAGACATAATATAGCATGGTTTCCTTAAGGGAAACCAAATTAACAAAAAACAAGTGAAGGATCTGGGGGGTCCCTATCGACCCCCGAGTGCTAAAGGTCTGCCTGAGACTGGCAGAAATCTACAGCTGAGATTAGCTGTAGGCCCTAAGTGGGAGGGTGGAGGCTCGAGGGAAGTAGGCTTCCTCCCGCTCCCCGGTCACCCGTCGGATTTTAGTATCCAGTTGCTCTATACAACTGCTCGTGTTGCCTGTGGTGATTTCCAGACCCGACCTGAGTGTAGTTTCCCCCCATGGGCCAGATTAATAGACTTTGTCGTGTCTAGGGGGAAGAAGAAAAAAAGAAAAAAAAAGAGGAAAGTGTCAGAAGAGAGAGGTATTTAGAATCGAAGCAGAGGGGAGAGTATAATAGGTGTCTCTCGTCCGGCTCATTCTCCTGTTTCGCTTCTGTTGTCGCTTCTCTCTCTCTGGTGGAGGGCTCTGCGGCGGCGTCTGGGTCTCTTCGTTACCGTCTGCCAGGGGTTTCGAGGTGGCAGTGCTGGGGAGGGGCCTGGGGTCGGCCAATCTGGTAGTTGCACCTGTGGGAGTTCTAGGGAGCCCAGAAAATTTGGTAGGTCGCCCAGTCCTCTGAAGGTCACTGTCTTGCAATTCTTGGATGCGTGGAGCTGAAACGGGTATCCCCATCTGTAGCGGATCTCTTTTTCCTGCAAAAATAATAGTAGTGGTCTCAAGGCTCTACGTAGTTGTAAAGTACGTTGTGAGAGATCTGGCAGAATCTGGATCTGGGAACCTTTGAATGTTAGGTTTTTTTATGTGACGTACTTTTTGCATAATTAGGTCCTTGTCCTTGTAAAAGTGAATTCTGCAGACCACGTCCCTGGGTCTGCTGGGGTAGGTTGATTTCGGGCCTAGGGACCTGTGAATTCTGTCAATTTCCAGGATAGAGTCCTCCGTTCTTTTTAGTATGTTATTAAAGAAGGTTTGGGCCCATGACTCTAGGTTGGTAGGTTCGACTTCTTCAGGGAGCCCTCTAATTCGCAAGTTATTTCTGCGATGACAGTTTTCTAAGTCGTCTAAGAGAGTATACAGCTCCATGATTTGTTGGGAGTGGGCTTGTAGTTCCTGGTTGTGTGCTTCGAGGGTCTCGGCTGTTTTCTCTTGGACTTCCTCCACTGCCTCGACTCTTTGTCCTACTTGTCGTATTTCACTTTGTAGAGCCGCGACATCTCTTTTACGTGCTGATTCGAGTTGTTGGAACAGAGAATCGATGTAACTCTGGGTTGGCATAGATCTTAGGTGTTTCTTCCAATCCCAGGCATCTTCGTCTTCGGAGACTGTGCGGGGGCTGGAAGGTGAGTTTAGGTTGGTAGGTCTTGTGGCGATTGGTTGCCCTTCTTGTCCGTCAGGGTTGTCAGGGCTATGTGGTAGCTGGCTCGGCTTGCCGGGATGGGGGCCCGAATCTGGGTATATTTCTGGGGTCCATGGGTCGACTGTTCTGGTCCTTCTCGAGTCTGTGCTTCTTTGAGGCAGAGGGGTAAATTGCTGTGGTGCGGCCCTTATAGCCGCTGGCGTACTGGCGCTGGAGCTGCATGTAGCCTTCTGTGGGCCCTCCTCGTTTGTCTTGCTGGTTGCTGTGTGGTCTTGTGGGGGAGGGGGCTGTCTGCTCTCCGGGGGTGTCCCCTGATTTGGGGTCTCTCCCCTTGCCCTCCTTGTGGTCTGGTGTCCTGGGCTTAGCTCTGTGTCTCTGCTGGGCTCATGGTCCCTGTTGTCTGCCTTTGTGGCTTTTTGGGCTGATGGGGCCTTAGTAGGTGGGAGCTGCTGCTGGGGCCCCTGGGGTGAGCTCCTCATTTGGTGCTTGGGGCTTGGTTCTGTGTCCCTGCTGGGCTCATGGTCCCTATTGTCTGCCTTTGTGGCTTTTGGTGCTCAGGGCTCATGAGTCCCTGTCTGTCCGGCCGTTTCTGTATGGGGGGGGTGGAGGATCTTCCTCCCCACCCCTGGTCTCAGTCCCCGAGCTGTCTTAGTTTCCCCCTGCTCTGTTAGGCCCCTCAGCACTAACTGCACCCTTCTGTCTGGAGTCCCCCTCCTCTCCTCTCACTCCCCATGCTCCGCCGCTGCTGCGGTCATTCCCCTCGTTCGCCTCCGCTTCGCTGTCCTGGGATCGCCTGCCTCCGGGGACCATGTCCGGGGGGTTGCCGCTGCCTCTTCTTGGCATCTTCACCGCTAGCGGCTGTTCTCTGTTGGCGCCGGAGCTCGGGCGGGCGGCCGGAAGCTCCGTCGGCGCCATCTTGGATGTAGCAGCGTGGGACTCCTCTCTCTGGCGGCCGCCTCAGGTATGCAGAAATACCCCTCCTGGGGTCCTCCGGTGTCGCTCGGGGTGTTCCTCTCTGCTTCCCCTTCGCCATGATGCCACAAAGCCGGGTCTGGGTCATCCACTACATGGCTTTAATCGGGTCGGGAACAGGAGCTGCGCTGCTGTGCTTCCTATTCCTCCATCGGCTAGCCACGCCCCCCATATTACACCACTTTTGATCATACCTATACATTGTAATAGATGAGAGTGAAAAAACTGGTGACAGTGCGGCTTTCTGTTTGAAGCAAGACTTGAAGAACAGACAAAGATAAACAATTTTGACTTCTCTTTAATTGTATATTGACCCAGCGACAAAGACGTGTTTCGGGGCAATAGGAGCTGGAAGGGTACACTACTTTGGCGACATTAGATAGCTTAGCTGTGTTCCCATTGAGAGAAGTTCAGAACTTCTATATAAACAGCTGGCAGAAAGAGCAGTAAATGCAGCGCTGGAGCTCCGGGGTCTGGAGGAGTTGCGCATAGGGTCTTTCTTATTTTAGAGGATGGCATTCCATTTTTAAAAAATGCGCATATAACTCAGAAAACACCTTTAAGTATTGCACTGCCATTTGTTGTTGCACTGTTTGTGCTGACCATGTTTTATTGCATGTCTTAACAGTTAACGCCTATTAATTTAAGGTGTATGTTTGGTCCTGGGGCATGGGTGTGGAGGCTGTGCATAGCCTAGACTGGAGTCCAAAATTTTAATTGGGGCTGCTTCAAGACCCTCATGATTATTGGCGACATAGTAACATAGTATGTAAGGCTGAATGAAGACAATGTCCATCTAGTTCAGACTGTTTATCCTCCTATGTTGTTGATCCAGAGGAAGGCAAAAAACCCCAAGAGACAGGAGCCAATTAGCGCATTTGGGGAGAAAATTCCTTCCTGACTGCCTAATAGCAATCAGACTAATCCCTGGATCAACCCCTAATAGTTCCTACCTGCCTGTATACCCGGATTAACAGATAACCTAAGATTTATATCCTGTAATATCCTTCCGCTCTAGAAAGACGTCTAGTCCCCTCTTAAACTCCTCTATGGATTTTGCCATCACTACATCCTCAGGCAGAGAGTTCGACAGTCTCACTGCTCTTACAGTAAAGAACCCTTTTCTGTGTTGGCGATGAAACCTGCTTTCTTCTAGACGTAGCGGATGCCCTCTCGTTACCGTCATAGTACTGGGTATAAACAGATCATGGGAGAGATCCTTGTATCGTCCCCTAATGTATTTATACATAGTTATTTGATCGCCCCTTAGCCGTCTTTTTTCCAGGGTAAATAATCCCAATTTTGATAGCCTCTCTGGGTATTCCAGTCCCTTCATTCCGTTTATTAGTTTAGTTGCCCTTCTTTGAACCCCCTCCAGTACTGTAACATCTTTCCTAAGCACCGGTGACCAGAACTGTACACAGTATTCCATGTGGGGCCTGACAAGTGCCTTATATAGTGGGAGGATAATGTTCTCCTTCACCCCTATACCTCTTTTAATGCACCCCAAGACTTTATTAGCTTTTACAGCAGCTGACTGGCATTGGGTACTCCAGTTTAGTCTACAATCCTCTAGTACCCCCAGGTCCTTTTCCATATCACTTTTCCCTAGCGGTACCCCATTCAGTGAATATTGGTGACATCCGTTTTTGCTGCCCATGTGCATAACCTTACATTTATCAACATTGAACTTCATTTGCCATTTTTCTGCCCAAGCCCCCAGCTTATCTCGGTCCGTTTGTAGCCGCACATTGTCCTCCTTTGTATTGATTATACTGTATAATTTTGTGTCATCTGCAAATATTGATATTTTACTGTGCAGTCCCTCTATCAGGTCTTTGATAAATATATTGAACAGAATGGGGCAGAATACTGAACCCTGTGGCACCCCGCTAGCAACGTTGGCCCAATCATGGTATGAACCGCTTATTACCACTCTCTGCTTTCTATCTCTGAGCCAATTCTTTGCCCAGATACACACGTTTTCACCCAATCTGAGCTGTCTCATTTTATATATTAGCCTATTAAGCGGCACGGTGTCAAATGCTTTAGAGGAGTCTTGATATACTAGATCAATAGACTCTCCCAAGTCCAGCTTAGAACATACTTCATCGTAGAAGCTGATCAGATTGGTCTGACATGATCGACCCCTCAAGAACCCATGCTGGTGAGGAGTTATTCCGTTGTTCTCCTTGAGGTATTCTTCGATGGCATCTCTCAGAAACCCCTTGAATATTTTTCCAGTTACTGAAGTGAGACTTACTGGCCTGCATTTACCAGGCTCTCTTTTGGTCCCCTTTTTGTATATTGGAACTACATTGGCAATGCACCAATCCAATGGTACAACCCCGGTTTTGATAGTGTCCATAAATATTAGAAATAGCGGCCTAGCTATCACATCACTTAGTTCCCTTAGTACCCTTGGGTGTATTCCATCTGGGCCTGGCGATTTATCGATTTTAGTCTTTTTTAACCTGTTCCGCACCTCCTCCTACGTTAGGTATTAGATATTTTGTGAGGGGTTCATTTTGTTTCCCTGCAACTTATGTGGCATTTCCTTTTCGTTCATGAATACGCTTGAAAATAAACTAATTAATAGATTTGCCTTCCCTCCGTCATCTTCAATGATTTCTCCTGCATTATTTGTTAAAGGGCCAGTGCTCTCAGTGTAAATCCTTTTGCTGTTAATATAATTGAAGAATAGTTTAGCCCCTTAACGACCAGCCCATAGTGTTTTTACGTCCTCCCGAAGTGGGCTCTATTCTCTGAGGACGTAAAAACATGCTTCCTGCAGAGAATAGTGCCCCTCGGGCTGTGGACGTGACAGCTCCATGCTGTCGGTGTCCGCAGGTAGCTGACAGCATTGAGCTGTCATCCCGGGCTGTTCGGAGCCCCCCCGGCATTGCGATCGGCGCTATGCAATGGATAGCGCCGATCGCAAAAAAAGTAAATAAAAGTACATAAAAGTTAAAGATTCAGCTGCTCTGATGGATCGGATCCATCGGAGCAGCTGAAATTACTCACCCAGGTCCTGCACGCTGCTCCCCGCTCTCCTGCCGCTCCGGGGCCCGAAGCCGGTCTTCTGCGCATGCGCGCCAGGCGGCATTACGTCAGCCGCATGCGCAGAAGGCCCGGCGGCGCGGGAGATTTAAAATCTCCTGGCTCCCGGCTCCAAAATGGCGGGCGCATGCGCAAAAGCTGTGGATTGCCAGGATAATTTAAATTCTCCCTGCTCCTGGCTACAAAACGTAGCCAAGAGCATGGAGATTTAATGGGGGTCCGCGGTGAGCGGTTCCTGGTCACGTGTTCGCCATTATCCAATAATGGCGATCACGTAAAAGTAAAAAAAAAAAAAGTGAAGTTTCATCTCCCCTCACTGATGCGATCGGTGAGAGGAGATGAATCTTTTTACCGGAGGCCTGCGTATTTGAATCCCGACGCGATCTTCCTCCGTGGACCTTCCAGGATTCTGCACATGCGATTGCCGGCAAAAAGCCGGACACATGCGCAGGAGTCAGGGAGCCCAGGAAACTTAAAATCTCCTTGCTCCCAGCGACCAACGGTCACAGAGAGCCTGGAGCAGTGACGGGTGGCCTCGTTGAGCGGTCCCCGGTCACGTGATAAAAAGGTAGCGATCTACCATAGGCCGGTCTCACATGACCGGATAGGAATGACGGATTCCGCATGCGTCTGATCCGCGGTAATACGCAGATCAATCGCATTGGATTACACAATTCTGCTCACATTAGCGGGTCAGAATTGCGTAATCCACTCGCAGAAAAGAGAACGCAGCAGGTTCTATTTTACTGCGGAATCGGCAACATAGAGCCCATTGTGCTCCATGGTCGCGGATATACCCGCAGTCCATACGCAACTACATTGTATACGGGCTGCGGGTACCCGCGTCATCGCTAAGCGATGGTGCGGGAAATACAAACAAAGGTGTACTGTGCATGACCGCCTGTGTGAGTAGGCAGTTATGCGCAGTACATTACGCGGCCGTACGCAGGGTCACAGCTGGGCTCACAGATGGGATCCGCTGCGGGCCTCTGCAAGCGGATTCCGCCTACTGCTGTGTGAGCCCGGCGTTATTCAGACCGCTACCAGTAATACGTAATTTACAAGAAGCCCCGGGAACGCTCGCCTTCCTGCAGTTCCAGGAGCACCTTGTTGAGCGTCTTCTGTGCGAGACCGCCGCACCTCATCAAGCTTACGAAGACTCACAGAGCGCCACTTTTTACACCCCATACCCGCTACTGAGGTCACTAAATACCCCCAAAAAGCATGAGAGGAGGGGGGATACCCGGTTTTATTGCCCCATGGGCCCATTCCAACCAGTCTCCGTAATTACCCCTGTCTTCGGAAATACTACACAGTTCACATTTTTACTTTTATCTAAGATTTGCGAACGCCAAAAAGGGCGTGGAGGGGGAGGGGGGGAATTTTTAGGGAGTCAATCTTTATTCTGTACAAATAAGCAATGGGGCCTGGAATTTATTCAGTTGTGCCCTAAAATCCAACAGGTGTTCCGTCCTTTATAGGCCTTGCCATGCGTCCTGTAAGTAGATTAGGGCCACAATGGGTATGTTTCTGAACTCGGGACAAACGGGGGTATCCATTTTGGGGTGAACGTCTTCATTCCTATGTGCAGTGTACAAAAAAACTGTTTTTAAATTGAAAAAATTGCCAAAAAAATTGAAAATCGTAACTTTTTCCTTCTGCTTTGCTTAGATTCATTCAAATACTGTGGGGTCAAAATACGCAGTACACCCCTAGATGAATTCGTTAAGGGGTCTAGTTTTCAAAATGGGGTCATTTGAGGGGGTTCTTTATAGTTTTGGCCGCTCAATGGCTCGATAAGTGGGCAATGGGGCCTGAAATTTATTCAGTGGTACCCTGAAATCCAACGGGTATTCCTTTCATTGTAGGCCTAGCCATGGGTCCTGTAAGTCTATTAGGGCCACAATGGGTATGTTTCTGAACACGGGACAAACAGGGGTATCCATTTTGGGGTGAAAGCCTTCATTTATATGTGTGCTGTACAAAAAAAACTGTTTTTAAATTGACACAATAGCCCAAAAAATGAAAATCCTATTTTTTTCCTTTTGCTTTGCTTGAATTTATTCAAAAACTGTGGGGTCAAAATATGCAGTACATCCCTAGATAAATTCGTTAAGGGGTCTAGTTTTCAAAATGGGGTCATTTGTGGGGGTTCTATATGGTTTTGGGCGCTCAAGAACTCTACAAGTGGGCAATGGGGCCTAAAAGGACTTCAAGCAAAATCTATGTTCTGAAAGCCACCGATTGCTCCTTTTATTTTGGGCCCCGTTGTGCATGCGGACATAAGATTAGGGCCACAATGGGTATATTTCTGAAAACAGCACAAACAGGGGTATCCATTTTGGGGTGTAAGTCTTCCTTCATATGTGTGCTGTACAAAAAAAGCTGTTTTTAAAATGACAAAATTGCCAAAAAAACAAAAATCCAAATTTTTTCCTTTTGCTTTGCTTGAATTTATTCAAAAACTGTGGGGTCAAAATGCGCAGTACACCCCTAGATAAATTCGTTAAGGAGTCTAGTTTTCAAAATGGGGTCATTTGTGGGGGTTCTCTATGGTTTTGGGCGCTCAAGAACTCTACAAGTGGGCAATGGGGCCTAAAAGGACTTCAAGCAAAATTTGTGTTCCGAAAGCCACCGGTCGCTCCTTTCATTTTGGGCTCCGTTGTGTATCCAGACATAAGATTAGGGCCACAATGGGTATGTCTCTGAACACGGGACAAACAGGGGTATCCATTTTTGGGTGCAAGTCTTCCTTCATATGTGTGCTGTACAAAAAAAGCTGTTTTTAAAATGACAGAATTGCCGAAAAAACGAAAATCACAATTTTTTCCTTTTGCTTGGTTTGAATTCATTCAAAAACTGTGGGGTCAAAATATGCAGTACACCCCTAGATAAATTCCTTAAGGGGTCTAGTTTTCAAAATGGGGTCATTTGTGGGGGTTTTCTATGGTTTTGGGCGCTCAAGAACTCTACATGTGTGCTATGGGGCCTAAAAGGACTTCAAGCAAAATTTCTGTTTTGAAAGACACTGACTACTCCTTTCATTTTGGGCCCCGTTGTGGACTCAGATATAACAATAGGGCCACAATGGGTATATTTCTGAACACGGGAGAAATAGGGGTATCCATTTTGGGGTGTAAATCCTGATTTTCATGTAAACTATAGGAAAAAATATGTCTTTAAAATGACAGATTTGCAAAAATATGACATTTTACTTTTTCTCCTCTAAATTGAATTAATTCCTGAAAAAAAACTGTGGGGTCAAAATACTCATGACACCCCTCAGTGAATACATTAAGGGGTGTAGTTTTTAAAATGAGGTCATTTGGGGGGGTATCTATTATTCTGACACTCATGAGCCTTTCCAGTCTCGGCTTGGTATAGGAAAACAAAGTGTTCCTCAAAATGCTAAAAAGTAATGTTAAATTTGTACGTCTCCTAAATAGTTAAAAAAAAACGAAAGTTTTTCCAATGTGCGCCCAAAATAAAGTAAACGGGTGGAAATATAAATCTTAGCAAAAATTTCTATATTATGTTTGCACATATTTAAGATATTGCAGTTGGAAATGTGAAAAAATGACGATTTTTTCAAAATTTTCCCAATTTTGGCGCTTTTAATAAATAAACACAATTTCTATCGGTCTATTTTTTCCGCCTAAATGAAGCACAACATGTGGCGAAAAAACAATGTCAGAATCGCTTGGATATGCAAAACCTTTCTGGTGTTTTTCCATGTTAAAGTGACACATGTCAGATTTGCAAAATTTGGCCTGGTCATTAAGGCGCAAACAGGCTTGGTCACTAAGGGGTTAGGATTGTTTTTGCTCTCTTTGGCGATCAGTCCTTCAGCCTCCTCCTTAGCAATTTTGATCTTATCTTTGCATTTTTTTCCCTGTACGATTTTAGCGCTTCTTTGCTGCCTTCTTGCTTTAGTAGTTTGAACACTTTCTATATTTTTTTTAGTGAAAGAGAGTGCAGCCATAATAGAATCCCTGGTCGGACTGAAGCTATATGCACTTTCCTGTGAGATTTGGAGCTCCGTTCATTAGCGTCAAAGCTTGATGGATGGTGATCCACTGTCTTGACTTATTGGCGTATGTACATAGCCTTACATGAAGTTGCAGCCTGAGAAGAGTCCCCTTCAGAAAAACCTCCTGGATTATGGATGGTTTCAGACCACTACCTGGAAGTATGCACTGTGAGCTTCTCAAGTCCTGGGACAACTGCCAAGAGGACCAAGACATTGTGTCTAATCTGTAGCCCTGTGGGTTCAATTTAGTGCCATGTGAAATAAGCGAAGACTATAAAAGCTAAGCTAAGTAGCCTGCAAAGAGACTGCTTACTCAACCACAATTGCGAAGCTGTGCCCCCCATTTGTAATGGCCAAGTCTTGTACCATTACTGTAACTGTAAAGCTCTGTGCTTTACATAGATGCTAATATAAGGTTACACCTATTGTAACTATGAGTGCTACACTTTGTGCCTTCAGAAATAAAGTTTACTTAAAGGGGTTGTCCCGCGAAAGCAAGTGGGGTTATACACTTCTGTATGGCCATATTAATGCACTTTGTAATGTACATTGTGCATTAATTATGAGCCATACAGAAGTTATTCACTTACCTGTTCCGTTGCTAGCGTCCTCGTCTCCATGGTGCCGTCTAATTTTCAGCGTCTAATCGCCGGATTAGACGCGCTTGCGCAGTCCGGTCTTCTTCTTTTCTGAATGGGGCCGCTCGTGCCGGAGAGCGGCTCCGTGTAGCTCCGCCCCGTCACGTGCCGATTCCAGCCAATCAGGAGGCTGGAATCGGCAATGGACCGCACAGAAGCCCTGCGGTCCACCGAGGGAGAAGATCCCGGCGGCCATCTTCACCAGGTAAGTAAGAAGTCACCGGAGCGCGGGGATTCAGGTAAGCGCTGTGCGGATTTTTTTTTAGGTCCCTGCATCGGGTTTGTCTCGCGCCGAACGGGGGGGCTGTTGAAAAAAAAAAACCCCGTTTCGGCGCGGGACAACCCCTTTAAGTTTGCTACTGGTGCCCACCTCAGTTACTGGACCATCCTCAAGTGGGGCCCCAAAAGTGAGTCAAGGGCCACACAAAATGGCCACAAATTACAATCAACTCCATCCTAGACACAACCTATGGGCTCAAACATGGGTGTAGAAGTATATTTCCTAATTGAGGATATTTTTAAATACTGTAACACCATTTTAATAATAGTCATAAAGCTATAGACCTTCTACAATATGTCACATAAAATATAGAAAGTACCAAAGGTCATTCTGTTCATTGCTTCACTATTTATTTCATGTGGTTTGGAGGTTATAAAAAAGGGAAGTCCCACCACGACCTAAACATTTCTACTTTCACTCCAATAATCTATGTTTGTGGTAATAATGTAAATGTAAGGAAATCCCTGAGTTTCCATTAACAATTGAGTAGAATTTCCCAGATTCTTTAAGTAATTGTAGTGAATTCACTATTCCAAATTAATCCACAAACTAAAGATTACTATACATCTGAGATTTCCAAACTTTTTTGATCTGTAGACCACTTACCGTTTTTTTTCGTTTTTGTTTTCAGTAGACCCCCGGCCTGTCTAATATTGAATTTTCCTTAAAGGGCTCCTGTCATTAAATTCTATACTTACCTATTCTTCCCCAGGCAGACTCCTTACCAGATCTTCACCTCCCCAATCTTCAACTGGCTCCCCCAGGTCACCTGACCTCCAGCCGGCCGGATCCTCTTCTTCCGGTGACATAGCGTTCACTGCCTAGCAGGGAATGCGGCTCCTCAGCAGCCTGTTTTAGCTCGCTGGCGCAGGGTCTTGCCACTATACATACTATAGGAACACTAGTGGCGAGACCCAACATATGCGCACTGAAGCAAGCTGCCGAAGATCGTCAGTCCCTGCTAGGCAGTGAATGCTACGTCACTCGTGACTGGGTACACTGACCTGCAGGAAGGAGCCCTCCAGCAATGTATACTACATAACAGGAAGAAGGGAATCTAGCAGTCTGGAGGTGAAGTGACCCGGGGACTGGAGGAGCCAGGAGAAGATTGGTGAGTAGAAAATGCAGTAAGTAGACTACCGGGGAGGAATAGGTAAGTATAGAATTTTTTTTTCTTATGACAGAACTCCTTTAAAGGGGCTGTCCCGCGATAGCAAGTGGGGTTATACACTTCTGTATGGCCATATTAATGCACTTTGTAATATACATTGTGCATTAAATATGAGCCATACAGAAGTTATTCACTTACCTGCTCCGTTGCTAGCATCCCCGTCGCCATGGTGCCGTCTAATTTCAGCGTCTAATCGCCCGATTAGACGCGCTTGCACAGATGGGTCTTTTCCCTTCGGCTCGGTCCGGCAGCAGCGGCGTTCTGGCTCCGCCCCTTGTACGCGTTATCGCGTAGCTCCGCCCCGTCACATGTGCCGATTCCAGCCTCCTGGAAGTAAATATTTGGATTTGGGATGAAACAAATCAGAACCTAGTAAAATTCTTACGTAAAATTAATACACAAATAATGCTGTTAATGGGAGGGATGAGCCTGATACTCTGATAGCAATTGGTCAATGTTTGAATTAGTGAGGTATAGTCATAAATCTCAATGTCCAGTGATTTGCAATTGACTTGTTTTTTCTGCCCATATGAAAACTTGTAAAAACTTGCACATGTACATAGCACACCACAAAACAAATAGGTATGGTTTGCGCAAAACTTCTTGGCTGTGGCGGATCACGTGAAAACGGATCCATACTGTAGGGATTTGTAATACTGTGTCAGTAGCCTGCTGTAGGCATATATCCTTTGTGAGCCTCAGATTTTATTCAGAGCTGTATGTGTACTGCCATACAGGCTCTAGGAAAGTGAATTGTGTTGTTTGGATTCTTACAGTAAAAAGTTACTTTAATAACAAGTTCTTCTATTCCAGTTTTAGGATTTATTTCTTGGAATTATTATTTTTAATATATTTGTGATTTT